>NC_056000.1:113449798-114049798 GCF_018446385.1 Zingiber officinale
GGAAGTTACGCATTGCTGACGCCAGCCCTGCCTCTCGATTTTAACGACTGGGCTCGCTACGCGGATATTTATAGTCGGCCATGCTCATTTTAACGACCTGCCAGCCACCCGCCGGATTATTTATAGACGTCTGCCTCTCGATTTTAACGCATTTGGCCCACAGCTCGCTGGATATTTATAGCCGTTACGCGGGTTTCGATTTTAACGATTGTGCCACGGCTTCCGCCGATTATTTATAGACGCCACCGCCTCGATTTTAACGACGGTGCTCACGCGCTGATATTTATAGCCGTCTGGCGCGGCTCGATTTTAACGACGGTGCTCGCCGGCTCGGGATTATTTATAGACGCCGCCCGCCTCTCGATTTTTAACGACGGGCTCGTCGGGCGCTGGATATTTATAGCCGTCGGCGCAAGGCCTCGATTTTAACGATGGTGCTCGGCGCTTCCGCCTGATTATTTATAGACGCCTACCGCCTCGATTTTAACAACGGTGTCGCCGGCGCGATATTTATAGCCGGCCTACGGGCTCGATTTTTAACGACGTGCTCGCCCGCCTGGATTATATAGACGCCGCCCGCCTCGATTTTTACCGATTTGCCTGGGCCGCCGATATTTATAGCCGGCCGCTGCCTCGATTTTAACGACGGTGCTCACGGTCCGTTAGGATTATTTATAGACGCCCGCCCGCCTCTCGATTTTTGCCGCCGCGGATATTTACAGCCGGCCACGGCTCTCGATTTTAACGACGGTGGCCGGCTTCTCCGCCTGGATTATTTATAAACGCCGCCCGCCTCGATTTTTATACTGTGCTCGCCGTGATATTTATAGCCTGGCCGGGCTCCCTTTAATGTCCGGGCTAGACGGCTTTAGGGCTAACTCCTCACTGTGTCGAGCGACCTTGGCCTCCGGTCTGCAGAGGATACCTGTCTATCATCCTTCTACTTCCCAGCACGTAGTGCCTAGGCGACCGAGGAGCATATACTACATTTAGCGACCTTTCACCCACTGAGAACGATTCCGCCAAACGGCCAGGTCCGCCTCACGAGCATTTTTACAAGATAATTTACCGCTGCTCGAACGATGGTGGCCTTCACCCACGATAACGCTCATTTTCGCTTTGACTCTTCATTTCCATCACATTCAACGAAAATGAAGTACAATCGAGTGATTTATTGATACACCTTTCATCCCGCCCAAAGGCCGGAGGTGGTTCGCCCACGGTCTCGGCTTAGCCACCGACTGGCCCTTGTCTTCCAAATACGCCCGAGCGAGCTTTCGATGACTCAAGGGACCGCCCATGGAGCTCAAGCTTGCCGACGCCGCCGACCGCTTGACTTCTTCCGCATAAGATTGCCGACCGAATGATCCGAATGACGCCACGGCCAAGTTTGTTCATCCGCCGGCGTGCCATCACCGAACGCTCGCCTTCCTCTTCTACCAAGTCCAGCATGTTTCTTCGCTCGCGCTATCATCGTAGCTCGATCCGGACAATCAACGACCGATCGAATGACTGCCCACCGCCATATACCAAATGGAACGGTGACGCCCCTTCTTTGGCGCCGCTCGATGGCTCACAAGACGCCTAAGACTTCATCCGCCAACTTCCCCAAATGGTCGAGCCGAGCACGCAGACGGAGAATTTCCTGCATTTCACCGACTGCTGCTCGAGGATAGGCCACAGACGTGAAATGTTGCTCAATGCCGTAGCTCCTGCACCACTCTTCTAACATTTTCCCTGTGAACTGCCGCCCGTTGTCGGACACTAGTCGGCGGGGGATGCCGAACCGACAAATGATGTGTTGCCAGATGAATTTTTTAACCATTTGTTCAGTAATCTTTGCGAGTGGCTCGGCCTCCACCCACTTGGAGAAGTAGTCTACGCCACTAGTAAGCATTTCCTCTGCCCGGTCGCCATCGGAAATGGACCCACAATATCCATTCCCCATTGATCAAACGGACATGAGATGGTTGATGCCTTCATCTCCTCTGCCGGTCGGTGGATGAAGTTATGATACTTCTGGCATGAAAGGCATGTAGATACTGTCCGAGCGGCATCTGTTTGTAAGGTTGGCTAGTATCTCGCCAAGAGGATCTTCAACGAGCGCCGCCAGATGTCCTCCGATGATCCTTGATGTACTTCCCGGAGGATGTAAGTCGAGTCTTTCGAGCTTACATTTCAGCAAAGGGCTTTCTTGTAAAGCTGATCTCCGATGAGTGTAAACCGACCGACTCTTCTAAGGAGCCGGCCGCATATTCCTCGATGGTGTGGTCGAACGGAGGAATTCTATAATAGGTGTCCTCCACCACTTGGAAACGTGAGGCCTTGCATCCGTCGATATGCGCTACCAGCAGATTTTTCAATTGTTGTCAAGGGCGATCAGCTATCGAGCCTGCAAGTGGCTAACTCATCGCCCTGGTTCTCCGCCTGGGAATCTTCCTCAATAAGCACCTCTCGGAAAGCAATTTTGAGTTTTTCAAAGGCTCAACAGAGTTTGAGCCAACACGTTGATCCTGTGTGCCGAGAGTCGCCGAGCGCCAACCGGAATCCAAAGTGTCACCCGATCGGCTCCCACATGCCCGTGCATCCGCCATAAGGGCCTCATACCGCCTCATTGTTAGTAGCTTTGTAATCCAACCGGACGGATAGGTGCATCTTTTCTTCCCGAGGTGAGTAGTACTATTCCGATCCCACTTCCGAGCCGAGTGGAGGATCCATCCACATATATTCTCCACATAGCTTCCGGCTCGGCCTTTGCACTTCGGTCACAAAATCAGCCAAGGATTGGCTTTAATCACGAGCGGGTCCGATATTGGATGTCAAACTCGCTAATTTCGCCCACTGATGAGTCCGGACGCTCGATTCAACAAAGACTCTTCCGAGTGGACTGCCTGTCTCGACAATGATGGTGTGAGCCAAGAAATACGGCCAAGGCGACGAGCGGCTAGAACCAAAGCAAAGGCCAACTTCGAGCCTGTAACGAGACTCGTTTTTAAATGTGGCTCGGAAAATACACCTACCGCTTCTTCGCCGCTCACAAGTGCCGAGCCTAAAGATGCCAGCAATGATTATAGATACATAAAGTGACTCACCTCGCTGGCTTTGCCAAGACAGTGTAGAATTTAGATATGTTTTCAACTCTTCAAATGCTCGGGTCACACTCTTCATCCCACGAACTTAGTAGCCTTTTGCGCAGATCTTGAAGAATGGCAGTTCCGGCCAAGGTTTTGAGATGAATCGACAATGTGTTATCCGACCGGTCAACTGTTGTACCTTTGTGTTTCTAGGAGGAAGCATGTTTTACTGAGCTTTCACCTTGTCAGTTGGTTTCATTCCTGTCACTATATATCCCAAGAAATGCCTCCTTTGCTCCGAACAGCACTTCGGGGATTGACTTGACTTCATATGCTGCTCGGAAGGTTTCTTCCATGTCCTTGCAGAGATCTACCGCTCGGACGGATTTAATAAGAATATCGCCACATAAACTTCCGATTCCGCCCGATCCGCTCCGGAATACTTTGTTCATCAAGCGCTGATAGGTGGCCCCGACATTCTTCAATCCGAACGGCATCACTTTGTAGCAATAAGTGCCATCACCGGATTTACTTTTTCTTGATCTTCCCGAGCGAGCGGCACTTGATGATATCCTTGGTAGGCGCCAAGCATGCAGATTAATTCACACTGACCGAGAGTCCACCAAATGATCTATCCGGCAGAGGATAAAAATCCTTGGGACATGCTTTGTTCAAGTCCCGAAGTCGATGCAACTCTCCATTTGCCGCCCGCTTGAGACTAATACTACGCTAGCCCAACTCGAGAACCTGCACTCACAGACGCGCGCCTTCGTAAGTTTTTCATCGCCCGGATGATGGCATTCTCGCCGCATCAAATCTCTTTTTCTCTGCATGACGCCGAGCATCCGTCGGACATGTAACTCATGTCGCGCTATGCTCGTGAAATTCCTGCAATTCATGTGTCGACTGCATAAGACATCGTGATTTCGCTGAGGCATTGGATCGCCTTCTCCTTCTGCTCTTCCTCCGCATCCGAGGTGATAAAAGTGGCCTCCGATCGGGTTGATGGATATGAACTTCCTCCTTTCATCATAAATTAAAGCAGAGGTTTCTCGTTATGACGTGTACCTCGATTCGGTGCCTTCCGAGCAAGCTTCGCCCGAATCATCTCTATATAGCACCGCCGAGCTCTAGCCGATCTCCGTGCACTTCTCCTATTTGGTCCTCCACCGAACTTTATCTTCGGTGGAAGGTTGAGACAACCGCCGGAATTCGCCGAGCGCCGGCCGTCCCAAAATGACGTTGGATGACGGGAGTCGACCACCACGAAGTTTATTGTCCCGGTCCTCCCGAGCGGCTCTTCTCCCAACGAGGTGGCTAGCTTGATCTCGCCCACCGATCAACTTGCGTTCTGAAACCCGTAGAGCGGGTCGTCATGGGCAGCAGTTCGGCTCGATCAATTTGTAACCGATCGAACACCTTCTTGAATATGATGTTGACCGAGCTCCCTGTGTCAATAAATATGCGGTGTAATTTATTACCGCTTTGATGAGCAAGCCGTCATGGGGCACTTCTACTCCTTCTAAATCTCCGGCCCGAAAGTACTCCGATCCACTTGCCCGGCTTGGCTACAAATGATCACAGGATCTCGAACAACGCCCGCCTTTCTCGGCTCGCTTGAGTCTCCTCGGTCGGTCCTCCAGAATAACGCCGATCTCGCCCGAAGTATTGCTCCCTTCCTCCTCCCGAGTGGACGGTCGGGACTGCTTCTCCGACGCCCGCGATTCTCCTGCCTTGGGATCGTGCCGACGGGCGTTCGTGATGTCGCCCGTGCGGGTCCGGCCACCATAGGTCCTCCGCCTTCTCGCCGAGGGAGGAGACCGTGCTCGCTCTTCTCGAATGGATTAGTCACAAAGGGAAGACTTCGACAACTCGTGGTTGTGCGATCCGATCGTGGAAGGAGGCAATGCAGGGGTCCACTTCTTCTTCGGTTTGGGCCGCTCGCCTGCGTTGTGGTGGGGGGAGATCGAATTGCTTCCGCCCTCGGTCCTCTAGGTGGTCGCTGAGCGGCGTGCTGCTTCCGCTCGGCAGTAGAGTTTCCTTTTTCCGAGCGGCTTGCGCTTCTTCCACGCTTATGTATTCGTTGGCTCGATGCAACATGTGATCATAATCTCGGGCGGCTTTCGGATGAGCGACCAAGAAGTCACCATCTACCGTGCCTTGTGTGAAGGCGTTCATCATCGCCTCCGATGTGGCCGTTGGGATGTCCATTGCCACTTGGTTGAATCGCTGGATAAGCCCAAGCGATTCTTTGATCCTGCTTGATGGCGAACAGGCCGACACTTGTCTTCCGATAACGCCGATCGCTAGCAAAGTGGTGGAGGAAGGCCGCTCGAAAATCCTTGAAGCTTGTGATAGATCCGTCTGGCAACCTCCGGAACCACCGCTGAGCCGAGAGTGTGGTAAGAAAGACGCGGCATTTCACCCATCGGTATGATGGAGCGTGGCCGTGTTATCAAACTTACCAGATGATCATCCAGTCCGTTGTTCCGCTGTACTCGCCGATCGTCGGAGGCACGGAGTGCTTGGGCAGAGGGTCTCGAGAATAGCCTCCAAAATTGGCTGGCCCGCCGGAGATGAGTCCGCCGGGAGCCTTACCTTTCCGTCATCCCGCCTTGGTATTTCGTCCAAGAAGAACTCTATCTCTTCGAAAGCGGTTTGAGGTTCTGAATAAGGCCCGTGAAATGCGACAGAGTGGAGGTGCTTCCGCCGCCACCAGACGCAGATGTCGCCGGGTTGCTCCCGCTGTCTACCGCTCGCTTTTGTTCAACAAGTTGGCCCATATCTCACCGTAGGCCGAGCTCTTCCTCGAAAGCGCCACCGTGTTTTGTCGCCCACCGCCCATTGTTACCGATCGGATGCAGGAGCGCCCCACGACGGCGCCAATTTGATCCCGTCCAACCGGAATCAGTGGACGCTGGCACGCGGGCGCTCGCTAGATCCTCGAATGCTCCGGTGAACCGCAACTAAACCGAGCCGAGGGGTGTCCCGGCGACGGCCCGCCCCAAGTCAGCGAGGAATAACAAAAGGTGGCTTCAAGATGAAGATTTTTATACCTCAAAGGAGAAATGGAAGCCTTATATAGATCTCAAAGAAGCCTGGGCGTGCAATCAAAGCAACCACCGCTTTGACCATGCCTGTATGGGTCCGCTGGGGCCATGTCTAAATACGGATCTGCTGGAAACGTCCATGAGACCATACTGCTACTGTATCAGCCTCTCCATGATGTGACGGCAAGATCGTGCGATCTTGTGTACGGCCTAATCATTAGACATGCTTCGGCTGACATCTCATATCTTGAGTCGAGCGCATAGGCCGCTCGACCCCCTTTATACTCTCGCCCCTATTTTGGCCGAACGGACAACCCCCTCGGCCCTTGGCCCCTGCCGATCGGACTCTCGCTCGGCCCTTCGGTCTTCCTGCCTGGGCGTCGGAAACATGAGCCCATGGATGGGTTTATCTATAGCTCCGTTCGGACCTACCCATCCGCTCGGCTCGGCCATCCACCGCACAGCCTTTCATCGGTTCTCAGACTGAGACCCTTCAGGAAGTGGGTCCCCCCTTCTTACTGCCGGATCAGCTATGTAGCTCAAAGCACTTTTAGGCCACAACACATTTAGTTAACGTGACAACTCTATAATGGTCTTGTCATGTCAAGAATCCACCCTAAATACTAAACCTTAACCCTTAACCCTTAACTCTTAACCCCTAAACCCTTAACCCTTAATCCTTAAACCTTAACCCTTAACCCCTAAACCCTTAACCCTTAACCCTTAACTCTTAATCCTTAACCCTTAACCCCGACAACCTTAACCCTTAACCCCGAAACCGTTAACCATTGACCCTTAATCCTTAACCCTTAAACCTTAACATTTAACCCTAAACCCTAAACCCTTAAACATTAACCCTTAACCCTTAACCCTTAACCTTTAACCCTTAACCCCTAAACCCTTAACCCTTAACCTTTAATCATTAACCCTTAACCCTTAACCCCTAACCCCAAACCTCTAACTGTTAACCATTAACCATTAACCCATAACCGTTAAACGTTAACCCTTAACTGATAACCGATAACCGTTAAACGGTAACCGTTTATCGATAACCGTTAACCGTTAACCCTTAATCCTTAATCGTTAACTGTTAACCCTTAACCGTTAACTGTTAACCCTTAACCGTTAACTGTTAACCGATAACCGATAATCGATAGCCGTTAACCGTTAATCGTTAACCGTTAAACGTTAAACATTAAATGTTAAACGTTAAACGTTAAACGTTAAACATTAACCGTTAATTGTTAAACGTTAAACGTTAAACATTAACCGTTAACCCTTAAACGTTAAACGTTAACCATTAACCGTTAACCCCTAACTGTTAACACTTAACCGTTAATCGTTAACCGTTAACCCTTAACCGTTAACCCTTAACCATTAACCGTTAACTGATAACCGATAACGTTAACCATTAATCGTTAACCGTTAACTTTTATCCCTTAAACCTTAAACCTTAACCGTTAACCGTTAACCGTTAACTTAACCGTTAAACGTTAAACGTTAACCCTTAACCGTTAACCCTAAACCCTTAACTGTTAACCCTTAACCGGTAACCCTTAACTGTTAACCATTACCCGTTAACCCTTAACTGTTAACCGTTAACCATTAACCCTTAACCATTAACCCTTAACCCTTAACTGTTAACCGTTAACCGTTAATTGATAACCGATAACCTTAATCGTTATCCGTTAACTGTTAACCCTTAAACCTTAAACCTTAACCGTTAACCATTAACCGTTAATCGTTAAACGTTAACAGTTAACCTTAACCCTTAACCCTTAACCATTAACCATTAACCATTAAATGTTAAACGTTAAATGTTAACTCTTAACCGTTAATCGTTAATCGTTAACCCTAAACCCTAATCCCTGTTGTTATTGTTGCTCGATCATTTTCACTGCTTGGTATTGCACAAGCATCTCCAGCTCCTCCTGAGTGAGTGGTACGGTGGTTAGTCGTCTAGCGTCCTCCATCTTCTTGGCTCGGATGCAAGCTAGATTCCCATAGACGGCGCAAAACATGATTCTGTTTGAAAGTCGATGAGATGGATGCTGGAGATGTGGTGCTCCGTTGACCTCCTATAGACATTGCTTTGCTCCTACAACACAAGCAACGTCAGTGCCTAGCCCTCCAACACTCAAGTCAATTTCCAGCGAGGAAGAAGAAGAAGCAAAGAGCGTAGCAAAGAGAACTGTAGTGCAATAGTAAAATATCACTGCCGGAGGGCTCCTCTTATAGAGACGTATGCGCTTCTCGTCCAAGGGTTCCTCCACTTCCAACTTTACTGCCGGAGGAGGCGGAGCCGAGTGCGGGGTGGAATCAAATCGGCGCTTGCAGGAATCCGACGACCAAACCATTTCACTGGAAGATATCCAAAGTAGGAACCCTAGAACGCCCAGTTTCGCTGCTTCTTCGCAGCTTTTATGCTTCGATCGTGTAGAGGTATTTCGCAGAAACAGAGGTGGAGGGATCTATTCGCATGGAAGGTTGACCAATTTCGCAGAGGACGACGAAGAAATTCTTTAATAGGGAATAATCTTGACTTAATTTAGTAAGTTTTGCCCACGTGGCATATACATTGCTTAGAGTATCCCTCAGTGGAGAAATTTGGGAGGGATATATTTATAAATATTTTCTAATTTTAAAAATCTCATCTCAAAAGGGATAAGGTTGCGTACAATGGATCCTTACTCGAAATCCCGCATGGCGGGAGATTCTTGCTCCGGACTGTTATTAAATATCATGGCTGAAAAAGGATATTTTCTAAAATATTTCCTAATCTCAAATATGTTTTTGAAATGAGATATTTTTTCTAAGTATTTTTGAAATTTAAATATTTCTGTTGAAAAGAAAATATTATAGAGGAGTTTGAATGTACCTATGTTTTTAAAAAATAAAAAATAAAAAACTTTATATTTATATGGAATTTGGGATATTTAATAGATGGTTATGCCAATATTTAATTTAAGAGATATTAAATTATATAATATTTGAAATATTTAAAAAGTGAGATACAAACCAGCACTAAGTTCATTAAGCACAAAGACCATGTAGGTCACACATCACATTTAGCATATAGGCCAAAGCCCAATTAGCTCATTTAACTCATGTAGGCCATTTAGCACATTTAGCCAATTTAGCCCATTATGCCCATTTAGCCCATTTATCGCATTTAGCTCATGTAGGTCATTTCCCATTTGAACCCATGACCATTTAGCCAAAAGCCCATTTGGACAAAACCCATCTAGGCAAAAGCTCATTTAGCACAATAGCTATGTAGCCCAAAGCACACTTAGGCCACAACACATTTAGTTAACGTGACAACTCTATAATGGTCTTGTCACATCAAGAATCCACCCTAAATCCTAAACCTTAACCCTTACCCCCTAAACCCTTAATCCTTAACCCTTAACCCGTATCGTCCTTCACACTAACTGCATCTTTTGCTGGACTCCCTATGCTCCTATGTTCTTGCATACTTAGACACAAGGTTAAATACAATAAGTCAAGTATAACTCAGCAATAAAGGCAAGTAAAATTGCTCATCATTTTTCTTTTTGGTGGACCGTATCACATAAAGTTACAAACACAAATAGGAGGAAAATAATGCGCAGAAAAATTCTGCCCAAAACAGAAAGATTGAATAGATTGCAAATACAAGAAAAGAATAAGAATAATGCATAGACAAAAACTTCCACAAGAACATACAAATAATAACAGGAAGGAGAGATGTATCATTTACATAAACCACCAAATTTTTCCTTATAAAATCCTCACCTCCCATGCCCCAATCCTCAAACATGTGGTTGTCATCAACTCCATACAATACGATATGATACGGTATGATACGTGACGAGACAATCTATAATACTACGAAACGTGATGATATGATACGATACGATACGTTCCAATGCAATACGATACGATACGTTCCTATGCGATACGATACGATACGTTCCTGTACGATATCTTCATCATTTATTTCCTTTATCTTTTTCCTCCGATAATGTGCAATTTTTTGTTACAATATTTTCCTTTCCCCCTTGTGCGTCCATTTAGCACAAAGCCCATTTGGACAGCATGCAATTTAGCACAAAGCTCATTGAGCACAAAGACCATGTAGGCCACATCACATTTAGCATATAGGCCAAAACCCAAATAGCCCATTTAACTCATGTAGGCCAATTAGGTCATTTAACCCATTTAGCCTATTTATCTCATCAAGCCCATTTAGCCCATTTATCGCATTTAGCCCAAGTAGGTCATTGCCCATATGAACCCATGACCATTTAGCCGAAAGCCCATTTGGACAAAGGCCATCTACGCAAAAGCTCATTTAGCACAATAGTCAGGTAGCCCAAAGCACACTTAGACCACAACACATTTAGTTGAAGTGACAACTTTATAATGGTCTTGTCACATCAAAAATCAACCCTAAACACTAAATCTTAAACCCTTAACCCTTAACCCATAACCCATAACCCCTAAACCCTTAACCCTTAACCCTTAATCCTTAACCCTTAACCCTTAACCTCTTACCCTTAACCCATATTTCATAACCCTTAACCCTTACCCCTTAACCCTTAATCCTTAACCCTAAACCCCTTAACCCTTAACCCTTAATTTTTATCCCTAAACCCTAACCCCTAACCCCTAACTCCTAACACATAATCGTTAACCATTAACCCTGAACCCTTAACCCTTAACCATGAACCCTTAACCATTAAACATTAACCCTTAACTGATAACCAATAACCGTTAATTGTTAAACGTTAACCATTAACCAATAACCGTTAACCGATAACCGTTAACCCTTAATCCTTAACTGCTTACCGTTAACCCTTAATCCTTAACCGTTAACCGCTAATCGTTAACCGTTAACCCTTAACCGTTAACCGTTAACCCATATCCGTTAACCCTTAACCGATAACCCTTAACACTTAATCCTTAACCATTAATCGGTAACCATTATCCGAAAACCGATATCCGTTAACCGTTAATTGTTAACCGTTAACCTTAACCCTTAACCCTTAACCGTTAAACGTTAAATGTTAACCCTTACTCGTTAACCCTAAACCCTTAACCTTTAACTGTTAACCCTTAACCGTTAACCCTTAACTGTTAACCGTTACCCGTTAACCCTTAATTGTTAACCGTTAATCGTTAACCCTTAACCGTTAACCCTTAACCGTTAACCGTTAACCGTTAACCGTTAATCGTTAATTGATAACCAATAACCTTAACCGTTAACCGTTAACTGTTAACCCTTAACCCTTAAACCTTAACCGTTAACCTTTAAGCGTTAACCGTTAAACATTAACCGTTAACCGTTAACCTTAACCCTTAACCATTAGTCGTTAAACGTTAAATGTTAACCCTTAGCCGTTAACCATTAACCCTAAACCGTAAACCCTAAACCTTGTTGTTATTGTTGCTCGATAATTTCATTGCTTGGTCTTGCATAAGCATCTCCAGCTCCTCCTGAGTGAGTGTCACGGTGGTTAGTCGTCTAGCGTCCTCCATCTTCTTGTCTCGGATGCAAGCTAGATTCCCAGAAACGACGCTAAACATGATTCTGTCCGAAAGTCGATGAGATGAATGCTGGAGATGTGGTGCTCCGTTTACCTCCTATGGACTTTGCTGTGCTCCTACAACACAAGCAGCGTCAGTGCCTAGCCTTCCAACACTCAAGTCAATTTCCAGCGAGGAAGAAGAAGAAGCAAAGAGTGTAGCAAAGAGAAGTGTAGCAAAGAGAAGTGTAGCGCAATAGTAAAATATCACTGTCGGAGGGTTCCTCTTGTAGAGACGTATGCGCTTCTCGTCCAAGGGTTCCTCCACATCCAACTTCACTGCCGGAGGAGGGTAAGCCGAGTGCGGGATGGAATCAGATCGGCGCTTGTAGGAATCCGACGACCAAATCATTTCGCGGGAAGATATCCAAAGTAGGAACCCTACAACGCCCAGTTTCGCTGCTTCTTCACAGCTTTTACGCTTCAATCGCGTAGAGGTATTTCGCAGAAATAGAGGTGGAGGGATATATTCGCAAGGAAGGTGGACCAATTTCGCAGAGGACGACGAAGGGATTCTTTAATAGGGAATAATCTTGACTTAATTTAGTAAGTTTTGCCCACGTGGCATATATATTGCTTAGAGTATCCCTCAGTGGAGAAATTTGTGAGGGATATATTTCTAAATATTTTCTAATTTTAAATATCTCCTCTCAAAAGGGATAAGGTTGCGTACAATGGATCCTTACTCGGAATCTCGCATATCGGGAGATTCGTACACCGGACTGTTCTTAAATATCCCGGCTGAAAAAGGATATTTTCTAAAATATTTCCTAATCACAAATATTCTTTTTGGAAAGAGATATTTTTTCTAAGTATTTTTTAAATTTAAATATTCCTGTTGAAAAGGAAATATTATAGAGGAGTTTGAATGTATCTATGTTTTTAAAAAATAAAAAAAATAAAAACTTTATATTTATATGGAATTTGGGATATTTAATAGATGGTTATGTCAATATTTAATTTATGAGATATTAAATTATATAATTTTGAGATATTTAGAAAGTGAGATACAAATCAACACCAAGCTCATTGAGCATAAAGACCATGTAAGCCACATAACATTTAGCATATAGGCCAAAGCCCAATTAGCCTATTTAACTCATGTAGGTCATTTAGCCCATTTAGCCTATTTAACCCATTAAGCCCATTTAGCCCATTTATCGCATTTAGCCCATGTAGGTCATTGCCCTTTTGAACCCATGACTATTTAGCCGAAAGCCCATTTGGACAAAACTCATCTAGGCAAAAGCTCATTTAGCACAATAGCTTTGTAGCCCAAAGCACTCCACAACACATTCAGTTAACATGACAACTCTATAATGGTCGTGTCATGTCAAGAATCCACCCCAAATACTAAGCCTTAACCCTTAACCCTTACCCCCTAAACCCTTAACCCTTAATCCTTAACCCTTAATCCTTAACCCTTAACCCTTAACCCCTAAACCCTTAACCCTTAACCCCTAATCCTTAACCCTTAACCCTTGAACCCTTAACCCTTAACACTTAATCCTAAACCCTTAACCCCTAAACCGTTAACCATTGACTCTTAATCCTTAACCCTTAACCCTTAACATTTAACCCTTAACCCCTAAACGCTTAACCCTTAACCCTTAATCATTAACCCTTAACCCCTAACCCCTAAACCCTAACCGTTAACCCTTAACCGTTAACCCATAACTGTTAATCGTTAACCATTAACCCTTAACCATTAACCCTTAACTGTTAACAGTTAACCCTTAACCCTTAACCTTTAACCGTTAACAGTTAACAGTTAATCGTTAACTGATAACCGATAACATTAACCATTAATCGTTAACCGTTAACCGTTAAGTGTTAACCCTTAAACCTCAAACCTTAACCGTTAACCGTTAAACGTTAACCGTTAACCGTTAACCCTTAACCGTTAAATGTTAAATGTTAACCCTTAACTGTTAACCCTAAACCTTTAACCCTTAACTGTTAACCCTTAACCGTTAACCCTTAACTGTTAATCGTTCACCGTTAATTGATAACTGATAACTTTAACTGTTAACCGTTAACTGTGAACCCTTAACCCTTAACCGTTAAACGTTAAATGTTAACCCTTAACCGTTAACCGTTAACCCAAAACCCTAAACCCTGTTGTTATTGTTGCTCGATCATTTTCACTGCTTGGTCTTGCACAAGCATCTCCAGCTCCTCCTGAGTGAGTGTCACGGTGGTTAGTCGTCTAGCGTCCTCCATCTTCTTGGCTCGGATGCAAGCTATATTCCCACAGACGGCGCTAAACATGATTCTGTCCGAAAGTCGATGAGATGGATGCTGGAGATGTGGTGCTCCGTTGACCTCCTACAGACTTTGCTCTGCTCCTACAACACAAGCAGTGTCAGTGCTTAGACCTCCAACACTCAAGTCAGTTTCCAACGAGGAAGAAGAAGAAGCAAAGAGCGTAGCAAAGAGAACTGTAGCGCAATAGTAAAATATCACTGCCGGAGGGTTCCTCTTGTAGAGACGTATGCGCTTCTCGTCCAAGGGTTCCTCCACTTCCAACTTCACTACCGGAGGAGGCGGAGCAGAGTGCGGGGTGGAATCAGATCGGCACTTGCAGGAATCCGACGACCAAACCATTTTGCTGGAAGATATCCAAAGTAGGAACCCTAGAACGCCCAGTTTCGCTGCTTCTTCGCAGCTTTTACGCTTCGATTGTGTAGAGATATTTCGCAGAAACAGAGGTGGAGGGATCTATTCGCATGGAAGGTTGACCAATTTCGCAGAGGACGACGAAGGGATTCTTTAATAGGGAATAATCTTGACTTAATTTAGTAAGTTTTTGCCAACGTGGCATATACATTGCTTAGAGTATCTCTCAGTGGAGAAATTTGGGAGGGATATATATCTAAATATTTTCTAATTTTAAAAATCTCATCTCAAAAGGGATAAGGTTGCGTACAATGGATCCTTACTCGGGATCCCGCATGGCGGGAGATTCGTGCACTGGAATGTTCTTAAATATCCTGGCTGAAAAAGGATATTTTCTAAAATATTTCCTAATCTCAAATATTCTTTTTGGAAAGAGATATTTTTTCTAAGTATTCTTTAAATTTAAATATTCCTGTTGAAAAGGAAATATTATAGAGGAGTTTGAATGTATCTATGTTTTTAAAAAATAAAAAATAAAAAATTTTATATTTATATGGAATTTGGGATATTTAATAGATGGTTATGTCAAAATTTAATTTATGAAATATTAAATTATATAATATTTGAAATATTTAAAAAGTGAGATACAAACCAGCACTAAGCTCATTGAGCACAAAGACCATGTAGGCCACATCACATTTAGCATATAGGTCAAAGCCCAATTAGACCATTTAACGCATGTAGGCCATTTAGCCCAGTTAGCCTATTTAGCCCATTATGCCCATTTAACCCATTTATCGCATTTGGCCCATGTAGGTCATTACCCATTTGAACCCATGACCATTTAGCCGAAAGCCCATTTGGACAAAGCCCATCTAGGCAAAAGCTCATTTAGCACAATAGCTATGTAGCCCAAAGCACACTTAGGCCACAACACATTTAGTTAACGTGACAACTCTATAATGGTCTTGTCACGTCAAGAATCCACCTTAAACCCTAAACCTTAACTCTTTACCCTCAACCCTTACCCCCTAAACCCTTAATTCTTAACCCTTAACCCTTAACCCCTAAACCCTTAACCGTTAACCATTAATCCTTAACCATTAACCCCGAAACCCTTAAGCCTTAAACCCTTAACCCTTAACCCTTAATCCTTAACCTTTAACCTTTAACCCCTAAACCGTTAACCCTTGACCCTTAATCCTTAACCCTTATCCTTAACTCTTATCCCTTAACCCTTAACCTTTTACCCTTAACCCCTAAACCCTTAACCCTTAACCCTTAATCATTAACCCTTAACCCTTATCCCTTATCCCTTAACCCTTAACCCCTAACCCCAAACCCCTAACCGTTAACCGTTAACCCTTAACCCTTAACCGTTAAACGTTAACCCTTAACTGATAACCGATAACCAATAACCGTTAACCGTTAACCGATAACCGTTAACCGTTAACCCTTAATCCTTAACCGTTAACTCTTAACCCTTAATCGTTAACTGTTAACCGATAACCGATAATCGATAGTCGTTAATCGTTAACTGTCAAACGTTAAATGTTAAACGTTAAACATTAACCGTTAACTGTTAAACGTTAACTATTAACCATTAACCCTTAATCGCTAACTGTTAACCCTTAACTCCTAACTGTTAACACTTAACCGTTAACCGTTAACCACTACAATAAAAATGGCTTTTCGCAGCGTGCAAATTCACTTTTCGCAGGGTGCATTGCGCGCTGCATAGTTAAAAGCTGTTGAAAGTCATAAATTATCCGCGCCGTGTGTTTACGCGCTGCGGATAGTATTTTCTGTAGCGCGCAAAGCACGTCGTGGATACTATTATCCGCGGTGTGCAAAGCACGCTGCGGATACTATTATCCGCGGTGTGCAAAGCACGCTGCGGATACTATTATCCGCGGCGTGCAAAGCACACCGCGAATAGTATTTTCCGCAGCACGCAAAGCATGCCGCGGATAATAGTATTTTCCGTAGCACGCAAAGCACGCCGCAGATAATAGTATCCACGGCGTGCTTTGCGCGCTACAGAAAATACTATCCGCAACGCGCAAACGTATGCTGTTGATGATCTTAACTATATTAAAAAAAATGACAAAAATAATAAATTAAAATTTTACATCAAATTTAGTGCAAATCAAATCCATACAAAATTAATAAAAGTCATAGTTTTTCATTATACCACAAAAACTCAAAACATCTAAAACAATATATGAAATATCTAACAAACTAGTAATTACATAACGATAATTCAACTTACAATCCAAACAAATTAGTATAATATATATCAATCACACAATACTATAAATATAGATAACCATGCAACCGTGCTTTCTATTGCATCATCGAGAAACTGCATTTCATCATTTGGTCGAATTAGGTCCACCTGAAATTGAACACATGTACCAACTCACAAGTAAAAAACAACTTGAACACATGTACAAGGAGGTATAGAAAAAACATTTTAGGCTGTATAAATAGATATCTTAAGTATAAATTCTTATGAAAAACAAGATCAGTGGAATAAAATATTAAAGAAATCTAAAATGAGTGGGCATGCTTACTATTTTCTCTCCAACAGCTTGAGTACTAGGCTTCCCATTTTTTTTTTCTTGTGACCTTCAATCCAAACTTGTGATCTTGTAATTTTTGTATCTACCAGACTTGTCTTTTCCTTAAATATAGAAATATATACAAAATCATTACATCACAATTCAAAAGATACATATATCATTACTTATTACTTAAATTATACAAAATTAAAAATAATTATCATAATGTGAGTCAAACGAGCATAACCTACCTGAATGGAGAAGCCTCAAATCCTGTTAAGGCACTACCACAACAAATCTACTGATATTTTGAGCTAGAAAATCCAAATTGGATACGCTTCAGCTGTTACCGATAAGAATTAAATCCACATAATTATTTAACAAAGAACATACAAGAAACTAAGACGGGAAAGTGAAACTATTCGACCAGAAGGAACGACTACATAATATCTTTTCGATCTTGTAGCAGCAAATTAAACTCAGAAAAGCAAGTAGCATGGAAGTTCCATCTCAGATATGCTCGTTGAGAAGAACTACCTTAGCACAAATCATGGAGCTTTCTAGATATGTAGCAAGCCAACAGAGACCAAGCCAACACTCAGACGCCATCACAATGCAAGACCAAACACTACTGTGCGGAAAAGAATTAGTGCTATCAATTCAACAGTACATTAAAGACATGAATCTAGTGGAATGCTTATATATAACATGCTTGCGAATATAAGTAAATACCTCTTCGTTCAAAACACCATTTGAAGATTATCTAGGTCTGTGTATGCCATCTTAGGGTCCTCTGGCATTTTAGTATCAAATAGAGGAGTAGCCAGCTTGGGAGGGTTCTAAACAAAGGTGAATCACTCATTAAGACGAAAAATCTCCAAAACAATCAAACATGCAAGTTGAGATATGGAGATATCGGAATAGAGTAAAGCTGATTTTGGAAAGCAAGTTCTAAATATTATAAATAGTCATACTTTCTCAAATAAGATAACATATCCATTAATGGAGTTAAACTGATTTTGGAAAACAAGTGACAACGCATTGTCACTCTATGCTACGATATCACCATTAATGGAGTTAAACTAAGAAATGAAATAACAAAACATTAAATGAACCTAAACTAGTAAATGAAAGACGATGCAAATAAGGAAACCTATTCTAACTTAAACTAAGATTGTAATGAAATTAAAGACAACATAAAGTAAGCATTGAATTAAAAATATAGAGCATTAAAGAAATCTAATCTAACATATCCTAATTGCATTTAATCAAAACTAGAACCTAACAAAATTGAAAGAACAAGACAAAGTAAAAATTAAACAAGTTAAAACGCATCAAATTGAACCTAACGACTTAAAGAAACATTTCATCGAACACATTTTATGCATGAAACAAAGTAGATAAAGTGTGTACAATCTAAACATGAGGATCTAAGTTTGCTACAAACATTTAATAAGAATTAACAAACATCAACAGTAAACATAAAATAAACTAAGACTTCCAACCATAATTCACACTTCCGCTTCCGATTCCAACTACTACCCTCGTCGTCACATGAAGACCTGGCTTGGAACCCCCAAAGTCGGTGGACAGAAGCTCATTGCCGGTTGCTGCTTGCTTAGACAACGAAGATGATGCGAATCTTCCACCGAGGAACCCCCTCAGATGGAAGTTGACCGGACTGTCATGGAGATCCTACCGTGCTGCCTTCTTCTTGCTGCCAACTGAACCTCAGAAGCTAAGAGTGAAGGAAGAACGTCAGGAGGTGAAGGATCTCACCGGAGAACCCCTCCGGTGAGGTGGAGTTGGTCGGAATCGTCGCGGTCGCCCGCTGCTCCCTGCCGTGTTCGCCTATGCCCTCGCCATTGGAAATCTAGAAGAGGAAGTGGGCTGTGGAGGTCCGGCCGGCGACGAGGAAAGGGAAGATGAAGAAGTCGCCGGCCGGTTGTGAGGAAGGAAGAAGATGCGCTGGTGAGGAGAGTTGTCGCGCCCTAGCTGCTGGAAGAAGAAACGCGAGCCGACAGGGTGAGAAGAAGGGCACTGTGCGCGTGTTTGCTTAAGAGGGGAATTTCTCCTCATTTAATCTAGGTCGTCCATCTTTGTAAGGGAGATGATGAAGATCTGGCCGTCTGATTTAGCTGATGGAGAGATGAGTGGTTTGGATCAAGCTGCCTTTATTCTTAGATCCAAGGGTCCATAGCATTTAGATCTAATCAAGGGCAGGATGCTTAGATCAAAATGAAGGAGCAAGATATCTCTTGATCTAGATCAACGGTCCACACTGTTCTGCTTGATCTACCCCATTTGACATCCAAATCAAGTCAAATTCAGTCCGGTTTGACTCTAATCCATAGCTCTTTTGATTTCCTACAAAATCACATAAAAATATGAAATTAAATTCTATAATTTGTAGGAAATTTATAATTAAGTTCAAAATGAGTTTCTACTCACAAAATATAATATAAACACCAAATTAAGTATGTGAGAAGGTAAAAATTGCAAGAATAAGAGCCAAAATAATGCACCAAAATACTCATTATCAGGCTTCGGCGAAGGGCATCGCGTGAGAGGACTTTGGTGGAGGGCTTCGCGTGAGAGGGCTTCGGCGGCGGAGGAGTTTGCGTGAGTGAGAGGTCTCACGTTTAGGTTTTTTTAAACTTAACGTGAAAAAAATAATAATTTTTTTTTATTTTTTTAAACTAATTGCAGCATGCTGCATGCGGTTTGATAATTTTAAAAAGTATTCGCGGCGTGCCTATTTTTGCATGCCGTTATTGTTATTAAATATTTATAGTATTAACGACATACTTTTAATGTGCGCCGTTAATATCTGGACGTAATTTTTTTCCTTCTTTAAGTTTATATTATTAACAGCGCGCAACAATATGCACGCTGTTAATAATACTATTAACGACGTGCTTTTAATGTGCGCTGTTAATAGCAAGCTGCGAAAAGCTATTTTTGTTGTAGTGAACCGTTAACTGTTAACCGTTAACCCTTAACCGTTAACCATTAACCCTTAACCATTAACCGTTAACCGTTAACTGATAACCGATAACCTTAACCATTAATCGTTAACCGTTAACTGTTAACCCTTAAACCTTAAACCTTAACCGTTAACCGTTAACCGTTAACCGTTAACCCTTAAGCCTTAACCGTTAAACGTTAAACGTTAACCCTTAACCGTTAACCCTAAGGTTACGTTTGGTAGCCTGTAATCTACCTTGTAATGTAATCCAGATTACATTACAAAGTCGATTATTTTGTTTGGTTTGATTTAAAACTTGTAATGTAATGTAATCTGGATTACAAAAGGTAGTGAAGATTTGTAATCTGGATTACAAAGCAAATGCTATGTAATCCGATTACATTACGAGGTCATTGTTTCACCAAAGTTTAAATGTCGAATATACCCCTAGTTTGTTGTCGACCGCCGCCCGCCACCGGTCGCCGACCTTCGTCGCCGGCCGCCCGCCGCCGGCCGCCGGTCGTCGCCGGTCGCTGCCGGTCGCCGCCGGCCGCCGGTCGTCGCCGGTCGCTGCCGGTCGCCGCCGGCCGCCGATCGTCGACCGCCGATCGCCGTCCGCCTCCGCCACCGTTGCCCACTGGTCGTCGCCCGCCTGCCGTCGCCCATCGCCGCCGATTGGCGAAGACGGTGGCCTGCTACGGCGACCGACGGTGGCCTGCTGCGGCGACCGACGATAGCGGCGGCAGCTGGTTGCCGATGGCTGCCGCAAACTCCGGCAGAGGTGTGACGACCGCCGATAGAGGTCACAGGATATTTTTGTCATTTTATAATAATATGAATTACATTCCTTATAATAAATAATGGACATCAAACAAAAGAATGTAATCACCTTTGTAATCAAATATTACATACATTAAATTACCAAACGTAGTAATGTAATCAAGATTACATTACATTACATTACAAATTTGATTACATTACAAGCTAGATTACATTACACCCAACCAAACGTAGCCTAAACCCTTAACTGTTAACCCTTAACCGTTAACTGTTAACCGTTAACCCTTAACTGTTAACCATTACCCGTTAACCCTTAACTATTAACCGTTAACCGTTAACCGTTAACCCTTAACCGTTAACCGTTAACCGTTAATTGATAACCGATAACCTTAATCGTTATCCGTTAACTGTTAATCCTTAACCCTTAAACCTTAAACCTTAACCGTTAACCATTAAACGTTAACCGTTAAACGTTAACCGTTAAACGTTAACCGTTAAACGTTAACCATTAACCTTAACCCTTAACCCTTAACCATTAACCGTTAAACATTAAACGTTAAATGTTAACTCTTAACCGTTAATCGTTAACTGTTAACCCTAAACCCTAAACCCTATTGTTATTGTTGCTCGATCATTTTCACTGCTTGGTCTTGCACAAGTATCTCCAGCTCCTCCTGAGTGAGTGTCACGGTGGTTAGTCGTCTAGCGTCCTCCATCTTCTTGGCTCGGATGCAAGCTAGATTTCCACTGTAATACCTCGGTTCTGAGATTCTGGTTAAGTATGACTTAAAAGGTTAGATGGTACTATCCATATCACCAAGGTGCACCTTCCTTTTCGGAAGCCCAAACTTAAGAACTCCAAAGTTAAGCGTGCTTGGATTGGAGAAATCTGAGGATGGGTGACCTCCTGGGAGTTTTCCAGGGTGCGTGCAAGTGAGGACAAAGCACGCTGAAAGGACCTCCGGTGGTCTGTGGAGCTAGTCATCAAACCAATAGGTAATTCTAGTGTCGTTCCTGGTTCGGTCCGGGTGGGGCTCGCCCGGGCCAGGGCGTTACAGATGGTATCAGAGCGACCTTGCGACCGTGATTGCGCCTGTGGCAGGAGCACCTAGGGCACCACCTAGCGAGGGAGATTCTGGGATTTGTTTGTGGTGTGATTTATGGTTACACAACGAGGACGTTGTGTCTTTAAGTGGGGGTGATTGTAATACCTCGGTTCTGAGATTCTGGTTAAGTATGACTTAAAAGGTTAGATGGTACTATCCATATCACCAAGGTGCACCTTCCTTTTCGGAAGCCCAAACTTAAGAACTCCAAAGTTAAGCGTGCTTGGATTGGAGAAATCTGAGGATGGGTGACCTCCTGGGAGTTTTCCAGGGTGCGTGCAAGTGAGGACAAAGCACGCTGAAAGGACCTCCGGTGGTCTGTGGAGCTAGTCATCAAACCAATAGGTAATTCTAGTGTCGTTCCTGGTTCGGTCCGGGTGGGGCTCGCCCGGGCCAGGGCGTTACATCCACAGACGGCGCTAAACATGATTCTGTCTGAAAGTCGATGAGATGGATGCTGGAGATGTGGTGCTCCGTTTACCTCCTATGGACTTTGCTGTGCTCCTACAACACAAGCAGCGTCAGTGCCTAGCCTTCCAACACTCAAGTCAATTTCCAGCGAGGAAGAAGAAGAAGCAAAGAGCGTAGCAAAGAGAATTGTAGCGCAATAGTAAAATATCACTGCCGGAGGGTTCCTCTTGTAGAGACGTATGCGCTTCTCGTCCAAGGGTTCCTCCACTTCTAACTTTACTGCCGGAGGAGGCGGAGCCGAGTGCGGGGTGGAATTAAATCGGCGCTTGAAGGAATCCGACGACCAAACCATTTCGCTGGAAAATATTCAAAGTATGAACCCTAGAACGCCCAGTTTCGCTGCTTCTTCGCAGCTTTTACGCTTCGATCGCGTAGAGGTATTTCACAGAAACAGAGGTGGAGGGATCTATTCGCAAGGAAGGTTGACCAATTTCGCAGAGGACGACGAAGGAATTCTTTAATAGGGAATAATCTTGACTTAATTTAGTAAGTTTTGCCCACGTGGCATATACATTGCTTAGAGTATCCCTCAGTGGAGAAATTTGGGAGGGATATATTTATAAATATTTTCTAATTTTAAAAATATCATCTCAAAAGGGATAAGGTTGCGTACAATGGATCTTTACTCGGGATCCCGCATGGCGGGAGATTCATGCTCCGGACTGTTCTTAAATATCCCGACTGAAAAAGGATATTTTCTAAAATATTTCCTAATCTCAAATATTCTTTTTGGAAAGAGATATTTTTCTAAGTATTTTTGAAATTTAAATATTTCTGTTGAAAAGGAAATATTATAGATGAGTTTGAATTTATCTATGTTTTTAAAAAATAAAAAATAAAAAACTTTATATTTATATGGAATTTGGGATATTTAATAGATGGTTATGTCAATATTTAATTTATGAGTTATTAAATTATATAATATTTGAGATATTTAAAAAGTGAGATACAAACCAGCACCAAGCTCATTGAGCACAAAGACCATGTAGGCCACATCACATTTAGCATATAGGCCAAAGCCCAATTAGCCCATTTAACTCATGTAGGTCATGCTAAATTACCTGAATTGCATGTTTTTTGGTTAGATAATCTTTTATTTCATAATCATAAATTCTTTTGCAAAACAAAAACAATTTAACCATTAGGTGTTCTTGGGTGTTGTTTTTTGATCGTGTCAAGTGTATAAATACACAACAAAGATAAGGAATAAACAAACACAATGCCCTGAGTATTTTACATGATCTGAAGACTCTGCAACTAATCCACATGTCTCATCACACCCATAAATTTTCATTAGAATCACCACTTCATAAGAATTATTAGAGCAAATCTATTACAATGCCAACGCTGGATGTTTACTAGTACGACTCCCTTTAAAATACAATGAAGCATAAAGGTAAAGGAGAATACCAATAGCTTGAGTTGCCTTCAACCTTGATCCAATCCCTAGTATTAGAAATGTTATATAATGAACTCTATGTTGGAGCAATCTGAGCACCCTAAGTTTTGATGTTTTGACAAATGTTTAAGTTAGATTTATTGTTGTATTTGATATGCATTGTGAGTGTGCAGGATATAGGTACAACAAGGAAAGTCCAAGTGTGATCTTGGCAAAGGAGAAAAGTCCAAGGATGGGTCTTGGCGGTGTAAGTCCAAGTATGTAGTTTTGGCAACGTAAGTCCAAGTGTGACTTGGCAATGGATGAAGTCTCGGAGGTGAGGAGCCTCTTGGCAAAGGAAGACCTGACAATAAGGACAAGATCGAAGGAAGCTTCAGAAGGCAAGACGTGAAGGATGGGGAGACATCCGAGGGATGCGAGACTGATGAAGGAGGCTAGAAGGCTAGGTCTAGGTTGGTCGAGCGAGGATGAGTGTTGAGTGATTGTACTCGGGGCAAAATCTTATATTTCTAGGAGTACTGTAGCAGTAATGTAGCGACACTGTAGCGACACTGTAGCAGTCAACTGGTTACTATAGCAGTCGACTGGTAGCCGACCGTTGGGTAACGATCAGCTTCACTTAAAGGACCAGTCGACTGGTAGCGGGAAAATAACTTAGTGTTTTCCTCTCGAGTTCTATTTAATAGAGCTCCGGGTGCTTGAGCATGGTTGATGAAATAGAGGTGGTTAACCCCTATTAGTAGTCTTCCAAAGCCTCCAAGCTCTTCTTGTGATCTAAGAGTGTTTGGATCAAGGTTGTGGTGAGGTTTCTCCACCGAGAAGGAGGTTTGAGCTAGTCGGAGGTTTTCGGGGAGTCATCCACCGACGGATCGGGATCGTCCACCTTACGGACAGCCGTGGAGTAGGAGCCCTAATCTCCGAACCACGAAGTGACGATTTGGGTGAGACGTTATTCACCCCCCTCTAGCGGCGTCAAGGTCCCAACACTCTATAGTGGCCACATTTTGTTGGCATCAAGATGATTGAAAAAAAAATCCTCCAGTCACTTGATTAGATAAATTTTACCGTCAAAAGTCAATGACCATATCGCTAGTTGATTGAATTTCACCTTACTTAATTGCTTAAGCGCTTGATCCTATTTTCAGATTTGATAGCGAGATACATTATGATGGTCGATATGCTTCAACTAGAAACATATATTCCTCTCATACTATGTGAGTTGAAACACATATTTCCACCTAATTTTTTTGATTCAATGAAACATTTACCGATACATTTACCATACGAGGCACGAATAGCTAGTTTTGTGCAGTACATATGGATGCATCCATTCGAATGATTTTTGAAGAAATTAAATAATAACATTCGTAACAAAGCAAGAGTTGAAGGATCAATATGTAATACTTATCTAGTTAAAGAAGCATCTTCTTTATGCTTCTATTATTTTACTAATAATGTGAAAACTAGATATCGTAAGTGTCCTAAACATTCTTATGATGCTCAGTCAGTAGATCTATCAATACTTTCTATTTTCAAGTTTCCTGATAAGATAATAGGTGCACCTATTTCTAGATGGCTAACTCAACAAAAATATTATGCTACAAGAACATACATACTCTTAACTGTGATGAGGTCAAAACCTATATAAAGTAAGTTGACTTCTCTAATCAAACATTTATTCTATTTTATTTGTTTGCTTGATATCCTAATTGTCTTAAAATTACCTTCTTTCCCATCTTATATGAACAACAACTATATCTACAAAATCCATCAAGGGGTGCAAGTGAGATAGCTGAAAATTTAGAGATCGAATTTGCATTATGGTTTCAAATATATGTAAGTTAGAGAATTTTTGAAATTTTTTTTGTTCATGTCTATTAAGTCCGGTCTTAATTTATATCATAACTATTTTTATAGGTGGGAAACAGTAGAATATCAAATATGCAAGATGATGGGATAATGAATCTTGCATCAGGACCCCTCTGTAAAATAATAGTGTACTCTGATTACTATGTTAATGACCTCAAATTCCATGTGGCACAACGAGATTGACAGAGATTAACCTATAATTCTTGTGCTTACGTTAAAAGACTTGTCGACAACAATAACACTAGCTAGGCATGGCCTGTGCCATAGCCGTGTGGAATCCACACGACCAAGGTTTGCCAAGGCTCTGATCCGGTGGCATGGCCATATGGATTCACACAGCCAAGTTCAGGTTCGGCTCTAGAAAATTCACACAGTCAATGCTTGCTCCTTCTTTAGAATGTTGCCACGACCATGTGAAATTCACACGGCCAAGATCTGCTCCTCCTCTATTTAGTGGCATGGCTATGTGGAATCCACACTGCCGAGTCCTTTTCCTTCATTTATTCTTTGAGTCATCTACAAGTGTTGTTTTCGCTCCAAAAGCATGTTCTGTCAACACGAATACATACAAAGAGCAGATCTTTGACAAAGAAAAGCAATTATGATGAAAATATGATAAGAGGTGTAAAAGTGCATAGATCAAGCGCAAATAAAGTACATGAATATGCATCAAAATATGCATAAAATGTATATAATCTACACATACCATTAAGTTAGGTCATGTTGTATTTGATCCTTGCGTCTAAGTGTGCAGAAGCTTAGGAATACAAGAAGTTGAGTAGAAGATACAGCTAGCGAGAATGATGGCACAGGAAAGGAGTTGATGGGCTTGTGCATCCGAAAGATGAGGTATTGCAGAAGAGTACACCCGTAGACGAGAAGGATGTGTGTGACGTTCGAGGGATGAGAAGATAGGGAGGAAGTCTACTAGAGGAGAAAGTCAGAGTTGGATTTGGGTGAGCTTAACTCCGGTTAACCGGAGCATCACCCATGCAAAGAGATCAGCTAAGGAGTTGATCTGCCTCATGGAAGGCGTCTTTCATGACTTGGAAGGCGCCTTCAATGAACAGTGTCGAAGGCGTCTTCCAGCCTATAGAAGGTGTCTTCCAGTGACCGTTAGCCAAAGATTAAATTTTATCTTTAGCGATAAAATTTCTCTAATTGAAGGCGCTTTAAACCCTATTGAAAACCCCTTCTATCTTTATATAAAGTTTTTCAGAGGCTATAAAAAGACCCCTGGAATTAGAAAATATTCAACAACTTCTGTATTAATCTCCTAGCAACTTTCTGAGCTTTTTAAAGAGTGTATGAGACTTCTCCGCCTTCATCAAAGGAGATATTTTTTAATGGAGCTTTGCAACCACCTTAGATTAACAATTACCTAGGTTGTAACCAAGTAAAAATCCTAGTCTCTTATCTATTTCTTTTTAAGTTGTTACTGATGTTAATGTTGTATTTGGTTAACTAATATTGTGTCATTGCTAAAACTAGCTTGAGATTATTCTAACTTATTTTCAGGGCAATTCCCCCCCCCCCCCCCCCCCCCCCCCCCTCTTGCCAGTCCAATAGCACCAACATGGGGGACGTCGGTCGAGGGCTAGGTGATAAAGCAGACTCACCAAGAGTACTCTGTCTATGCCCAGTACATCGAGACTGTCAACCAAAATTATTAAGATAAAGTAATTAAAAATTTTGATGCATAATACAGAATTTACAAAAAAAAAAAAACTTACCATATTTAATAACATATCAGAATGTGTGTGAAATAAAATCGTAAATGTCACCTCTAATGACCTATAGAAAAAAATATAGTGCATTAACCGATATAATATATAAATTTAATAATAAGACAATATATAAATAATTAATTGAGCTATGAGAGTTTTGTAATTTAGCAGATTAAAACTAAATTTACTTATAAATAAAATATTATCATATAAATGGAATATCATATTTTTGTATGAATGTCGGATAATAAAATTTACTCATCATCATAAATCAAAATTCTTATTGTCATTCTCATCCTCTTCCTCCTCATCATCATTTGTTTCATCATCATCATCATCATTCTCATAAATTTCACTTGCATCCACATGTATCACTACTTCGTTGAGATCTCATAACGTTGAAATAATATATTCCTCGATCTGAAACATGTTCGCAACTTCCTCTTGTTGATATACAATGCCTTCCAACGTTCCTTAATTTTTCCCATGCTTTTGTTTTACAAACAACCCATCAATCTTATCACGTTTCAGACTAGAATATAAATAATATAATATAATACTTTAATCGCTTGTTGTGCCGACATAAATAGTTCATTTCTTTCATAGAATCTTTTATGATTTATTTCAACCAAATTATACTGCGGATGCACCTTCACCTCTCAAATCAACCATACATAAATAATATAACTCACATTTCTAGATCAAGGTATTATATCTCTATAATTTCATCTAGCAAACTATAAAAATCATTACATATACCTCTATCATTAGATGACTGAACACTTATTCCATTATTCATTATAGTATTTCCTATTCCATATTCTTGAGTGTGAAAATTATATCTATTTATGAAATATGTCGACCAAGTGCATACCAATACTTTTAGACCCCATAATAAATGAAATAATAATTATTACTTAAGGTGAACTTAATTATCATAAACCTAAAATTAAATAAATATATTTGTAAATCTATATATGTAAATCAAATTGAGATGGTCTACGTACATATAATTTGAGTGGTCGTCAAAAAAAATTATTATTATTATTTCTTAGTGATAGTGAATTATATGGCGTTTTTTTTTTTTTGATTTTGTGAAATGTCAAAGTCAAAACTTTGACACAGTGGTGTCTGCCGAAAACATGGGAAATGATCAAAACTATTGGCTTGAAAAAATAATGACATATTCGCATGCATAACCTGAACTAATTAAGATTTTTAGCTATTAGCAAAGTCCCCACGTTTCCCATCAACAAAGCAAAATATGCCTTCTTCTCTCAAGAATTATATTCTTTTTTGTCCGACAGAGTGTGATGTAATACTAAAACAATAAGAGGATAAAAATTTAAATTTTAGTAGAGATGAATATTTTGGATATTAATCGTATAAATTATATTTTAAATTTATTACCGTCTATTTTCAGATTAGTTAAAGGAAACTTGAACACCTAAATTATTTTTCTAGAAAACTGTGGCAGTTAAGAAGTAGAGCATTGACTATTCAAGCTGGGAAAATGGAAAATATAACTAATAAAGTTGTTTCTTATTTAGAGAGGATCAAAAATATATATACAAAATAAACAAAATATTTCTGTCGCGTGGGGCTTTAAAATTGTAAGAAAACAGTGTGCGTGCTTAATTCATATGTGCGATCATATATATAAATAGATCGAATTCGCACGATGTTAATTACTTAAGAGAAAGGTAAGCGAAGAAGTTCAAGCATGGAGTCGTCGCCGGAGCCGTGCACATTATTCTCGTCGACGCCGGTGCAATATCTTACGGTGTGGCGCAAGTCGCTGCTGTTCAACGGCCATGGCTACACGGTGTATGACGACGCCGACGGAAGCATCGTCTTCCGCGTCGAAGACTACGCCCACGACTGGCGCCGCCACGCCCTCCTCATGGACCGCCACGGCAACGTCCTCCTCACCGTTCGCCGCTGCCGCTGCAACGTACGGTATCGCATTGCATACTGCTTCTCGTTGATCATTTTGCTTCTCCGGCCATGCATGCATGACATCGAATTAATTTGCAATTGAAATCGTTATAAAAAATTCATGCTTGATGATTCTATGAGAATTTCTTCTTCATCGTATCATGTCCTATTAGGGATGACAATGGACGAACTTGTCATCCCATTTGTCTAATCAGAAAATCTCCATCCTCATCCTCTTAAATCTCTATCTTCATTTCCATCTCCGCTTCAAATGCCCATAGTCATTAATTGGCAAAAAAAAAAAAATAATAATAATTTTTAATATATTTGAGAAAACTAGTAATACCAAAATCTAATGACCTATAAATATTAATATTGATTAAATAATATATTTATAATAACGTTAATAATCTATGATTTAATAAATAAAAAATCAAACTCTATTATTATTATTATTATCAGGACTGATTTAGAGATGGTGATAATTTCTCCAAGACATAGTACCGTGGTACATATTATTTGTAGATAATATTATTTTGATAGATGAGACACGTGAAGGAGTAAATGTTAAACTAGAATCTTGGAGGGAAACAATAGAAGGGAAAGATTTCAAGCTTAGTAGATTAAAGACAGAATATATGGAATTTAAGTTTAGCAATATTAGAAGTAATGAAACAATATAATTGTTAAGATAGGAGAGGACGAGTTGCCCGAAATCGAGAGATTTAAATATTTAGGATCATTTTTACAAAATGATGGAGGGATTGAGAGAGATGTCTTACATAGAATACAAGCAGGATGGGTGAAATGGAAGGAGCGTCAAGTGTTTTATGTGACCGTAAAGTACCTATTAAACTTAAAGGTAAGTTCTATAAAACCGCAGTTAGACCTGCTATTTTATATGGAGCTGCATGTTGGGCTATGACTCGAGCACATGAGCAGAAGATAAGAGTTACAAAGATGAGGATGTTAAGGTAGATGTGTGGGCATACGAGGATAGACAAAATAAGAAATGAAAGTATTAAAGAGAAAGTCGGAGTTGCATCTATTGAGAAAAACTCCATGAGACACATTTAAGATGGTACGGACATATACTTAGATGACCAATAAATGCTCCAGTTAGGCGATGTAAAACTATGATAAACATGCATATCAAACGAGGAAGAGGAAGACCAAAAAAGACTTGGTTAGCAACAATAAAATAAGATAAAATTTATTTAAATATAGATGATGATATAATAGGAGATAGAGCTCAATGACGTAAAATAATTCATACAGCCAACCCCACCTAATAAGAAAAGATTTGATTACTATTATTGTTGATAACCTCTCCATACCATCTTCGTTCAACTATGAAAATTTGAAAAATTTATGAACCCAAATTCAGACCGAAAAGACTCCCCAAACCTACCTTGTTTTGAATTATTTTCCACGGCCCTGAATTCATGGAAGAAATTATGGAAACTATGTCCTACCTATTTGATCATAGGCGTTGTTAAAAATTAAATTGCCTGAATGAAAATATATGAAAAATGTTTCAAAAAATATGATATTTTAGCAAAGGGCCCACTTAGTTTTCTTGATCACGTACCAAATATTGCACCTATTTTTTAAAATATTAATACTTGACTAGAATCATACCTGTTAAGTACTTAAGATAAAATAAAAAGATAGTTGGCTATGATTAGCTAGTTATTAATTCTACAGAGTCTTTGTTATAAAATATATATGGCAAAAATTAAAAAGATGCATGTTCTTATTGGAATCTTTTAAAAGACGTTCATTTTTCATTTATTATCAAAAAAGTGTCACATTCAACCATTGTACATTTTATTTTTAAAATTATCCATGATTTTGGCACTGTTATAATAGTTTTACGTTTGTAGTTGCTAAACAATTCTTACAGCTAATAGCTACTACATAAATAGTTATGATTTCATAATTATTAAAACATAGATCTTTCAATTATGAAACATTATATTTTAGCAATTATAGTGTATATATAATTGTTACAATATGGACACTTGTAGTAACACTTTAACTCTTATCAATATTAATAATATTGGGATGTAGAAATTGCATAACTATCACAATTTGAGTATTTTATCACTGGTTAACATTGATCAATACTAGTTAATGTTGATCAATATTATATTATAGTAGCTACAAATTATAATTGGTACTTTATGTTTAATCAACATCAGTCAATATTGTATTATAGAAATTATAGTCTCTTACGTAGCTGCTATAAATGTGTACTTGTAACAGTTGTAAAATTATAGTCACTATAATTATGTAGCAGTTACTGGATTGTAACTACTATAATTTTGTAATAGTTAATGGATCATAACTGTTATAATTGCATAGTAAGTATGATTTTAATTTATTCAAAAATAAAGATAATATTGAAAAGTAAAATGTAGAATAATAGAATGGAGCGCTTTTTTATAATAAATGAAAAAGAAACGACCTTTTTGATTATTTAAATAAAAATACAAGATGTCCTCTTGATTTTTACCCAAATATAAATATAGTTATTTTTAACATGGGAGTGGACTTTGAATAGCTTAATATATACCTAATTATTGTCAAATTATACATACCTGATGCGGTGATTAGGAGAGATCTCATCCTGCTGTCTCGGTGGAGGTCAAAAGAGGTCAGAGTCATGACAGTCAACGTGTATAGGGCATCATCTAGACGGATGAAGCAGACCCTAACCGGGCAAAGCATTCCTTGACTGGGAGAAAGGATCTGATCCACCGTAGCCCTCGACACAGGGAGCAGTCAAAGATCTGACGCTCAAGGGAGAACGACGTGCAGGAGTCGAGCCGAGTGGCTATCCTGCTCGACCGAGTAGCGGACTCAACACCAGCTGAGCACGCAGACAATGAGATTCCGGTCGAGCGGCAATCTCGCTCGGCACGACGACAGATCACGACGGAGGATTTCCGACCGAGCGGCTATCCCACTCGGCCTGATAGCAGATAGTACACGGGCAGAGGATTTCCGATCGAGCGGCTATCTCGCTCGGCACGACAGTAGGCAGTACATGGGCAGAGGATTTTTGGCCGAGTGGCTATCCCGCTCTGCCCGTCAGCAGATAGTACATGGGCAGTGGACTTCCGGCTGAGCGGCTATCTCGCTCGGCCTAGCAACAGACAGCACGCGGACAAGGGAGTTCCGGTCGAGTGGCTACTCAGCTTGGCCAACCAACAGACGCGGCAGGATATCTTTTGATATCCTTTTGGGAACTTGTGCCGCTGACAGGCGGCATGGTCAGACAGAGGATCGTATGGCGGAAGCTTCCACTGTCACTTCATAGATATGCTCGGCCCGTTAAGGTATTGTATCAAGGACACTTTACTGATACATCTTTTCAAGGAAAGCTTTGAGATGCGTGCTCACATTGGAAAGTGTGCACGCGCGCTTCCGAAGGTTTATATAAAGGGGGTTCAAGTATCGGCAGAGGTATGCTTTACACGCGATTTCTACTATTGCGCTACAGTTCTCGTTGCTTCTTCTTGTTTCTTGCTTCGCTGGAGACTAACTGGAGCGTCGGTATCGGGTACCCCTTCCCTGGCTCAGCACTGACGCTGTTTGTGTTGTAGGCAAGAGCGAAGTCCACAGGAGGTGGACAGGAGCGCCACATCCTCAGTATCCATCTGATCGACTTTCGGACATGATCAATATCTAATAGTAATATATAGCAATGAAATATAACGTTATCAAACCTATTCATTAATCACTGTGTTAGCCAACTAATATCACTATAAATCAAATCATAACCACTTAATGATGTCCTAATTAATGTAAGCATGTTGTCTTTTCCAATCAAATACTTGAATGTTAACTTGCTCTTGCTGGCTAAACTCAAAGTAATCATTAATACGTGAATTCTCTCGGCAGATACTGAACTTGTGGGAGAGTTGGAAAGCCTACAAGGGAGACGAAGATGCACAGATGATCACTAAGGGTGAAAGGCGGAGGCCATTGTTTAAGGCAATTAAAGACTTGGGGAGTTCTAGTTGCACCATCTCCATGTTCACCGAACAAGGATCACCGAGGTCGCCTTCTTTAGGTTATCGGATGAGCTGGTCGCGGACGAAGGAATGGTTTACCATATATCAAGTTGCTCCAATAAACACACTCGTAGCTGAGGTACACTTGTAACTTAGTTTGTACTGCAAGGATGGATATATGTAGCTTGGCCTTGAATCTTAATTAATATGAAAATATACAACTTAATTGACAGGCAAGTAGAAAATATGGATCATCGACGCCGATGAAATTACTCGACAAAGATGTTCTAGCACTGAGGGTGTTCCCCGGAATGGATCGAGCATTAGCAATGGCAATGATAATGATAACAAATTCAATGAGATAGTTATGCATATGTAGAGCTAGAGACCATGTCATATCTGCCAATTTTTTTCAAATTGTAAGAGTAATCTCAGTTAATGGTCCATGTGGTGGAATTAGTATTTCCTTCTTTGTAGAACGACACAAATGAACAAATAAAACAAGATCGTTTTGCCGTGTAAAGAATGTTATTTGACTAGTAAATTACTTGGAAACTTTTTAGGTATCTCTAGGGCTAACATGGGAAAGTTTAATTAATTACGAAGATTATTTTTTTGTAATTTAATACCTCATTACAGAATCCTAATTATTTAGGTATTAAGATTTAATAGAACATATAAAAAAGAATTGAGGTTATGAAGGGCTTTCAGCGTCCGAATTACTTATAGTTTTTTATAATTACGTTTGATTTAAAAGTTTGGGAATGAGGGAATTGATTCATTCCTAAATTTTATATTTAGTTGATGAGAATAAAATTAAGATTTTGGAATGAAACTTAAAAATTTAGGTATGGATGAAACTTACCCCTTCCCTTGGGTTTTGATGGAAGGGAATAAGAAGTAAGTTTTGGACGAAAATACCCTTAGTATATGATCCGGTGGTAAGAGCGGCCCCCCCCCCTCTTGCAATGTCAACGCCAAGTGGAAGTCACCGGAGTAGCCGCCCATCCGGGGAGAGTGTGGTCCGACCGGACGGACGACCATGGACGGCCGGTCCGACCGGATTGCCGGTCGGCCGATGGAATCGAATACCCGGATGGGTCCGGCCGGCTCGCACTTATGGTCGGAAGGCACCCTATCAAACCGGGGTTCCGACGCTCAGTTAAAAAGGTCATGGACCAAGCTGACCTTTTGACCGACCACAGTCATAAAGCACCCCTGTTTATTAGTCTCCACAAAGCACAAGTAAACCACTGCGGATGTCCGGTCGGATGTTGAGGGAGATGTCCGCTCGGACGACAAGTTTGGAGTAAGGGAAAAGACCCGAGGATTTCTTCTCTGACAACCGGTAGGTTTCACATGTGTGTCATGCTCCAAATCTTGTGACAAGGGATTCTGCTGTCCCATCGAGGGCATGCTTTGACTATAGCGATATGGGTCAGGTAAGCTTTCTGACAGCCGCATACCTAGGAAAGGACAGAGGACACGTATGTACCTAGGTACGCGTGCCCAAACCCTTCACAAGCTCTATATAAAGAACCTCAGGTTTCGCCGGGGAGGTACGTATTCTGAGACTTTGGAAGCCACTTTGTTCATCGTAGCTTACCTGACTTGAGCGTCGGAGGGTCGCCGCCGGGAACCCCTTCCCGGCTCAACTTCTGTGCAGGTTAGCCGGAGCATCGCGCCACCAGTGGAGGATCTACATCAGCGAGCCGAAGAGCGCCACGTGCCCAGCGTCTGTTGACTTCTGGTTCGGACAGGATCAATTTGGCGCAACCGGAAGAAGTCCCGAGATTATGATCACATGCTGCATCGGGCCAACGAATACATAAACGTGGAAGAAGCGCAAGCCGCTCGGAAAAAGGAAACTCCAACCGAGCGCGCACCTGTTCATGCCGAGCGGAAACAGCACGCCGCTCAGCAGCCACCCAGAGGACCGAGGACCGAAGCAATTCGATCCCCCCACGCCAGATCGCACGTACAAGAAGTGGATGCCGCTCGGCCCAAGCCAAAGAAGAGGTGGACCCCTATGTTCTGCTCCTTCCACCAGACGGATACGCACAACACGAGGGATTATCGAAGTCTTCCCTTCGTGGCCAATCCCGTTCCCAGGAAAGCCGAACGACGGTCTCCTCCCATTGACAGGAGACAAAGGACCCATGAAGCCGACCGGGCCCGCACCGAGAGGCGACATCAACAGACACCCGATCGACACAGATCTCCGAGACAGGAGAATCGCCGGGCGTCTAGAGAACGGTCACGACCGTCCACTCGGGAAGAGGAAAACAGGAGCAATACTTCCCGGGGCGAGATCAACGTTATTGCTGGCGGGCCGACCGGAGGAGACTCCAACCGAGCCAGAAAAGCGGGCGTCCGACAGCTGCAGATCCACGCAGTCGGCTGTAGCCAAGAGAGGGCAAGTGGACCGGAAATCACTTTCGGGCCCGGGGATTTAGAAGGAGTAGAAGTGCCCCACGATGACGCTCTGCTCATTAAAGCGGTAATAGCAAATTATACTATTCACCGTATATTTGTTGACACAGGGAGCTCAGTCAACATCATATTCAAGAAGGCGTTCGATCAGCTGCAAATTGATCAAGCCGAGCTGCTTCCCATGATGACCCCGCTCTACGGGTTTACGGGCAACGAAGTTCAGCCGGTCGGACAAATTCGGCTGGCTACCTCATTGGGAGAAGAGCCACTCAGGAGGACTAGGGCAATAAACTTCGTGGTGGTAGACTCTCCTTCGTCCTACAACGTCATTTTGGGATGACCGGCGCTCGGCGAATTCCGAGCGGTTGTCTCAACCTTCCACCAGAAGATAAAGTTCCCCGTGGAGGACAAAGTAAGAGAAGTACGTGGAGATCAGCTAGCAGCTCGGCGGTGCTATATAGAGATGGTCCGAGCAGAAGCTTGTTCCGCTCGGAAGGCGCCCTGAATCGAGGTACACGCCATAACCGAGAAACCTCCTGCTTTAATTTATGATGAAAAGGAGGAGGTTCAGATCCATCCGACCCGATCGGAGGCCACGACTTTAATCGCTTCTGATCTGGAGGAGGAGCAGAAGGAGGAGCTGATCCAATGCCTCCAACGAAATCATGATGTTTTCGTCTGGTCGACACATGAGTTGCCCGGAATTTCGCCGAGCCTAGCGCAGCATGAGTTGCATGTCCGACCGGACGCTCGGCCAGTAAAGCAGAGAAAAAGGGATTTCAGTGCCGAGCAGAATGCCATCATCCGGGCGGAAGTAGAAAAACTTCTGGAGGCCGGCCATATACGCGAAGTGCAGTTCCCGAGCTGGCTGGCTAACGTAGTATTAGTCTCCAAGCCGGGTGGCAAGTGGAGAGTTTGCATCGATTTTCGGGACTTAAACAAAGCATGCCCCAAAGATTTTTTATCCCTTGCCCCGGATAGATCAGTTGGTGGACTCTACGGCCGGTTGCGAATTGATTTGCATGCTCGACGCATACCAAGGCTATCATCAGGTGCCGCTCGCCCGTGAAGATCAAGAAAAGGTTAGCTTTGTGACTGCCGACGGCACATATTGCTATAATGTGATGCCGTTCGGATTGAAGAATATCGGGGCCACCTATCAACGCTTGATGAACAAGGTGTTCAAGGAGCAGATCGGGCGTAATCTGGAAGTCTATGTGGACGACATTCTTATCAAATCCGTCCGAGCGGCCGATCTCTTCAAGGACATGGAAGAAACCTTCCGAACGCTACGCAAATATGGAGTCAAGCTAAATCCTCAGAAATGCTTGTTCGGAGCAAAAGGGGGGCGTTTCTTAGGATATATAGTGACCGAGCGGGGAATTGAAGCCAATCCCAGCAAGGTGAAAGCTCTGCAAGACATGCCGCCTCCTAGAAATACAAGGGAAGTACAACGGTTGACCGGTCGGATAACTGCTTTGTCCAGATTCATCTCCAAAACCGCCGACCGGAGCTTACCATTCTTCAAGATCCTGCGCAAGGCTACTAAGTTCCAGTGGGATGAAGAATGTGACCGAGCATTTGAAGAATTGAAAACATATCTAAATTCTCTACCTGTACTTGCCAAGCCGATCGGGGGTGAGTCACTTTATATTTATCTGTCGTCAACTGAACATGCTGTAGGCTCGGCACTTGTGAGGGCGAGCGGCGAAGAGCAGCCGGTGTATTTTCTAAGCCACATTTTGAAAGATGCTGAATCTCGTTACACTGGGCTCGAGAAGTTGGCCTTTGCTTTGGTTCTAGCCGCTCGGCGCCTTCGACCATATTTCTTGGCTCACACCATCATCGTCCGGACGAACAGTCCACTAGGAAGAGTGCTGTTGAATCCAGAAGCGTCCGGACGGCTCATCAAGTGGACGACAGAACTAAGTGAATTTGACATCCAATATCGGCCCCGCTCGGCGATCAAAGCGCAATCCTTGGCTGATTTTGTGACCGAAGTGCAGAGGCCAGAGCCGGAAGCTCTATGGAGAATATATGTGGATGGGTCCTCCACTCGGCTCGGAAGTGGGATTGGAATATTGCTGCTCTCACCTCAAGAAGAGAAGATGCACCTATCCGTCCGGCTGAATTACAAAGCTACCAACAACGAAGCAGAGTATGAGGCCCTCATAGCTGGATTGCAGGCAGCCCGACATGTGGGTGCCGGTCGGGTGACTCTTTATTCGGATTCACAGTTGGCCGCTCAACAACTTTCTGGTACCTTTGAAATCAACAGCGTTCGGCTTAAGCTCTACGCTGAAGCCTTTGAAAAACTCAAAGCCACTTTCCAAGAGGTCCTTATTCAAAAAATTCCCCGAACGGAGAACCAGGCAGCAGATGACTTGGCCAAGCTAGCAAGTTCTATAGTGCCGGTCACCATTCAGCAACCTATTGAAAAAGTACTGCTGGTAGCGCACGTCGACCGGATGGAAAGCCTCACGTTTCCAAGCGACTGGAGGACACCCATCATAGAGTTCCTCCGCTCGGAAGCCACACCGGCCGATCGGGATGAAGCCCAGCTGCTCAGGAGGAGGGTCGGTCGGTTCACACTTATCGGCGATCAGCTCTACAAGAAGGCTTTCTCTCGCCCGTTGTTGAAGTGTGTGAGCTCGGAAGATTCGGCTTACATCCTCCAGGAGGTACATCAAGGATCGTGCGGAGGACATCCGGGCGGACGATCACTAGCCAAGAAGATTCTGCTAGCTGGATACTTTTGGCCGACCTTACAAATGGACGCCGCTCGGACCGTCTCTACATGCCTTTCATGCCAGAAGTATCACAACTTCTCTCACCGACCGGCAGAGGTGATGAAAGAATCAACCATTTCATGTCCGTTCGATCAATGGGGAATGGATATTGTGGGTCCCTTTCCAATGGCGACCGGGCAGAGGAAATTTTTGCTGGTGGCGGTCGATTATTTCTCCAAGTGGGTAGAAGCCGAGCCACTAGCCAGGATCACCAAACAGATGGTCAAAAAATTCATATGACAACACATCATCTGTAGGTTCGGTATCCCTCGCCGATTGGTTTCCGACAATGGGCGGCAATTCACAGGGAAGGTGCTGGAAGATTGGTGCAAAAGCTACGGCATCGAGCAACACTTCACGTCCGTGGCTTACCCCCAAAGCAACGGTCAAGCCGAAGTAGCCAACCGGGAAATTCTCCGTATTCTGCGCGCTCGGCTCGACCACGTGGGAGGAAGTTGGCCGGATGAAGTGCCGGGCGTTTTATGGACCATCCGGACGACTCCTAAGGAAGGAACGGGCGTTACACCTTTTCATCTGGTGTACGGCGGTGAAGCGGTCATTCCGGTAGAAGTCGGCGTCGAGTCCGTCCGGGTCCAGTGTTATGATGAAGGCAACGCCGAGCGGAGGAATATGGAGCTGGATTTGGTTGACGAAGAGCGTGCCAAAGCATCCGTTCGGCTTATGGCGTACCGTCAACGAATGAAGCAAAACTATAACCGGCGCGTCATTCCCCGATCATTCCAGATCGGCGACCTTGTCTGGAAGAAAGTCAAGCCGGTCGGCGATGTCGGCAAGCTTGAAGCTCTATGGGCAGGTCCCTTCAAAATCATCGAAAAGCTCCGCTCGGGCGCGTATTATCTGGAGGATGAGGACGGCCGGCAGCTAGATAGGCCGTGGAGCGCGAACCACCTCCAGCCTTACCGGGCAGGGTGAAAGGTGTGCCTATGTAGATCATCCTGTGTACATTTTTCGACTGAATACTTGAAATGCAGAAATGAAAAGTCAAAAGAACGAATATAAGGCATCGTCATCAAGTAACGAAGGCCCCGCGCCGCTCGGCCGGAGGTGAATGGGCCGAGCCAATCGCTCGAGGAACGAAGGCCCCGCGCCGTTCGGCCGGAGGTAAAAGGGTCGAACCAAGCGCGCGAGTATCGAAGGCCCTGTACCGTCTGGACGGAGGGAAATTATCCGAGCCAAAGTGCTCGACGAAGCAGATCCTGAGCCGTTCGGCTAAACGTACGTTCTCCAAGTCGGGTGAAAGGTGCGCTAAATATAAATTTATATACTTTTTGGTCGCCTATGTACTTGCGATGCGGGAAGTAGAAAGATGAAAGCACATTGAGTATTCTCTGCTGAAAGGAAAGCCAAGGTTGCTCGACCTGGTAAGGAGTTAGCCTTAAAGGCCGTCTAGCCCAGACGTTAAACCGTAGAGCCGCGCCGACCGGCTATAAATATCCGTGCCGACGAGCTCCGTCGTTAAAAATAGAGAGCCGCGCCGTCCGGCTATAAATATCCGTGCCGACGAGCTCCGTCGTTAAAGATCGAGAGACGAGCCGACGTCTATAAATAATCCGAGCGGACGAACCGACGAGCTCCGTCGTTAAAGATCGAGAGCTGCGCCGTCCGGCTATAAATATCCGTGCCGACGAGCTCCGTCGTTAAAAATCGAGAGCCGCGCCGTCCGGCTATAAATATCCGTGCCGATGAGCTCCGTCGTTAAAGATCGAGAGACGAGTCGGCGTCTATAAATAATCCGAGCGGACGAACCGACGAGCTCCGTCGTTAAAAATCGAGAGCCGCGCCGTCCGGCTATAAATATCCGTGCCGACGAGCTCCGTCGTTAAAAATCGAGAGCCGCGCCGTCCGGCTATAAATATCCGTGCCGACGAGCTCCGTCGTTAAAGATCGAGAGACGAGCCGGCGTCTATAAATAATCCGAGCGGACGAACCGACGAGCTCCGTCGTTAAAAATCGAGAGCCGCGCCGACCGGCTATAAATATCCGTAACGACGAGCTCCGTCGTTAAAAATCGAGAGTCCCGCCGTCCGGCTATAAATATCCGTGCCGACGAGCTCCGTCGTTAAAGATCGAGAGACGAGCCGGCGTCTATAAATAATCCGAGCGGACGAACCGACGAGCTCCGTCGTTAAAAATCGAGAGCCGCGCAGTCCGGCTATAAATATCCGTGGTGACGAGCTCCGTCGTTAAAAATCGAGAGCCGCGCCGTCGGCTATAAATATCCGTGCCGACGAGCTCCGTCGTTAAAGATCGAGAGACGAGCCGGCGTCTATAAATAATCCGAGCGGACGAACCGACGAGCTCCGTCGTTAAAAATCGAGAGCCGCGCCGTCCGGCTATAAATATCCGTGACGACGAGCTCCGTCGTTAAAAATCGAGAGTCGCGCCGTCCGGCTATAAACATCCGTGCCGACGAGCTCCGTCGTTAAAGATCGAGAGCCGCGCCGTCCGGCTATAAACATCCGTGCCGACGAGCTCCGTCGTTAAAGATCGAGAGCCGCGCCGTCCGGCTATAAATATCCGTGTCGACGAGCTCCGTCGTTAAAGATCGAGAGCCGCGCCGTCCGGCTATAAATATCTGTGCCGTCGAGCTCCGACGTTAAATATCGAGAGACCGACGCTAAGTTCCGCTCAGACTCGAGGTATATAGGTTCTAATCGGCTTATAACGAGCGATTCTTACTAGCAACACAGAATGATATGAGGCCGAACGGAAGGGCTGGGGAAAACACTTGCGAGAATGCACCTCGAATGCCAAAGGTGTGATAGCAGACGAGTGGATAGCACAAGTATTAGCAAGGAGACAGTGCAAAAAGATAGAGTACACGAAAGGAAAGCATCTCATTAAAATTAAAACCTTAGGCCGAGTGGCCTAAGTACAAAAAGGTTCATGTTCAGCTAAGCGGCGATATTACAAGAATTACTCGATGTAGTCGTAGAGGTCCCTCGGAATGTTGTTAAGGAGCTCCACTTGATCGCCGGCCGGAATATTGGTGGAATCCGGAAGAAGGCCCTTCGACTTCAGGTAGGTCATAGTGGCCTTAATGGCCAAGTCGAAAGCCGAGTACATCCGCTCGCAAATTTTCTCCGAGAACTCGGGCGATCGGATGTGTCTTTGTCGGAGAGCGGCGACTCGGCTCGGCTCGGCATCCTGGTATTCTTTGAAGGTCGCCTGGGAGCTTGTGAGGGCCTCATTCAGCCGTTCAATCTTCTCCGCATCGGCCGAGCGGCCTGCCTTCTCCCGGTCAAGCTGCTCCGTCAGCTCCTTTATCTTCAACTCCAGACTCCGGGCCTCCACGTTTTTCTTCTCCAGATCGGAGATGGCTGTGTTCTTCCGAGTGGTGGCCAGAGTTATCTTTGTGTCAAGCGACTTGACTTGTCGCTCGGACTCGGCTAGGGCGTGGGCCTGGTCAGCTGTTTTCTTCTGCTCAGCAGCCAGCAGAGTTTGAGCTCTCTTTAGCTCTTTTTGCAGCTCAGAGTAGGAAGGGCCTTGGGAGCCGCTCGGACCGCCCACCGCCCGCAGTTGCCTTATCTCCTCGTCCGCCATAACCAGGCGGCTGGCAACTGCTATCTCTTCCACCCATCTCTGAAGCAAGAAGGCGCAGTTGTTAAAAGCCGAGCGGAAATATTCAGGCAAAACTTCAAAAAACAACAAACTTACCCCCGTAGCCGCTTGCATGTGGCTGTTGGCTAAGTTCTGGAGAGGGATCATTGCTACTCGCGCCCGAGCGTCGGCCCACATCTCGGCGAGGGGCCCTTTCAAAGTAATGGTGTGCTCGGGCGCGGTGGGCCGTTCGGCTTCTGGTAGCAACTCTTCAGTTGGAAGATGAAGAGTAACTCGTATTGTGCGGCCGTGACCAGGGATAGCCCGACCGGGATCAGAAGCTGGCGCAGAAAATCGCGAATGGATGGCCGAACGTTGGACTGAACGGCGAGCAGGGGGGAGAGTGTCGACCGGAGTGGCCTCGACCGGAGTAGTCAGCTCGTCCCAGTCAGAAGGCGTCCGGTCGGACGAGATGGTCTCGGGCACAGGCGCCTTGCCTTTAGCAGCCACGGCGGCCCGGTCGGAGGGTTGGACCGCGGAGGTAGCCGAGCGCAGCGGAGTTTCCACCCGGCGCCTCTTTTGCAGTGGCTGTTCCTCCTCCCAAACGGACCCTTCTTCTGGGGCCGTTGGTTCCCTGGATGGGGTAGCTCCGCTGGCTCCCTGCTGTTGGGAGGCCGGAGCAGCCGATTCAGCCTGGGTGCCGCTCTCTCCTTCGTGAGAACCGACCAGCTGAATACCCAGCGCCTCCATTTCCTTTGCTGCCGCGGCCTCCAGCGCCGCTGCCTTTCTCTTCAGGATGCCAGCCATCACCGAGTCCATGACGATGTCAGCTGCATGAAAAGAAAAAGAAATCAGTTAGCAATTAAAGCAAACGCCCAAGCAAAATTCTTACCGAAGCCGGTCGGAAGTGGGGTCCGTATAGGACTCAGCCCAAAAATGTACATCACTCCCTCGTGAAGAAGTTTGTTGATGTCAAGCCGCAGACCGGCTAGTACATTTGCGGTGTGAAGACTGACCTGCCACTGGGTCGGAAAGTTGGGCTGACTGGGCATGCGAATGTAGAAATAATAGTCCTTCCAATGTTTATTGGAAGTGGGTAGTTTATTGAAGAAGACCAGACCGGGCCGAGCTTGGAACATAAAGGTGCCCGGCTCGGCTTGCTTAGGGTAATAGAAATAAAAGAAGACCTCCGGTCGGAGGGGAATGTTGTGAATCTTAAACAAAACGACAACGCCGCAGAGGAGACGGAAGGTATTTGGTACTAAACTTCCGAGCGGCACGCCAAAATAATTACAGACGTCTGCTATAAAGGGATGCACAGGGAACTGCAGACCGGCGGTAAATTGGTCGCGAAAGACACAGAAATCACCGCGCGGCGGTCTGTGTGGCCGAGCGGCGGGACCAGCTAGACGAACTTCGAGATCCTCGGGGATTTCGAAATTGTCAGCCAGAATATCAAAATCCCGTTGTTCGAAACGGGATCGCATGGTAGTATACCATGGGCCTAGGGATTGTTCTTCGGGATGAGAGGAACTGGCCATGATCCGGATAGGAGAAATCAAAAAAGGAAGTTCCAAAGACGGAGAAAGGGAATTTCAAAGACTGGAGCTAGGGGAAGAAAGGCGAATTAGATACCAGAAAGGAAGGAGGAAAGACCTAAAACCTTACTGAGGGGAGATGGATCGAGGAAAGGCGCCGGAGAGCGTTAGGAGGCAGCAACAAGATCGCCGAAGCTCCAAAGCGCAGAGAGCAGCAGTAGAGGTAATGGAGGTGTGTGGAGATGAGAAGGAAACGAAGAATTTTTAGGGTGAGGGCCGGGCGGCCTCCACCGTCGGATCCAGGTCACGGGAATCAAAGCATACATCTAGCCGTTTATTTCGAATTGCTTCGATCACATCAAAATATCATGCAACCGCCTCCGTACTCTGGTGGCATTGCTCCACGTGGCAGTCAATCATTCGGAGCATTTAATGAAGGTATGATCGACCTTGATGTCGAAGATTGGCGCAGAACGCGAGGAGATCCGGTGAAGGCCATCGTTGATTCATTCAAGGATATTTCCGCGGCTGACCGAGCGGAGAGTATTAGCATGGAGGAGCCGTTCGGCTAGACTCACAGTCCAGTCAGTCGGACTATTCGCCTCCTTCGACTAGACTTGAATGGGAGGCAAGTGATCCGGTGGTAAGAGCGGGCCCCCCCCTATTGCAATGTCAACGCCAAGTGGAAGTCACCGGAGTAGCCGCCTATCCGGGGAGAGTGTGGTCCGACCGGACGGACGACCATGGACGGCCGGTCCGACCGGATTGCCGGCCGACCGATGGAATCGAATACCCGGATGGGTCCGGCCGGCTCGCACTTATGGTCGGAAGGCACCCTGTCAAACCGGGGTTCCGACGCTCAGTTAAAAAGGTCATGGACCGAGCTGACCTTTTGACCGACCACAGTCATAAAGCACCCCTGTTTATTAGTCTCCACAAAGCACAAGTAAACTACTGCGGATGTCCGGTCGGATGTTGAGGGAGATGTCCGCTCGGACGACAAGTTTGGAGTAAGGGAAAAGACCCGAGGATTTCTTCTCTGACAACCGGTAGGTTTCACGTGTGTGCCATGCTCCAAATCTTGTGACAGGGGATTCTGCTGTCCCATCGAGGGCATGCTTTGACTATAGCGATATGAGTCAGGTAAGCTTTCTGACAGCCGCATACCTAGGAAAGGACAGAGGACACGTATGCACCTAGGTACGCGTGCCCAAACCCTTCACAAGCTCTATATAAAGAACCTCAGGTTTCGCCGGGGAGGTACGTATTCTGAGACTTTGGAAGCCACTTTGTTCATCGTAGCTTACCTGACTTGAGCGTCGGAGGGTCGCCGCCGGGAACCCCTTCCCGGCTCGACTTCTGTGCAGGTTAGCCGGAGCATCGCGCCACCAGTGGAGGATCTACATCAGCGAGCCGAAGAGCGCCACGTGCCCAGCATCTGTTGACTTCTGGTTCGGACAGGATCAGTATATTTGTTCAATTTTTCTTTCATTTCACTCTCTCTCCTTGTTCTCTCTCATCATACTTTCTCTCTCCTCATTCTATTATTACATTTTCTCTCTCCTCATTCTCTCTCATCACACATTCTCTAACATTTTTTCTCTGTATTCTCTCTCATCACACACACGCATTCTCTAATTATTTTCTCTCTCCTCAATCTCTCCTCATTTTTTGATCATACTTTCTCTCTCATCAATCTCTCTTACCATACTCTCTCTCCATATTTTATCTCATCATAGTTTCTCTCTCTTCATTCTCTTTCATCATACTCTCTCTCCTGATTATTCTCTCTCATCACACATTCTCTATTATTTTCTCTCTGTATTCTCTCTCATTATTTTCTCTCTCTTCATTATCTCTTTATTTTTTCATCATACTTTCTCTCTCCTCAATCTCTCTTACCATACTCTCTCTCCATATTTTCTCTCATCACACATTTTCTCTCTTCATTCTCTTCCATCACACTCTCTCATCATTTTCTCTCATCACACTTTTCCCTCTCTTCATTTTTTCCATCATACTTTCTCTCTCATCACATTTTCTTATCATATTTTCTCTCCTTAATCTCTTATTTTCTTTCATCACACTTCTTCTCTCTTCATTTTTTCCCATCACTCTTTCTCTCTCAACACACTTTCTCTCTTATCATATTTTTTCTCTTCTCAATCTCTTCTATCACGCTCTCTTTTCTTATTTTCTCTCATCACACTTTCCCTCTCTTCATTTTTTTCCCATCACACTTTTTCTCTCATCACACTTTCTCTCTCATCATATCTTTTTCTCGCATTCAACTTTTTCTTCCATCTAATTTTTTCTCTTATTTTCCTCTAAGGGCAAAAAAAAAAAAAAAGGTCATTTCGATTGAAAATATTCAACTAACCAATCATTATTTTTAAGAATGATACCCAAGCTCATACTCATTTCATTCCACAATACTATGATACTCATTTCCATTCTGATTCCTAGGAGAGAACCAAACGCCACTAGTCTAACATATTTTATTTTCACTATAATTTTGATATTTAAATCTCACTCGAGCCACCAAAAAACCTGATCAAACCCAATTAGATCAAGGTTCAATAAATTAATTAACTCTTAACTAATCAAAATAATTTATTAATCTCATTCCGTTCTACTTTAAAAAAATATAATTACAGTTACTGATATTTACTGAACAATTAATTTCGAAACGCAAGGAATGTTGACATAAGAAATGATCACATGCCCCAAATGGGAAGCTTCATCGTTTAAAAGGACACAAGTCCTGAAAGTTGTTAATTCAAAAAGGGTTTTTGTAGTTGGGAAAAATCACTGATTGGTTGTTCCTTTTTGTTTTTTTTTTTATAATTCAAGTATCTTATTAATTCCAAAGGTGACGATCCGATCTCATAAAAAAAAATTTCACTGAAGATCATAATAAATCGGGAAGTACAAATCACAATACAACAACCCAGTCACAGTGGTTGTTCCTTTTTGTTTGCACATTAAGGAGCCTTTCAATTGTGTAGTTTATTCTTAGAGAGTTGATGGACTGCCCTTTTCGTTATAACACATTTATTTAATTAATTAAATTAATGAGTAAAGGAGTTTAAAGACAAGTAAGTTCAATGATAACACCCACATGGTATTTCGACTGATCAGAGAATTTCAGGGCTATGCCTATACATGGGTTTGCAATATAATTATTCCATTTTTAATAAAATTTTCTGAAATAAAATTATAAATATTTTGTATTCGATTGATTCCCATGTGATTAATCATACCAACCAGTAGATGAACCATCATCTTCAGCTCTGGTAGCTCTGATTCCCATATGATTAATCTTCACAAGCTAGCCGTCTTCAAACTAGTGTTTATCTCATCAACCCTTGAAAATTGACAATAATTTACAAAAGAATACATGAATAAAACAACAAAAGCATCTAAAGCAAATGTATATGACTCTGGTGGCAAAAGTTAAAGTCATCCCCTTAGTGGCCCCTCCAGGACGGTCTAAAATGAGATAAATCACGAGGACTTATTCAACCTTAGTCGAACGGCCTTCCTGAGACACGAAATAATCCGAAGCGGTATTTGAAAGGTACATGACACTCGAAATGATGGATGCTAGTTGGAATGGATGCTAGTTGGATTTAATGGAGAATGATGAAAAGATGAATGATCCTCCAACTTTATGTTGTTTCATACTCTCACTAGAGACCAGAGGTTTACAGAACTGAAAAGATTTTTTTTACCCCTTTAACCTTACGAAACAAAGCAAAGGAAAGGGAATGAAGCCACGCCATTTAAGAGAGCTCTTCGGTGTTGAACTTTTTCCAAGCTTCCTGTACCATGGCAATAAGAACATATTACAGATAATTTATGGAAATTTATGGAAACCACAAAGCGTAATAACCACTAGCAAGGTAATCATTCTTGGGGTGATAGATTAATCACTGGACAACTATGTCAAACGGTCCTAATAGTAATAGCTAGCTAGATATCTGAGCTTGCATGAGGCAAAAAAAAAAACACTGCAATATGCAATTTCACAGATGGGCAAGCGTAACAAATAGCCAAGGAAATTATATTTTCAGAAACAATTTCATCTGTTAATTTTCTCTGTGACGAGTATAAAAAATACATTTGATTCAGCAAAAAGGTAGATAACAAGCAATAAAAACCATCGTGTGACAAAGTTCTTCAAACCCTTAGATTATCAACTGATCCTCAACATTGTTACTGGGGAGCAGTAGCAGGCAAATATTTGAAAGTAATTCAGAAGGTACATCAAAAGTGCAAATCCACGGGAAGAACTACAGAGGTAAACTTGAATAGGTAATATGAGCTTTGTATGCATCTTAAGTTTCACAGTGGAAGTTGAATATGCACAAGGAAGAAAAACTATAGCAATTATCATGGCGCTCTTGATGACCGATGAGATTTTTACATGGGAATTTCATGATGAGCATTCCTGGGATAAACGAGTACCTTAAGAAGATCAAACACTTTCTCAGCAATATACTTTTGTTCAAGAGTTGCACCCCTCTGTTGCACCTTATCTGGATGGACACACAAGGTTGCCTTTCTATAAACTTTTTTCACTGCAGCAGCAGTGATCACATCCGTCAACGATACAGGTTCCCAGCCACATTCTGGCCAAAGTACCTGAATTCCGAAAATTGGAATGTCAATAGTGTTATGATGGCATATGGAAATCAAAGCTAGATCCCACGCTAAAAATACTGAATATCAACAACCCATGGGTTTTGTTGCAGCCAATAAAAATTATGAATGCTTACCATGCTTCACAAGAATCTGATATATAAAATAAAGATTTAATAAAATCAAACTAGTAACATGACAAGGAAGAAAAAAAACTGTGCAATAGAGTAAATATAAGTTTAGAAAAATGTAGCAATAAGAAATATAACATCATAAGTTTACTAAAGAGCGACAATTTCCAAGTCTAGGAGGATAGTAGCTGACATATTGCATTGTTGATAATAATGCACGTAAATTTCCTTCTTTCCCAGCAGCCCATTGTTTTATTTCAGCAGTTCGTACTCCTGCAATACTCTGAAACCAATAAGCATAGTTATGAGAAAACAAGCTGTTGGAATACATCAATCGCAATGATTGTCCATGATCTGTTTATGGACTGGTCGACAAATATTTAAAAAATTATAAGAGGCTTACTTGTCTTACAGCCTGCTCATGCTCAATTTGCATATCACGCTCATTTTTTTCTGACAAAGCTTTTGCCTGAATATAAGTATTTATGACATCAAAAATAGTAAAATTCTTGCATCTAATGATTGACCACATGAGAAGCTTGTTACAACTCTATAAAGGTACTGGGAAACAAAAATCCATACCACACGATTAAGAGTTCTCTGGTGCCGATCTAGCCTAGCTTTTCTTCTTTCTTCACTCTCTCCTTCAATTTCTTCAAATTCTACAGATGATGGAGGACCTAATATAAAGCAGGAAACATTAGCTATCTATAAAATATCTGCAAAATTGAAAATAAACGAAATTTGAACCAAGAACACTACCCCAAAAATCAAAAGGTTCATCATGCAAAAAACTAGGTGTGGAAGATGCCTTCTTGATGGTAGGCGAAGAGCGTTGAGAAGTCCTATTTGTCCCACCATTAATGCCTATGTCTTGAGCTGGAAAGTCAAAAATGGTTTCCTGGAGGATACAAATAATAATCATCTTCTCTGATATGAAGAATAATTGCCCCAAAAAATTTAACAAATATACTCACTGCTGAAGCTGCAGTCGGTTGCTTGCATGTAGTCCTTGCAGATTTACCCATAGAAAAGAAAGACTCGAGATCAGTAGTCTCTTTTGTTTCGAAAGCACCAAAAGGATCCTCCATTACAGTGGTTATTGGCTGAGATGATGAAACAGGAGGCTTCGGTAGGTTAATTTTTGGAGGATTCCTGTAAAACATTTCTATCATTAAGGAAATAAAAGCAAAGGATCCAATAGATGGCTGGAATAAGTTATGGTTGGATACACAGTCATAATAAAGCGCAAAGATTTAGTTTAATCAAATAAGCATATACATGGTTTAATCTATTCAGTTGTTTCATCTCATGATGGTAGTTCTTGTGCAAGAAGTAACCATATCAGATTATCAGCTCAATGCATATATCATAATGAGTTGCAAATAATTACTGTTAACTTCTTCAAATATAAGATGGACCATGACTAAGTATACAATTGTTTATTTAGGAAATTCCAGAACTTTGTTGAATGGTTCAGTAATTACAGCTTATAATTGTCAGACAAGTCCATTAGTATGCAATATTTTTAAGAAGCTAGACAGCTAGATCAAAGAGCATGCATTCCACCATCATGCATTCCACCATCTCACATGGGACACAAAACTTCCATCATTTATTCATAGATTCATATACTAAACTAGTATTTAAGGTCATTCGCATAAAAGTTCAAATAATCTAACCAAATTGTACCTCTTCTCGGGGGGCCGACTAGGCCAGCCAAACCCAGGAATCAACTTCTCAGTACCAGAAAAGTTCTGCTCTTTTCCGTCATTCAAACTCTTAGACTTTCTCGTTGGCTTTCCAAGATTCTCAAGAAGATCATCCATTGAAGGCTTTGGAGCATGATTTGATCCCGATGAGATGGAAAAGAATACGTCATCATCACCGTAGTTAACCGGCGAACTATTTACACCAGGAAACGCATCGAATACACCAGGCACAGAAGAGGATTTCACACCGGAGCCCCCAAAACCATCCAGTAAGGAATCAAAGACATCAGGCGGCGAGGAAGACGCCAACCCACCCGAGGAAGCCGCAGGATTCAAATGAACCGGCGGGCCCCCGAATATATCGTCGAAAGCTGGCTGGCTCCGGCTGCTGTGACTTCCAAGACCCAAATTACCGATAAACGGATCGCCGGAGGAGTCAGGGATGCCCCAGGAAACCGGATTACTCCAGGAGGATTTTTCGGCTGCCGATCGGGAAGCAAGATTAGCGGGCTTGGATGCGGCCATCGGGGCGGACTTGCCCTGCGGCCGCAAGCCGAAATCCCTGGCGAGGATGGTCGTGACCTCATCCATGGGATCAACAGAAGAAGACGAAGGTGGCGACGCAATCGTAATCTCCGGCGGGCAGCGGGCGGTGGAGGAGGGAGAACGAGATGGATCGCGGCGGTAGAGGAGGTCGTCGTTGTGATGAGGGTGGTATATCAACGTGTAAAATGCCAAAGGGCCAAGGCAAATATGTCGGTGAGGGGCCCCACCTGGGAACGCCTTTGTGATTGGTCAAACGTAAGTGTTTGCTGGTTTGGGAATGGGGAATCTGGGAAACCGGTCGCCCGCTGCTTTCGCTGGCCGATCCATTTACGTTGTGCCATTGTTATTGGTTGAAGTCTGTGTTCGCTATTGCAGGAGACACAGGATGTCATGGCTCCAAATCTGGACCGGATCAGATTGGGCCGGCCTCATGCCGGTCTGACAAATTGTAACATAACTCAATGGAAAGCAAAAGAAATAACGTGAAATACCATTGACAGCGTTGAGTTAAAATTCCAATCAAGAGTATCTCCGATATCAACAATATGATAGAAAGGCCCGACTCATAACTATATGGGTGATTGATGTAATCGATCTTGGGATTAATTTTAAGGGAATATAAAAATATTTTGTTGAATCTATGACCTTCTCTATATAAGAGTGTTGTATTAAGATAAGTATCTCCTATGATTTATCCCTATTCAAAGTATGTAGAGTCATCTAAAAATCCGCTAACGTGATAATTTTACCTTTTTGATGTAATATGATCGCCTTTGGGGCAATGGTACAAGACATCTTCTTAGTTTCTCAAACATCTAAGTATCAATTTTAATAAATTAACGGATAAATTTTCCTTAATAGGTGGTTGATCCTGGTGGAATGTTTGACATTCTGCTCTTTATATTTAGCAGATTATGTAAAGACAAGATTTAATCAATCATCAAGAAATGATAATACAAATATTGACTCAACATTTGCATTAGATGTGTTTAACATATCTGGCTATGCACTTGGAAAGGTCATTGCTACTAAGTTTGATATTGAGATATTAAAGAATGCACATCAATATGTGTTATTCAATTGTCATCGCTTACAATCTTATATAGAGTATGTTTATATAATTCATGCTGTTTAAATATATAACTATTTAGTCATCATTATTTATGAAATTAATATTACTAATTTGCAGTGAACATCGTGGAATTGTGCAACTAGTCATTCTCGTCTTCCATTACACCAAATTGAATGTATACATAGTGAAACTTTTGCCTCATGGTTTGCTAATCATGTAAGTTGTGTTGTAATAGTTATTAAAAATACATATTATTTTTTCAAATATAAATGAGTGAGTCCTTGTATAATTGATTGAAGATACAAATCTTCCAGAAGATGATCCTGTTTCAAATGATTTGAGATCACTTGCTAGAGGCCCAAATATCATTGGGATACAATATCATAAATTCGTTTCAAATGGATTTAGGTTTCATACAAAAGAAGTGGAACGTAAGAGGAAAACTCAAAATTATGGTGTGATTGTTAGGGCAACTACTTCAAGTTATTCAAGTATAAAAGATCACAATCCAGTATTAAGCGAACTTGATTATTATGGGATTTTGCAAAATGTGATTGAGTTGGATTATGGGGGAGGCCGAAAAGTTGCTTTATTTGAATGCAAGTGGGTCTCCAAAGGCAAACGACTAAAATTGGATGAAGATGGTTTTATGTTGACCAATTTTAAAGATGTTAGGCGTCATAATGAGCCTTATATTTTAGCATCTCAGGCTATGCAAGTATTTTATGTGGAAGATCCAAATAATTGTGATTGGCATGTCATTATCACGACTGATGCACGAGCGAAGTATAATATGCAGCCTATGGCAGATGTTGATACATATCTTCAAAGTTATATTTGTAATTCAGAAGATTGCAATGAACATGAAGAAGTAGTCTGGGTTCGTGATGATATTGCAGGAGTGGAAATTGATACTGCTTTATGAAGAGATTTTATCTAGTCTATGCATTATGTTTAGTCAATTATCATTGTAAAAACAGTAGAATAGATTCTTACTATATATGTTTGGAGGATATATGGTGATATGTATTTTCTCTTCATTTTTAACTATTGAGTTTTTATAATTTATAATATGTTACTAACTTTTATTTGTAGTAAGAATGGCTCTTAAGCGCCGAACTAAGAGAAAATCACCAAGTATAAGTAAAAATCACACTGATCATGAACAAGGTAATATCTCTTTTTATGCATGACAAATTTTAATAACTGATTGCGTTTATTCATATTTATCTTTTTTTTTATGAAATCAATACTTTTACAGATGGTCAAAACATAGAAGGTACCTTGAATGACCAAAGAGATGTAGTTTCAAATCAACTACATGTTGATGTGCAAGGTAATGTCCCACTTGTTAAAAAGTAGAGGCTATTGTTGCATAACATCCATAGTGAGGATATCCTGCTGTACTATTGTTGTTATTGCTATGTTTGGTATACCATCCTTCATATTTATCTTCCATGGATGCTGCTGTACTATTGTTGTTAATGTTATGCTTAGTATAATTTAACATCACGCTATAGTACTATTTATATGAACTTAGTATTATTTACTAATGCTATGCTTAGTATATGAACTTCCATGGTTCATATTTATTCATATTAATGCAGCAGCACCATCACGCTGCAGTTAACATCACGCTGCAGCGGCACCATCACGCTGCAACATAATGTTATGCAGCGTCACCATCTCAATTACCTTAGATAAGTGTTGTTCTTGACTGCCTTCTGCCCATATTTCCTGCACCGGTAGCCATCTTCAATGTGGAATAAATATCATAGTAAAAATGATGATTCATTTCATTGGAATTGCTATAAACTGATTACCTATTTAACTACATGCTTATTCTTACTATATATGTTTGGATGATATGTGTTGATATGTATTTCCTTTACATTTTTAACTATTGACCTTTTATTATTTATAATCTGTTAATAACTATTATTTGTTGTAGGAATGACTCTTAAGCGTCGAACTAAGAAGAAATCTCGTTTTAAACTTCAAGCTGAGTTAGATATGCAACCGCCAAGTATAAGTAAAAATCACACTGTTCATGAACAAGGTAATATTTATTTTTATGCATGACAAATTTAATAACTGATTGCGTTTATTCATATTTATCTTTTTTTTTTATGAAATCAATACTTTTACAGATGGTCAAAACATAGAAGGTACCTTGAATGACCAAAGAGATGTAGTTTCAAATCAACTACATGTTGATGTGCAAGGTAATGTCCCACTTGTTAAAAAGTAGAGGCTATTGTTGCATAACATCCATAGTGAGGATATCCTGCTGTACTATTGTTGTTATTGCTATGTTTGGTATACCATCCTTCATATTTATCTTCCATGGATGCTGCTGTACTATTGTTGTTAATGTTATGCTTAGTATAATTTAACATCACGCTACAATACTATTTATATGAACTTAGTATTATTTACTAATGCTATGCTTAGTATATGAACTTCCATGGTTCATATTTATTCATATTAATGCAGCAGCACCATCACGCTGCAGCGGCACCATCACGCTGCAACATAATGTTATGCAGCGTCACCATCTCAATTACCTTAGATAAGTGTTGTTCTTGACTGCCTTCTGCCCATATTTCCTGCACCGGTAGCCATCTTCAATGTGGAATAAATATCATATTAAAAATGATGATTCATTTCATTGGAATTGCTATAAACTGATTACCTATTTAACTACATGCTTATTCTTACAATATATGTTTGGATGATATGTGCTTATATGTATTTCCTTTCCATTTTTAACTATTGACCTTTTATTATTTATAATCTGTTAATAACTATTATTTGTTGTAGAAATGGCTCTTAAGCGTCGAACTAAGAGAAAATCTCATTTTAAACTTCAAGCTGAGTTAGATATGCAACCGCCAAGTATAAGTAAAAAATCACACAAATCATGAACAAGGTAATATCTATTTTTATGCATGACAAATTTAATAACTGATTGCGTTTATTCATATTTATCTTTTTTTTTATGAAATCAATATTTTTACAGATGGTGAAAACATAGAAGGTACCTTGAATGACCAAAGAGATGTAGTTTCAAATCAACTGCATGTTGATGTGCAAGGTAATGTCCCACTTGTTGAAAACATGTCTTCAGTTCCAGACCAGAATAATGATATGAACCAGGAATATAATGAAGGTAACATATATGAAGAATGCAATAATTTAATTGAATCATTATTTTAAAGTTGTATTATAACTTTTGTTTTTGTATAGCTAGTGATCATAATGTTAAGAGGAAAAAAAGAGGTCCTACATTTCTCAAAGAAATTTGGGGCTGACCAAGTACACTACCACGCATTAAAATTCTATGTGATGATATGGGACGTCCTATAGGAACCAAAAAAGAAAAATAAATTTACTGATTTCTTGGGTTCTTTAACAAGGAATGGTAAGTATTGTCCAATTGATATAGAAGATTGACACAAAATGTCAATGGACAAAAAGAAAGACATGTTAAATGTTATAAAGGTAACTGAATTACTTTGTATAATTTTAGGATTTAAAAATTATAATTTATGCAATAATAATTTGTCTATATATTTTTTTTTTACAGGATAAGTATGACCTTCCTTTAGGGATGGAAAATTGGACATTATGCTCAATAGCAAAAAAATGGAGAAATTGAAAGTCTGAACTAAAAAGAAAGTACTATGATTTTGAGTTGTCAATTCAAATTCTTTTACAACAAAGAGATGAAAGAGCTCAAGTAGAACAATATATGCGACTAGTTGCTTTTTGGAACACAGAAAAATCAAAGGTATGTATTTTATTTATTTAAAATATAATGTTAGTAGACTTTTATTTTATGTATTATGTGTAATTTAATATATTAGGAAAGAAGTGAAAAGAATAAAAATGCAAGAAAGCAAAGGATAATGAATCAAACCACGGGAAGGACATCTTTTTCTCAAGTGCAACAAACATTGGTAGATCTTTTTATCATATTATAATTTTATATGCATTTGATTATAGAAATTAGTAACCAAATATATTTCAGGAAAAAGAAAAGGGGCATCCTCCAACACGAGTTGAATTATTTCATGCATGTTTTACGCATGCTAATGGAACTCCCTCAAGTAATATTGTAAAAGAAAGATTGGTAAGATGGTTTATACTCTTCATTTATTTTATTTTAAAGTATTTTTTAATTATCATTATGTATTAACTAAATCTTAACATGTCTTGAGGGCTGCAATGAAAGAACTAGAAAATCAACTTCCTGAAGATTACAATGATCAAGTGAGCCCGAATGATATATTTGCTCAAATCATGAGACCAGACAGACCTGGTCGAGTACGTATGCTTGGTGATGGAATTAGCCCATCTGATTTATGGGAAGTAGTTCCTAGTCGTGGCACATGCAATCGACTAGTTATGGAACAGAATGTAAAGTTAGAACAGATGAATGAACAAATCAAAAAGCAAGGTCAACATATTACAATGTTAGAAACAAAGATTTCTGAACAATCAAGCACAAATCCTCTTTCAAATTGTAATAATAGTCGACACACTTCATCAAGTAGCAATCCACAAGGTTCTATTCCATCTCGTCCAACCTTACAGGTAAGATTTTTTTTTTAAATTTCTATTTTATTATATATTCTACATATCTTGAAAAATTGTTGTTATATCTTTCACTTTCATGTAGATTGGAAGTTCTGTCTTGATCAAAAGTTTATTTGATTCAACAAAAACTGTGGCAAAAGGATTGCTCCTTGACATGGATCCAAATAATATAGTAGGGAGACAAAAACTATGACCAAATTGATGTGAAGTACAAGTACTAGTTGTCCTAGAACCCCGAAGAAAATTTAATTAGACCTTATGATCTTTTACAAAGGTTTGAGGATGCACTTGGAGGACTGATAGCTTGGCCTTGTTATTTGGTATAATTTAAACATTTTAGTGAAATATGATTAATTTTTTATATTTATCATGTTATTAAAATTTTAAATAAATATGAAATGTATTTGCAGTTGACAATGTGCGAAGATTCTATTAGTGCATATAGAATAATACTTTATATGTTTCTCATTCGGTATGATTTTCAATCTTTTAAATTATGTTTATTAGGTTTATATTTTCATTGTTTAATTTACTTATACAAATTTATTGATTGTATTTGTAGGTGACAGGTACTTGGATTTTGCATATGATGGTTGAAAATGGTTGATAGTAAATTAGTTGGTTTTTTATTTTATAAGACTTTGTTAGTTTTAAAACTCAATGATTTGTTAGTATTTAGTTAACATTGGATTCAATACTTTTACATTAGTAATGCATTTGTATTTTTGTGATGATGGGATGAATTATATATGATGATATGGCGAATGGATTGGATATTTTGGATATAAAACATTTCTATTCTTGTTGTGATGATGGTTAAATTGTGATGATGTGTAACTTTTTCTATTATGTGATGAATGTTTTGTGTTCTGAATAAATATTATTAATTTATTGTGGTGTATTCTAAATGTTTCTATTTAATGTTTTTATAAAATATTATAATTAACATTTCATAATGTCATTATAGATTATATAAGATGACACTTTAAAATATCCTTATAAATTATCATTACTAACATAATTTATTGTCCTTATATAAAAATTTAAAACATTTATAATTGTCAATATAAATTAGTTTAGGTGACATTTATATTTGTCCTTATTGACATAATAAAAAGGCATGCATAAATGTCCATGAAATATGTTTTCGTAACATTTTCGATTGTCATTATATTCCTATATTTAAGACACTTTTGAAGTTAGCATAAATATTATATAATGACATTATACAAATGTCAGGAATGCTAGAGGGTCTATGCTAACACCGCATATCAATACATTTTTTGGTGGTGTCACCATAGCTTTAGTGTCACTAAAAGTATACTATAAGGGCATTTATGTGTGTCCTTAAAGACCTTAATTCTAGTAGTGTGTCCATTGTGAAGCTTCCCGAACTAGGTTGGGACAGTTATTCTATATATAAAGAGAGAGTTTTGATATCGTACACATCTTACCTTACGCACACACCATGAGCACCCTAATTTTTTATTATTTTAAAAAATTTGTATGTTAATACTATAATCCAACTCCTAAACTCTAAAGGCAAAAGTTTATTAGCATAATCGGGAGCTTAAAAGAAATTTTAAAAATTTAGTATTTTCGTTGATTGTCTATGCTGCCTAAGGATGCCACCCATGCCTGCCGCCCAAGCTAAAATCCTCCTTTCTATATAGATATATATACATACATGTTTCTGTTATCTTGGTGGCAGCGGTGAGTAATAGCCTGAACGCCTCTCACAGCTACTGAAATGACATATTTTTTAATCTCCCAGTTATGCCAATAAGTTTTTTCCTTTAGGGTTTAGAGGTTGAGTTATAGTATTATGTACAAAAAGATTTTCAAATAAAAAATAGGTGTGCACAGGGTGTGTAGAAGGTGTGCATGATATTAAAACTCTCTCTCTATATGTGTGTGTGTGTGTGTGTGAAAATGATATTCTGCCCGACTCACCCTACATGTTTGTGTGCAACTGAGGCGCCTCGATTGTTATACACGTTTTTTTGTTTTTTTTTTAGCTCGGTTAAGTTAATTAGATTTTACCTTAGGGTTCAAGGATTTGACTATAGTATTTAGGGTGCATATTTTTATTTTGATTTTTTTAAGTTTGGATTTAGTGTTTAGGATATATATATATATATATATATATATATATATATATATATATATATATATATATATATATATATATATATATATATATATATATATATATATATATACTCAGAAGTGACTCGGGTGCCTCAAGTCGCTTCTGGTAGCCCCAATCACTCAGGTGCATAACGTCACTCAAGGAATATGGTGTGCAACGTACACAGTGTATCATCTCTGTGTGTGTGTGTGTGTACACACACAGTACGGATTCAGCTTATGCACCTCCCGTATGTACCCACCTGAGTGGCCAAGCACCTAGAAGTGACTTTTGCACCCCGAGTCACTTTCGGGCACCTCGACCACCCAAGATGCACAACATCGCATAGGGAATGGTACACAGCATATCATTTCCCTCTCTATATAAATAGAAATGATACACTACAGACTCGGCTTGCGCACTTCCCGTGCACACCCAAGTGGTCGAGCGCTTGGAAGTGACTCGAGCACCCCGAGTGAATGCATACGAGATGCCCCAAGATACTTCCGAATAACCTGAGAGGTGACTACTAACCCATTGATTAGTAGTTTGATGGTCAACAATTATCTTGTCACAAGTTTGTTACCAATACTCACTTAAGGTTTTATACGAACTGTGATAAATTTGGCTCCCTTCTCACTCTATCCAAACTTTGAATTCGACTCCTTCGATAATCTAATCTCCACTTAATTTTGGGACTTAGTTTTCTCATTGCTCAAGATCAAGCATTGTTTATTATAAAAGACTATGCTATTTTTCTCTCTATGCCTATTGTCTCTCTAATTGTTTGTGACTACCCTTCTACCATCGGAAAGTGTGGTGATACCTTACAATGCAGAGACCCCCACCTATTCCTACCATTACTAATAATGATATACCTTCAACATCCACCTCTATTACTAATAATAATACATGCCACTATATAGATGAGACTTCTTGTAAAGGTTGTAAATGTTCCTATTTATTAACACAGAAACTATCATGTGCATTAGCATTCAACGAACTATAAGAAAACTAATAATACTTGGCTATACGAACCTTTATAAAAAGAAAATTTTTATAGAATATCCTAGTAACTTAAACTTAGACCTTCCAGAAGATTTACTTTCTCCCATTATTTACTACACTTAATAAAGACACAACCAGACCTAGATTCTTTCATATCTCGATTAGAAAAACTAGAAATCATATATGAGAATCCTACTAAATATTGGGAACGAGATAAGATCTACTGCAAATTAACAATAATAAATCCAGGCCATACCATAAAAAGCCCAAGACTTAAGATACATCTTTTTGGGAAGTAGAATAATGCACAATGCATATCAAGCAATTATTAGCTCTGAGAGTAATCCAAAGATCTACTTCTATGCATAGAAGTATAGCTTTCATAGTAAATAAAGGATCTGAACAAAAATGTGGATAGTCTAGAATGATTTTTTTAACTATAAAAGACTTAATAATAACTATCAGGAAGACGGATATAAGATACCTGACAAAGACTAACTTCTAAAAAAAAAAAATACAAAATTCAAAATGATACTCTAAATTTGATATAAAATCAGGATTTGGTAAGTTAAGATGCATCCTGATTCTATAGAATGTATGACTTTCTCATGTCTAGAAGGACACTTTAAATGATTAGTCATGTCATTTGGACTTAAGGTATCACCTCAAATATTCTAAAGAAAAATGGATGACATATTTAGAGATGTCTCTTTATTCATGTGTGTATACATTGATGACATCTTAGTTTTCTCAAAAATAAAAGATGAACATTACACTTATCTCCATATAATCTTTAACCTATTTGAAAAACATGGCCTTTTAGTATCTCGTAAAAAAATAAAACTAGCCACTAAACATATTGAATTTCTATGAGCAGAAATCAGACAAGGAAAATTTTCACTTCAACCTCATATTACTTCCAAAATATTGACTTTCTCGGATAAAATGAAAGACACAAAGATACTTAGAACTTCTAAAGTATGTACGATAATATCTAAAAGATATAGGAAAAATTAGTGGACTATTATACAATAAGACATCAAACATAGGATAGAAGTATTTTAACCAACAAGATATGGAACTAGTAAGATATATCAAATCAATGGTTAAAAGTATTCCAGTCTTAACACTTCCACTAGACAGTGATTACTTGGTGATAGAAACAAATGGATGTAAATTAGGATGGGGAGGAGTATTATTAAAAAAAACCTCAAAATATAATCCTAAAACCACAGAAGCTTTATGTAGATATGCTGCCCCTAGGGCGTAGCGCACACTATGGGCACATGACATCTCTGACGCAATGGTCAGGGGTCGATTCTCAGGAATTGACGACCTGAGGTTTACCTTACCATGCACCTATGGCATGTGTACCTATATGTACCTTCCTCCATATCCATAGGGCCAACACTAGGGGGTCATTAAGGTAGCGGATCTACCTTTTTTTATATAGATATGCTTCAGGAAAATATAAAGAGAAAGGACATTTGACTTCCTTAAATTATGAACTCTTAATAGTAATTTATTGCCTTGATTCACTCATGATTCTTATTTACAATAAGCAAGAAATTATTATTAGAACTGACTGTGAAGCAATTGTAAAATACAGCAAGCAAATAAAAGGATTAAGACAAACTTTAAACACCAAAAAATGACTTAAATTTATAGACACAATTATAAACAAAGAATTAAAAATTATTTGGAAACATATTAAGGCAATAAACAATTTCCTAGTAGATACTTTATCTAGACTTTTACATTAAACTTCACCAAATATTTCAGGATTATGGATAGACAAAAAAGGTATGAACTTTTGCCACAAAAATCATACGATTTGACAACCAAGCCTTACAACAATTCATACAATATGAGGACCAGTTCCACTTCAAGAGAATAACTTGATCATATACAAACTTGTTTACTTGACAACATCTGGAACATACCTACAGTATAAGGAAGCTCCAGTTATAAAATTACAGTGATCAATGCATTATTTAATTATTTTTGACAACAATACAAAGACCTATGGGCAAGAAATTCTCTTGTTACGCAGTCTTTTCCATAATACAAGGACGAAGTCAACCTAGCAATACAAAGATGTGAACATCCCTCTTACAAAGGCTTTTACTCTCTTGAAGAAGTTTTCACTTCTGCTAGGGCTAGTCTAGGCCCTAACTATTTCATTAGTACTTTACTAAACACAAAGAAAAAAAAAATTCCTAATGACAAATATTCAGACAGATGAAACATATGCCCAAGTTGTTGTTGAACCTAAGCCTAGAACAATGGTCAAACAACCTTTAGGCCTAATTCATAGGTCTAATTACTTGACTTTAGCAAACTTAAAGCCAAAACGGTTAATATATCAGGACAATGAACTTCATAATCTATACTATTGGGTTTTCCCAACAACATTCTTGAAGACATTAATACATATATTTATAGCTTGGCAGAAAATTCAACATTTCAAACTTTCTAGACTTATGTGAGTTACTCAAAATCCTACATATAAGTCCACCATAAGGTATGACCATAGTCTATGAAGCCAAGTTAAGCTATAAGCTTAAGTGTCAAAAACTTTCCAAAACATGTGACCAAACTAAAATTATGGTTGCCCATGCCAATTACTTTGTTCTTTCAGAAGAGAAAATATTGATTACGAAAAATACGTCTAGCAGAACTTTCGAGAAAAATTAATTATCCCCTTTACCCTAATAGACTATAGACTTCTACAAAAACTTTGGGTTCAGAATTTAGACTCTGTAAAAGACTTTTCTAAGAAATTATATGAGATTTTGGCTTAGGCCCTTAAAGAAGAAACTTTTATCATTTGTACCTTTGATAGTTCTTCTCCATAATGGATAGATTTAAAAATTGAGCCAACTAGACACCCAATTAAAATACATATTTATGAAATGAATGGACTCTAGCTAGACGTATCAGAATATACTTCTGACCTAGATCTAAAATAGACAACACCCGTTGACTCTGTTGATCAACTAAAGCACTGATGAGCTTTTGTCCAAGGAAACAATTGGTTTTGGGATCAAAATTATAACCCCTCAGAATATCTTCTAGTTGGTGAAACATATACAGAGAAGATTTCCTACCCCACAGATATGAGTACACAATCTTTCTCTTTCAACTTTACTACTCAACACAAGACTCTATACCAACACTATAGGAAGAAAAATATATAATGGATAGGAAAGAAAATGACCAACTCAACCAGATATGATATAACATATTTAGAGACCCATAACAGAGATGATACTCAGGCTAGGCCACTAGCTCCAGAGCTCTATTACTAGACTCTATTGGAGCACAAAACTTGAACAATATGTTGGAACCCTGAAGAAGGGGTAAGCAATGACATCATGATACCAAAAACGTAAGTCATGACGACATGAAGCATTATTTTCCATCGACAACTTTACTCACGGATAACAACTTTATTCTCCATTTTCTTGACACCTCATCTCCACTAAAATTATCCCCCCTTCAACTCTTCCTAAAATTAACACCTTATCTTTCTTCACCCTAAAGCAAACTCTCCCTCTCCTTCTATAAATACCTCTCTTCTCCATATGCTGAGGGCATCCAAGAAGTGTGCAAGTGTCTAAGTGTGTTTTCTAGTTTTTTTATAAGTATCTCCTGTAATGTCCTTATAATTTCCCTATGTAGGTTTGTAAAAAAAAAAAAAACCTAAGTAAGTTTGAAACTAGCTAAGTTAGCTTGTATACTTTCAATTTCCTAATTTGTACAATTTCCTATAAAATTTCTATGGCAAGTTAATAAAAAGTTTTGTTTTCGTCTCTTTGTCTTCGAAAGTTAGAAATTGTCTCGTGGTTTAACCTTGTAAAGTTTGTGATTAAGTTAGGTAGCAAGAGCTACTAAAAGTTCGTTATAGGATTCATAAAAGTTAGGGTAAAGTTTGAACAATAAAACATAACTAATAAGAAGAAAAAATGAGGAAAATATCCTAATTTTAGTAATTAGCATTCAATTAATATTCATAATTACTGTTTAAAATTAAGATTCATTTTTTATTGCTCATAATTAATGTTCATTTTTTTTATTATTCACCATCACTACTCTTTTTTTTTACTTTTAATAATTACTGTTCACATTTAAAAAATACAACTTTTTCACATGAACTGTTCACTTCTATGAACCACATTAATTATATATATATATATATATTATATATATATATATATATATATATTACACCTCTTGTGTGCACCTGAGTGACCGAGCACCGGAAGTGACTTGGGCGCTTCGACCACCCAGGTGCACAACATCACATAGGGAATGATACACATTGTATTATTTCTTTTTCTATATGTATCCCATGAGATAATAACACAACGACAGAGCGTCTTCTCAATTTACCAGATATCTAAGGATCGAGTTTTAGGTTCGGTGAATTAACGAATACATTTACTTTAATAGGTGGTTGACATAAGAATATTGGGCTGATGGGTTGCTCACTATGAGTGCTTCCTGATTTACACTAGTGATCGGTGAGAAACTTTAGTAGAACCAGATTGATCATCCTAGAATTAATCAGTGTAAGTTGGATAACTAATGCCAACTAAGAAAATGGAAACAATATGATAAAATATTATTTAAAAAAAATTCTTTTGATAGAAAAGATAATAAGATATGCCTAGGAAACCAAGAGGAAAGATTAATGGAGAATTTAAAAAATAAAAAATATAGTTTAATAGATAATTTATCATTTACTCCTAAATTTAATAATAGGAAGACAATTATGATTCTTAAATCTTTCATAACTTTCATCCTTCAAAAGCAAATCTAATAATACAAAGGCAATTATAATTCTTAAATCTATCATAACTTTCAACCTTCAAAATCAAATTAGCTATAAATGTTCATTAAATAATTATAAACAAATATTTCGGCCTCTCATTAATTAATTCTAAAACCTCTTGCAATGTACATTTTCATATGAAATAGTTATATAACTATTTTAATTACATGTTCTTAATTTATAAATATTATATATAATTATTTTGATTTTTGATTTTTCCTTTTTTTGACATAATATAGTCATTACTTTAACCGTCTACGAAATTATATGAATTTGAATGCTATAGGAGATAATTCAACATTGCGAAGACTCTGAGGGGCTGTGTAAAAATTTCGATATTTTGGGTGCAAATTCAAATTTGTTCTTTTTGTTTTTTTTTTTAAATTTGAAGATAGAGTAGAATATGATAAAATTTCTGGACCAATTTGAAACGTTCCCGCAAACTCTCTCTTCTCTCTCTTCTTATCATCTCTTTCTTCCTCTTTCCTTCTTCCATCACGAACGCCTGCCTCCTGCCATCTCTCTCTGTCTCTCTCTCGTTCGTTCCCTTCCAGTCCAAGAAACCTCCTTCTCCTTCCCGTTTCTGCAGAATCGATTAGGGTTCCCAATCTCCACTCCTCGATCTGGTCCCCCATTGCCCCCAATTCCTCAGATCTCGATCCGCAGCGTCTTCCCTCGAAAGTCGGATCTTCGAGTCCAAATCAGGCTCGGAGGTCGTACCTCTGTCCGACGCCTTGATTTCATCCGATCTGCTTCCCGGATCTCGGATTCGCCTCCTGCGGCCGGCAAGTTGGCGCCCCAACGCAGGGCGCAGCGCCACATGGGTGGTGGCCAGTTGCAGCAGGGCGCCGCCGGCGGCAGCGCGGCGGCCGCTCTGTATGACCATCACCCTGGCACTGCGGCTGGCCCCGGCGGCGAGGATGCTGTGATGGCACGGTGGCTCCAATCCGCTGGGCTTCAGCACCTGGCGTCGCCCATGGCGTCGTCTGACAATCGCGCGCTTCCGAATCTCCTGATGCAGGTGAAGCCGCTTTTATCCGACTCCGTGCTTCTTGATCCTTCATTCGTTTAGTCTAATAAACGGTCCGGTAAAGATTGTTTATCTTTTTTATTCTCTTTAATCTCAATAGTTAAATTTCCAATCGTAATCGTCTATCCATTTCTGGGTCATTTATTGTTGTTGTATGATAAATTGACTAGAAAAACTGTTTCATTTTGGTTATCAAAATGCATTTCAAATTTCCATTGTTATTTGTTTGTATCCTCAAACACCAAACAAAAAGTGATTTTCTTTTGTTATTAGTGTCTTTGACGTCTCAGTAAAAGGATCTGTGGAAAGCATATACTTTTGAATCAATGATTAAATGATTAATTGAGAATAAACTAGTAATTGAATGTTTGAGAGATGAATTTGGCAGGGCTATGGACCGCAGACTATGGAGGAGAAGCAGAAACTCTATAAGCTTTTCAGGAATTTGAATTTCAATGGGGAGTCTATTTCTGAACCCTATACTCCAACAGCACAAAGTCTGGGCAGCACGAGTGCAGCAGATGGTTTTTATTCACCTGAATTAAGAGGGGAATTTGGAGCGGGACTTTTGGATCTTCATGCAATGGATGACACTGAGCTTCTTTCAGATGTATGCTACTCAGAGATCTTGTGCATAATTAAAGCAATGTTGTTCAGTGTCACTACAGATTACAAAATATTAAAGTGTTTGCTGCCTAAACATTACACTACCAACTTCACCTAATTCTGTATGTATGTTTTAGACGAAAGTTTGTCAAATTAGCCTTGGAACAATAACTTGTAGACAACAACATGGCCATCTTCTTTCATCTAGTGATTTTTGTAGTTATCATTTCTTATCAGAAACTGTTAGACTTATTTTCTCTTTTCCCCTTATTTTGCAGCATGTCTTTTCCGAACCATTTGAGCCATCCCCGTTCTTTCCCACTAAGGGGCTTGATGATGAATACGATCCATCTTCTAAACAAGGGCGTGTGGATGGTAATATCAGGCCATTGGACAATGAAAAAGAGATTAACACTAAAGAGAACAATGTTGCAAAGATCAAAGTTGTGGTATGTTTAGAAATATGGGAATGCTTTCTCTAAAGTGTTGTCTTCTGATCTCCTCACACTTCTTATGTTATATAATTAGTTATTAAGTCTTTTTTTTTAAAATAAAAATGGAAAGTAAAGGCTAAAAGGACCAATATGCTTTAATATCAGTTCAGCACACTGTTTTTTTTTTTTTTTGCATTAATTGATTTATTAATAATTGTGATCATTAAACCTTGGAGAAAAACAGCTTCAGGTAGCAACTCATTTTGCGTGATGCGGAGTGTCTGAATACTAAAATGTTTTCATGTTATTTTGATAAGAACATGTGGGTTGCATGTCATCTTGGGGTGAATCTAGTCCATACCTTAGCAAGGTTCATACTGAAAGAGAAATGAAGTGGTGAATAAAGCCATTCCATGGGCAATTTGTCTTTGTGACAAGAATGCTTGATCAAAATGGAGAAATGAAGTGAAGACTTCTACTAAATACGATTGACAGAATATACAACATTCTCAAAATTCAAAATCATCAAGTTTATGTACATGCTAAATATGAGAATGGATATGTTGGAGTGTAGCAGTCATTTGCTAAATTCTTTTTTATTAATTTTTTTCCCTAAAGTATTATTCACAGGCTAAAACCTCAAAATGGTTGATATTTGTTATCAACTTGAGTATTTATGACATGGAGAAATTTGTTAGTTTTTGTAATGTAATGCTGCATTAGATGTCTGCTTATTTTTTTTGTTCCTTCATTTTTCATCATTTATAGGTCCGTAAAAGACCTCTAAACAAGAAAGAGAGATCCCGAAAGGAGGATGACATTGTCACTGTAAATGACAATGCTTGTTTAACTGTCCATGAGCCTAAGTTAAAGGTATTTTTTACTGCAGAAAGTTTTTTACAATTTGACTCTAGGTAATTAGTTTTCAGCCTCTTGTAAATGTTGTTGCTGAACTTGTAATGAATGCATGACTGAAAATGTTGTTGGCAAATACCAAATAGTTAACACCATAGTTTTTGTAAGATTTCTCGTTTGTTTTGCTATCATCCAAAATTTTCATGCCTGTTCTAATTTGGTAGGTTGATTTGACTGCATATGTGGAAAGACATGAGTTCTGTTTTGATGCTGTTTTGGATGAGCATGTTACTAATGATGAGGTAAGTAGGTCAGCAGCTGCTCTCTCTGTCATCGTCATTGTATCTGCTTCCTTGTGTATCCAATCATCAACAAAACAATCCCTTATAATATTCACATGATTATTATAATTATGTTCCTAAATATCTATAATAATTTGTCATGCAGGTATATCGTGCGACAGTTGAGCCAATTATACCCATCATCTTTGAGCGAACAAAAGCAACCTGCTTTGCTTATGGCCAAACAGGTGCCATTAGAAATATGATAACCTGGATCTATCATCTTTTTCTCACTATAATTTGAAGGCTGTTTTAGTATCTTTACCTTTTTCTTGCTGACCGTGATTCATTAATTTTAGAGATGTTTGCTTGATTTTTTTTTTTTGGATAAAGATTACAGCAATTTTCTAAAAAGTGTTGTAGGTGTTATAGACAAGGAACCACATATCACATATGTGGTCCTTTCAGGTGGTTCAGGTGCCTAGGCAGCCAGGCAGGAAATACCTATGTGGGATATGTGGGTTATCTATGTGATGAAAAGAGAAAATAACTGATTCAATTGATTTAATTATCAAAAACTTAATGAGGGTTTCTTGTCATGATTGCTTCCACTAAAGAGTAATTCTTGTGATTGTGAAACACTAAAATGTTTTTTATGTGGTATCATGTAACTTGCCACTTGCAAGTGTTAATTTGTTTAACAGTTTAGTTATTTAATTATATGCTCACTAATAAAGATCAGTGTATTTTACATTGTTAAATGCTGTGTTATACATTGGATAATTTGCATATACTTTTTCTATATAAAAATATGAACTAGATGGATTGATTGGGATACTTTGTTCAATATGTGTTCTCATCAAACTAGTAAAATATTCCCTTCATTAGAAATGTTCTCATCAAACTAAATCTTCGAGGTGCCTTCAGGGTTGGATTAGAGATAAGAAATTGTATGAGATAAATTATGTTCGTTTTAACTGCTGTCAAACTAGCTTCTCGACTTCTGCTTTTGTTTTGTTTTTTTCATTTAGGTGTTCACCTATTCAATTTAGATGCAATTTTCTTACCTTGTGGATTAAGTAAATGGAATAAACTTGGTACTAATTCTTGAATTACTAACTTTGTTATTTTTCTTACCTTGAGTATTCCACTTGGTTTATATTTGTTTAGGCAGTGGAAAGACATATACCATGCAACCTTTGCCGCTCCGAGCTGCAGAAGACATTGTTCGCTTGTTAAATCAACCTGTTTACCGCAATCAAAAGTTTAAACTATGGCTTAGTTACTTTGAGATATACGGTGGAAAGCTCTTTGATCTTCTTTGTGATCGAAGGTTGGATTGTCATTCTCTGATGTAAATTCACTTTATTTATCGTGTTTGTGTGTTGTTGGTTTAGATTTTTCCTTAGTGGTTATTTTTACGTAACCTAGCCACATTCCTCCGTGCCATGATAGTCAAGGTGCTTTTTCAAATGTTGCTCTATTATAATCATTGATCAATAAGGTGGTAATGACAAATTTCTGAATACAATATTAGATTTGAGTATTATTTTTTATGGCATGAAGGTTTGTTTTTTGTAGTTATTTATTGTTGGGTAACCTATCCTAAATTTGATACCCATCTCCTCATTTCATTTGCAAACCTATATTTATCTTATTTAACCTTCTTTTTTATATTCCTATTCTAACTCAAGTCATAACATATATGCCTCATACTAAATTATTATCCAACTGTTGTGACATGATATCTCAACTAATATTAATTAAATCCAACTTAGATGCCATGCCATTGGAAATTAAACCAAAGAAGAAAAAAAAACCCATGCCCTAATCAATATAAAAGCATGAAAATTGAGGGAGATGCATTTTAAGGGCAGTGATTTTTATTGGCATGGCATACGAGTTATTTTTAATTAATATTGTCTCTCTCACTCAGGCACACTCAAATAAGTGATTCATTTATGTTTGTTTAGTCTAAATTCCATTTGGTCAACTAACAATCAATGTCACTTGCAAACTACAGGATACAATTCATTAGGGATGGGGATAAAGGTAAAACAAATGAAAAATACGAAAGACAAATTAAGGGACATTGGGAAATGTTATGTTTCCTATGGTAGACGGAAAAGGGGGAATAAAAGGTGTTGAAGGAAAGGTGAGGTGGGATCCACTTTCTCCCCATTTCTTTGGAGAGAAATGGGGAGGGACAGAGATATTGAAATGAAGAACTAATTTCTTGCAAAAATATTGGAACATATACATGGAATAATTTGATACTGCCTTACATTCGGCAATAACATGCTTTTATGCTATCTGATTGACACATTATTTTTGAAAAATCTTCCTGCTATGTACATGAAAGAAGATATTGTGATGTCTTCGTGATCCTCATTTCTAAAGGTAATTTGTTCTTAGCTTAGTGATGACATTGCAATTCATTTTGACAATACTGACAGGAAACTTTGCATGAGAGAAGATGGGAAGCAACAAGTTTGCATTGTTGGACTACAGGAATTTGAGGTCACAGATGTTCTGATGGTTAAGGAATTTATTGAGAAAGGAAATGGTTCGAGAAGCACTGGTTCTACTGGAGCTAATGAGGAATCATCAAGATCCCATGCTATTTTGCAGCTGGCTATTAAGAAACACAAGGAAGTAGAAGATAACAGACGACAGAAAGAAAATAATGATTCACGAGGTGTCAAAGTCATTGGAAAGATTTCTTTTATTGATCTTGCTGGGAGTGAGCGAGGTGCTGATACAACAGACAATGATCGCCAAACAAGGTTAGTGAACAAGGGATCCTTTTTTTGTTTGTTTTGGTATATGTTCCATAATTTTAATATGTCATGTTAATTTGAGTCTTGCTATGATAGTATTTTCACAGTTCTGTTTCACTCTCCTTGTCAGAATTGAGGGAGCAGAAATAAACAAGAGTCTTTTGGCATTAAAGGAATGCATACGTGCCCTAGACAATGATCAACTACATATCCCTTTTAGAGGGAGCAAATTGACTGAGGTGCTTCGTGATTCTTTTGTTGGCAATTCAAGAACTGTCATGATTTCATGCATTTCTCCCAATGCCGGTTCTTGTGAACATACTCTGAACACATTGAGATATGCTGACAGGTATGGAAGTGTAACTTATTAACCTACACTATGGGTAAACTGTCCTAGCTGTTCATATTTGAGCTTTTGGCTGAGCAGGGTTAAAAGTCTGTCCAAGAGTGGAAATGCTAGAAAAGATCAGGCACCTGCACCATTGGTTCCTTCAGGCAAGGAATCAGCACCATCATCTCAATTTACAGTTGATGCTGATGAACAAAATCAAGGTCCGAATGCAGTGGAATTGCCCAAGAGTAATGCAGAATTTTTTTTTCAGGCTTCATCTGAGCTCGATAGGAATTCTCTTGGAATGACAAATTACTTCCCTAGCGGAAGGGAAGAGAGAATGCAAGTACCAGGTTCTTTCGATAGTGAAAGAGCTGAGATGAAATTTAAGAATGCTGGTTATGGAAATAAACCATATTCTATTCAGAATTCACTTGACACCCAAGATGAAGATAAAGTATCAAAGGTTTCCCCACCTCGTAGAAAATTGCCCAAAGAAGAAAAGAGTGAGAGACAGAACAACTGGTCTAGAAAAGAGAGTGGACCTCAGTTGGTATCTTCTAGTCATAAGCCGCAGCAAGGATTTGATTCTTCTTCTGAGATCCCATCAAAAAAGTATGATCAGGAAGTTTCATGTAATGATGATGAAATAAATGCACTACTTGAGGTATAAGTTTTTGATGGCTATAAGTTTTGATGCTTGTTGCTGTTTTGTCCATAATGTTGTTGTAACTTCCAGGAAGAGGATGCTCTTATAGCAGCTCATAGAAAGGAAATTGAGAATACAATGGAGATAGTACGTGAAGTAAGTTTGATAATTGAAACCATCTTTTTGTTCACTCGGCTAAGCAATTATCTCAGTGTTCAAGTGCTGATCGTAAGATTTTTTTTCAGCATTCAAACTGTGAACAATGCTATCCAATTGGCGCACATCATATTTCTTTTTTTTAACCTTTTATCATTGTAGTAGCTGTTTATTTACCTATCTTGGGACAAACACCGATTGACTAGATATTTGAGCTACCAACATGGATCTGTTGTCTTAAAGTTATTGAAATGCTACCTGAATATTTTAATGCATGTTCAATTAGCAATCCTGCCGACCCCACCTAGTGGGAAAAGGTTTGGTTGTTGTTGTTGTTGTATGTTCAATTAGCAATCCTCCCTTATGATTAAGTCTTGTGAATAAGAAAAGAAATTGACAACAGGATGGCATAGTCATAATCATTTCGGACAGTTCTGCAGTTCTAACCTATTCTTTCCTGCAAATCTGAACCATTGCCCATACTCCTTTTTTACCATTATGCACAGCCTATATGATGAGAATGGAGATAATAGCCTATCACTATTTGGTACCTACCAAATGTCATTTTAGTGGCATAATTCAATTTGAAGAAGTTATGTTTGGGATCTGATATAAGCATTGGAAGAACTGATAGATGACTAGTTATAACCCTGGATCTTGAACCTTCATTTTACTTTGGTTTAAATACTAAACATCGACCTATAAAATTCAAGTCCTTATTGCTTCTTCAATATTTATAGGCATGATATACTGGTAGTGTTGCATGATTTCTTGTGCTAGTCTTGTTAGTGATATAAGTATTTGAATAGCATATTGTTATGAGCACATCCCATGTATCTACTATACTTCTCACTGGATCTGAATTAACTAGGCGACCATGCTTTCTTTCTGCTTTGACCTGGATGTTTGTTTGTCCTATACAAATAGCATTCGTTAAACATTCGAAGTTTTATCTACTTTATGTATGGCTGGATATGTTCTAACTTATGTTGGTTTTCGTGCAGGAAATGAATTTGTTGGCTGAAATTGATCAACCAGGCAGTTTTATCGACAACTATGTAACTCAGCTGAACTTTGTTCTCTCGCGCAAGGCTGCTGGGCTGGTCAGCCTCCAGGCCCGGCTGGCGAGGTTCCAGCAACGCCTAAAAGAACACGAGATTCTTAGCAGGAAAAAAGGGCCCAAATAGTTTCCAATCAGCATTCATCATTTTCAGACTTCCTCTCTTTTGCTATTCTTCCTGGTAGGTCTGAAGGACCAACCACCCTACGAGAGCCTTTTGCCCTCTTGACCTGGATGGATACTTGCATTGGATCGGTGGGCTTCTGGCTGGCATGGAAAGGTGCCTGGATGGGAGTGTGAGTGGTTCTTCATGTTCCATCCGTTTGAATCCCCGATCATGTTGTTTATGATATGTTTGTTTGTTCCGAGCTACTTTTAGCGTGCCTAAATGGTGAGATGTGTGCAAAGTGTCTCGCAACGTGAGATAATAGTGATTACAAAGCTTGGCTACGTGACCAGGTTGTTATTTTATTGGATAATAACAATTTGAATGTTGTGGCAGGATGATGTGCTCGTTCTACAATTTGGAGCATTTGTTTTGCTTTAAGCCCTTTTGTGCAAAAGTTAGTAACGATGGAGTTTAAGGTTGCTATGCTGTAGTAAAATATTTTTCATGATTTATTTGTCTATTTTATTGGAGGACCAGTAATGCTGGATTGATTGGGATGAGTAATATTACTTTTGGCTCTAATAGTAAGGATGTAGTAGTACATGAGTATAAAATCTCGTGAAAATAATAAAATTACAAAAACAGAAAATAAAATAAAATTCTCATTAAGAAAAAAAATTCTATTTAGTAAAATTCTCATTAATTAAAATAAATTTATTACAATAAAAAGATGATTATTTTTACCTAAGAAATTGAAAGATTTCGTTGAAATTGTTCGTTTGTAAATTTTCCAAAAAGTTAATTATAGGTTCTTCTCTCCATCGGAACAATAGGGCTGTTGTGCTTATTACTAAACTTGTTGAAGAGATGAAATAGAACCAAGGTTTATCCTTTCGATCAGAGGTTGAATCGATCATCAGAAGAAGAATTAGGCCAAAAATTAGGATACATTCTGGGAAAATGAAATTTCCATAGAAGAGAAGCAAATGAAATGTTTTCATTAAAATTCTCATTTTTCATAGTTCGTCCCTAGTTTATGTTTTACTATGCTGTAGTACAATTGAACTCTTACTCAATTATAATAAGTCTCTCATCCTCTAATTAAATCCTAAAACTCCAAGAGCACGGTGCAACTCAATTATAGTAAGTCTGTCATCCTCTAATTAAATCTTAAAACTCTAAGAGCACGATGCAGCGATAGGGCATTTTCTCATTTAATGAGGGTTTAATTTTCACATTGGATATTCTACCTCTACGATACATGGGACGTTGCGATGATTAAGATATGAGATATTGTCATATGAGATGTTTAGATCGAATCTTAGAAATAAAAATCTCTATCTTTTCATTTCTTGAATAATTTAGATACCTAATTTTTCAAATCGAAATGAGAATAATTTAGATACCTAATTTTTCAAATCAATTAATCATAGAAGTGACATCTAATTTCAAGAATTTTTTTCATTGATAACTAAAATAAATCAAAAAGTATTTAGAAAGATTCTTCCAAACGAGTAACGTTCTTAAATTTTTATGGTCCCATTAAAAAAACAATAAAAAAAAATACTTACAGTACATTACAGCTGTGATTTAAATTTTAAATGCCTAATTAATGGTTTAGAGGTTTGCACCGTAACCCTGCACTAAAATAAAAAAAGAAAAATGATATGCTCAAGGAAAAAAATTCAAGGAAAAGCTCAAGAATAGATACATAAAGTCATGACCCATCATTTCACTTTTTGTGAGCCCCATAATTTTATGTGTCTATCCTTAAGCTTTTCCTTGAATTTTTTTCCTTGAACATATCATTGCTCATATAAAAAAAAATCACTCATTGAAGAAGGGGCACAAGTAATTGATTTGATTTTCTTTTCTTTATTCGAGAACACATCATGATCCATGGCACATGACCGAGATTTCTTTTTGTCATTTCATTCAGCTTTTCATGGGCCAAAATGATGAGAAGAAAATAACTTAATTTTTTTTGTACCGCGAGTCATCCTGTATTTGAGTGCGATCATATACACACAAGGACAGAGCCATGTTCAAGTTTACCTCTATCCGAGTTACAGCCAAGGACCGATAAAGGGATAAATTCATATTTACCATGAAAAAAAAAAAATACAAGAGCAGTCGAGGCCAGGGGTGACGGTGTGGCATCTATGCTGATGGTCCACAGCGAGAAATCAGTCCGGATAAATACCCGTACTAGCTCCGCTATTGTATACACACACGGGTTTTTTTTTTCACTCTGTACACCTGTGATGTACGTCCAGCATGGACGCCACCACACCTGTGATGGACAGCATGGACGTCCGGATAAATCATTCGTTTAGACTAATTCGAAATGGAATATAAACACTACTCGGCATGTGAAGAAAATTGCATTTAACTCGATCAAAATGTCAAATTGTGCACTTCGTTTTCAGTGTGGAAACATCACACGAGAATGACTAGAATAAGTTTCTTTGGAAGACTTGAATCCATCCTCTTCTGGGAAGTTAGATAATTTAAATTGTCACTATGTTTTGAAGTGAGATTTTATGTAACTTTGATGTACTAGCTATAAACTTTAAACATCCTATAGGAAGATTCATATTTTCATTAATTTATTTCAATTAATTTAAGACGCAAATTACTTAGAGAAATTCAAGAGATGGCCTGGTCAGCAAGGGTCGGACCTTGCCTAAAAGCTCCGGTCCAACCGCTTGGCCTCTCTCGGCAACCCCTTTAGTCTAAACCCATCAACAGTGAGCCCAAGTCTCCCAGAAGTAACACAGTGTACAAATTGAAAACAACTGATACCTACCAGAATGCTCTGTTTCTTTGAATCTTTTGTAACGTGGCGGAATGGACCCTTCTCATCGTCCATTGATTAGGACACAAATCAAGCTGTGTTTATTCTCTAGAAAAGGACTGGGAAACCAAGACAGTGAACCATAAAAGATTTCAAGATTTAATATTAGACAAGTGTTTACCCTTTAATAAGGCTTCTTTTGTCTTGAAACAATTGTCTTAGTACAGAGATAGGAACAGGAATCAGCAACATGAAAGTTCATAGCTTTATTATGACCTTTTTCTTCCTTTAAAAAGAAAATGAATCATCAGGATGAAAGATATAGCTGTATCATGACTTTTCTTTTCTTCTTTTTCTAAAGAGAAATATAAAGGGCAGATTCTCTTATTCAAGAAAAGTTGAGCTCGACCAAGAAGCTACCATGCTGATAGAGCCTCAAGACAAGCTTAAAAGAGATGAGCAAGATAATGAAAAGTCATACTGCAAAAACTAGTAAGCAAGATAATGAAACAAGAAAGGTACCTCAAACTTCCTTAGCTTAATTTGGCATTAATTAGAAACAAGAAAGTTTTTATTCCATCTCTTCAAATAAAAAAAAGAATCATCTATTTGTGTAGCTTAATTTGGCAGCTCAACTCAACTCAACTCAACTCAACTCATGAGATAAATACTAACACAGGTACCATTAAACAGGAATTAAAACAAAGAAATGACTGCCAATGCACAGATTTTAGAACAAAAACTTCTATTCTTCACATAAATGCCATGGCCCCTTGCCTTATATCCACCCCACTATTAAAGCTGTGCTACAATAATGAACACTTTCAGTAACAACTTATGCAAGAAACTTATAAATGCCATGGCCCCTTGCCTTTATCCTTTTCTCAACTCTTTCTTAAATTTCCTTGTGGTCTCTGATGACTACAAAATACTCTTTCATTTTTCATTCTTACTGATCTTATGTGTCCACATTCTAGAAATCAGAGAGGGGATCGACTAACAACCCAAACCAATAGTTTCTTCATTAATTCAATAATCTCCCCCTTACCCTTACCGAACTTTATGTGCTACCAATGGTTAAAGATACATAAACAAATCAACAATAATGAAGACTAGGTTTGTTTGAGTTGATCCAATTCCTTCTTCCCCTCCTATCTCTTCTAGATGAACACCTACTTGTACAAAACCCATTAACCATTAGAGATCAAGGAGAAATAACATAAACAGTGCATTTTCAGTATTTCATAGCTACAAGCCACAAGAAGTGCAGGAACCATTGACCATAAAATCTGGTGAAAACTGGAAACTACAAAGCCTAAAAAGATTTGTTTGTTTGTTTGTCTGTTTGCTTGCTTTTCTAAGATTTTCTTTTGAAAAAAAAAAGTTTGAGGGAGTGCATAGAATAAAAATGTTTTTTACACCGTCAATTCAACAATAGCATCAGTTCATACCAGCAAGAATGAGAATTATTTAAAAATCGAACACGACGACCAACTACATACCAAATTAGTCAGTTTTTTTTTCTCCACGAGAATCTCTCTTTCCCAGAGAGGAGTAGAGATCTAGGGTTTTCCCCTTCATCCCCGGCACTGGCTGATGGTGGAGCAGCTGCGGGAGTAGGGGTTGGCCTCGGCGCCGGGGCGACAGTTGTAGTAGGAGGCACCGCGGCGGGAGCAGGGGGTGGTGTCGCGCCTGAGAGCGCCGTAGCTGATGTAACCAGAGGTGGCGAGGATGCGACGGCTCGCCTGGGATCCGAGGTCGAACTCGTCGCCGGCGAGGCACTCCGCGATGGAGCCGCGGCAGCCGGAGAGAGAGGAGATCCAGCCGAGGGGAAGCGCGTTCGGCTCTCCACCGGCGGAGGCAGGGGCGAGGAGGACGGCGGCGAGGAGGAAGGCGAGTGAGAGGAGGGCGCCTCGCTGTAGCTTCGCCATTTGCGAGCTGTTAGGTGGAACCGAGTGGACGTCAATTCCTTTCTCCGTTGGGAAGATTGTCGTTGACTTGAAGCTTTTTTTATTAGAAATGTAGTGTCTGGACTTCGTCTAATATTTTGATAGTTTTAAGGGCAAAAATTAAAAGCCTCAAATAAAGAGAACATTAAGTCATTAACGGTGTGAAAAATCTCCCCCACCACAACTTAAATTTTATGTCGACCCGTGTCTGGGTAAAACTAAAGCGGAATATTTATTACCACTCCCTAATTAAATATAATAAATATAAATTATTTAATTAATTATTTTTATTTTTTTATAGATATAAAATATTTAAAAAAATATATAAAAAAATTAAAAGAAAATATATTCCTCCTAAATTCAACCAATTTAAAGAAAATATAGTATATTTTTTACGATTATTTTTTATGACTAATTGATTGGTATGACTTTCAATCGGTCAGATAGAAAAAGAATTATGTTTAATTTGATAGAAAATATATTATATTCTAATTTAAATATGTTGAATTTAGAAAGAATTGTATTTTTAGATTTTTTTATCTAAAGATAATTAGATAAATTGATATGTATTAGAATGTTACATACAAAGGGTAAGAACAAACTTTTTCTATCATAAGGATTAAGGAGGGAGAATGGTTTGTAAGAGGGAGTTTTAGTATAACTCGTAACAATAATATAATTATATCGATGCCCATTGTTGTTAAAAAATAATAAATACCTCTATGGTCCAGCGTTATTGTAATAGGCTAATAGCTATCAATAGTTACTATAAAAGCTATTCCTACGAAATGTCCAATTAATTAGAGGTAATAGATTTGCTATAATAAAATAGGAATTAATTTATGATAAACACATGTCTTTGGAAAAAATTCCTTCCACCCCTAGTCATCTAAGGGACTATAAGTTGATCCCATGATTTACCTCCCTTCATATAATTTAGGAATAAATTATGAGAGACATCGAATGTAATCACTATTTGTTATAATATAATATGTAGAAGCTATCAGTAGTTATTGTAATATGTTTATAATAAGTTTAAAATTAAGAATTTATGAGGTATAGTAGATAGAGCAGTTATTAGAAAAGTTATTCAGTAACTACTGTCTACTACGTGTTTAGCGTAAAGTTAGAGTTCAGTGCTGCCCCTAAATTTTGGATGTTTTTAAAGATGGTTTGTCCAAGTTTTTCCTTGATTGTAAATTAATCTAATTTAAAAAATTTATTTATTTCACAATGAAACATAGTTTGACTAGTAGATCATTGAACTGGGAAAACACATACTGCTTAACAAACGGCAAAGATACATAGTTTAGAAGACAAATTAACACTTGACGAAGAAGGAAAAGAAGATTACAGAGACTTAACTCGAGCCATTTATTATTGCCTACAGCGGCAATAACGCGCGCGCGCCATCTGTTCGACCAAATTGCACCCGACGAAAAAGCAGCACAACTCACTCCATGACGTTCATTTCACTGCGTCGTCGACGTTAATTTTGACGGCACTGGTCGATGGCGGAGCAGCTGCGGCTGTAGGGGTTGGCCTTCGCCCCCGGCTTGCAGTTGTAGTACGACGCCCCCTTCAGGCTGCACGGCGTCTTGCCCGGATTCAGCGCCCCGTAGCTGATGTAGCTGGACGACGTCATCCCCAGCATCCGCCGGTTCACCTCCGTGTCCAGGTCCCCGACCCCAGGCACTCCGCGATCGTCCCGCGGCACCCAGTCAGCAAGTACGGGAGCTACCCGAGAGGAAACTCACTCGCGCTGATGCTCCCGCCGGGGAGTAGCGCAGTGAGGAGGAGGAGGAGGAGGACGGCCGTTGGTCTAACTGCCATTTGATGGTGATTAAAGAGAAGAGGAGCACCTAATTAGCGAGTTGGGACTGGCACTTGGGCAATGCAGGGCTTTATAAAGGAGCTCCTAATTATTAGAATTATCTTTTATTTATAAAAAAGTTAAAATAACACCTCAATGTACTATTATAATAATTACAGATAAATTAAGCCGATTCAATTTAATTATACATAAAATATTTTGGACAAAAGTAGAGCGCCCCTTATTATTATTATTTTTTGAATTATTAAGGACGTCTCTTTTTAATTTTTTTTTATATCATCCCATCTGCTACTCCGGTACCATGTCTAAATTATGATTTGGTACTTTGTTTCCTTTTAATATCTCTCATCTAAATTTTAAATTCATCGGATATGTTGGAGTAGTTACAATTTCATAATTGTTACATTGCATTTAAAAAATATTCATGTTTTAGTAGCTATCAAACCGTAATTATTACAATACATATTTAACCTTGTTTACTTATCATTCACATTGTAATAATTACGATTTCGTAATTACTACAATATAGATTCAACTTGTTTACTTAACATTCATATTATAGTAATTTCAAAATTATAATTGTTATAACATGCACAGCAGTTAACCCTCGGTTCAAATGGGAGATAAGAATGAAAACAATGTATTAGAGAGCAATTGGGTAATCGTACATAAATGATCAAGTACTTTTGATTAAAAAAAAAAAAAAATCAAAAAGGGGCGTCTAGATTATTTTTTAAGAAATGGAGTGTCCTTTTATTTTTGCCCAAATATTTTTATATAAAAAATCTTGGGTAAAACTCAAAAGGACCCTTTAAATAAAAAAGAAATATTAAATGAATGTCCATTTTCTAAAAAAAAGCGCACAAATGGGTTCACCTCCCATGATTTTATTTTAAAAATACCTCTGCATTTAATGTTATTGTAGAAGCTATCCGACTAGCTTCTACAATGTGTAGATAGTACTGACTAGATTTTGTACATTGTAGAAGCTATGCAATAGCTACTACAAAGTATTTTGAGTGAGTTTATAATTAGAATTTAGGATTTATACCATATAGAAGTTACCAGTAGTTGTTACAATATGTTTAGTACAAGTTTAGGATTTCGGATTTAGAGTTGCAGTAGCTACATAATAGCTTCTACAAATGTTTTAAAGTGATTTTGATAAAGTTTAAATAATTTTAACCAAGTTGATAAATAATATTTTGATATAATAGTGTCCAAAGATCTTAAATTCTAAACCTTAAACTCTAAATACATTATAGCAGTTACTGAGTGGCTTTTACATATTATAGCAGCTACTAATAGTTTTTACATAGTATAAATCCTAAATTCTAATTCTAAACTCACCCTAAATACGTTATAGTGGTTACCCGATAACTTCTATAATGTGTAGAAGCAGGGACAGATACAAAAATTAGAGTTAGGGTGAGCTTGAATTTAATGTAATAAATTATATATTATTATTAAAAGATATAATAAATTATATAGATATATAACTAAAAAAAAGTCATTACATTATGTTCAAAGTTGTGTCCTCTAAGATTTTGAAACATAAAATTCATCTATAATAGAATCTACATCTATATCTTTAGCTAAATCTCGTTCAATATAGAGTGTCAAACAATTTTCAAGAAAATCATCCTCCATTTTATTACGAAGTGCCGTCTTCACATGCTTCATTGCTAAAAAAATCTCGCTCAGTAGTAGCGATAGAAACAGATAACGTCAAAATAAGATGAATCAATCTAGTCAACATAATGTAAACCTTTGACCATCCACTCTCAGTCAATTGTTGACACAACTTAACAAGTGTTGGAACCTTCAAATTTGTATGACATCAAGTTTATAATGTACCAATTCATACTCCAAAGCAACGATGTCTTGACTTGTGAAATCTTCAAGATAAAACTTCTTTACAAGTTTGCAAATATTATTACTATTGATTGAGTCAAATGAATTTTTATGATCTAAAGCTGTACTAAGAGAAAGTAGTTCCACTGATGACTCATTGAACCGAATATTTAACTTCATCAAGATGGAATCTATTGCTATATTAAAAACATCAAAGTAGTAATGATGCTCAACTATAGTTTGCTGATGAGAACGATTGATCTTATATAGGTAATTAAGGTCAGCCACATCAATTTCATTTCTCAAACAAAAAACTTTCACTTCATGAAGAAATTCTTCCCACTCGCATTCTCTAAGTTCTTGAAGGATAGTTTTGGTAGTAGAGACAAATGTAATAGCAGTCAAAATGTCTTGAGATTTTCTTTGAAGAATTTGACAAAGAGAATCTGTTGTTCTCATAATTTTATGCATTAAGTGAAAAATAAACACAAATTCAAAGCTTTCCATATTTCTGTAAATTCCCCGAACTCTAGCCTTAGCTCTTGCATTTGGAGAATAGTCACTTAGAACTTCAAAAACTTTGCAAATTGCGGCGTTCATACCTATCAAACTTTTTACTGAGTGATAGTGAGAACTCCAATGAGTAGCTTCTGGCTGTTGTAAATTACCAATCTGATTGACCCCACTTCTAAAATCACGTTCTCCAATTGACAACATATGTTCGATTTCATTTCTTTGTGCAGTATGCAACTCAACAATACGCTTAGTAGAAGAAGTGACAATATTGACAATATTGTCCAAATGAGAAAAGAATTCCCAAATAACAGTGACATCCTTGGCTGTAGAAACCAATGTAAGTTATAGTCGATGGGCAAAACAATGGATATAGTATGCATAAGGACAACCTCTGAGAAATAATGCCTAAAGTCCATTCCATGCGCCACGCATATTGCTAGCACCATCATATCCTTGGCCTCTAATTTTCTTAACTTGTAGGTCATGATGAATAAGAACATTTGATATTTCTTTTTTTAGATTCAATGAGGTAGTGTCACTAACACTTTTGATGGCAAAATATCTTTCTGTCAAAATCCCATGATTGTTCACAAACCTCAAGATAATGGCCATTTGCTCCCGTTTAGATATATCTTGTGCTTCATCAACAAGAATACAAAAGAATTTATCTCCAATTTCTTCAAGAACCATCTATCGTACTCTATTGGCCATAATATGTAAAATCTCTTTCTGAATTTCTAGAGCGATATATTAGGTATTTTTTTTTGGAGAATTTTCAAGTAGAACTTCATCAATTTCTATACTCATTTTTGCAAAAGCCTTCACCAATTCAAGAAAATTCCCACGATTAGATGAAGATAGAGATTCATCATTACTTCTAAAGGCACAACCTTGAAGTACTAACCAGCGAACAGTGACAATTGAGGTCCTCAAACGCAAACGATTTTTCTCCTTTTCTTCTTTAGGTTGAACATGAATCACATTATCAATATGTTGAGAGGGTCTCATCAAATTTTCAACCCTTCTCTCAGACATAGTATGAGGCGAAGAAGTTGCAGAACAAATATGGGCAAGAAATGCACATGTTTTTCCTTGGTTTACCCTTTTCCAATTGTCAAATCCTTCGTTGACCAGTGCTGAGATATTAGATGAATTAATATCATTCAGAAAAAGAAAACAATAAAGACAATATGTCGTATTTGTTGAAGGCGAATACTTTAACCAACGAAATTTCTAGAACCATATTTTCTGAAATCGACGATTTTGACTTCCAAATTTTGTAGCCGCATACTCCAACATATCTAGTTGATAAGGCCCCATCTTTAAATATGAACGTCTTATCTCATCTCGTATATTAACATGATATTCACATATTTGTTTTATTTTTCCCGGATCTCATTCAATACAAGCAGAGGATGACTGATGATCTTAGTTAGGAGAAGGAATTGAAGGAATTTGAATACTAGGAATGAGAAAATTCTCACTATATTGATGTTACATTGTAGTAGCAATTGAAGTGCTTTCACTAGTTTCACAATCTCTCTTTTTAAAGAAAAAGGATATTAATGTCTATCCTTTATTTGTAGCAGATTGATATTCCATTTTGAAATAGTTTAAATTATATCCCCTAAATAAATAATCAAATAAATAAACAATTAATGACTCAAAGAATTATGTGAGGGAATAGTTTGAGATAAAATATAAATTATAATCTTATTCTAAAATAAAATCCTAAAAGTTAAAGTCGACTGAATTGAAAACTAAGGATACTAATAAGTAAAATAATGACATTACTTTACTGATTACCAAAGTATATTTACTTTATTGATTACCAAAGTATGTCGAGAAAGTTAGCAACTAAAGTAATGACAAAATCACCTCTTTGTAAAAACTAAGGCGCTTTCGTCCTCACCCCTCGGAGTCGGAGAGATACTTAGATACACATACGTTGCTAGGGCTCATGCGACGGTGTTGTCGTGCCGATGCAGTGGAGTCACTCCACGTCTCCACGATTGGATGCCGAGTGTCGAGCGGTGCGCCTTCTAGTTCGCAGTGTTGTTAAACGACGCATTGTTGGAGATCAGGAGGAATCCGTCGAGTGATGGGATACACAAATGACAAAATAGAGAATTAAATATTCCATTTTTTTTGGGCGGATAGGGCTGGGCTATAGCCCAGTATAACCCTTGAATAGATCCGTCTATGGGTGAAAACAAAAGAAAACACTTCGTCTATCATTAAATATGAAGAAGCCAAGACGAAGAAGAACAGTCCATCTATCTTTAATGCACGGAAGTCAAGACAAAGAAGCCTTCCTCTGTCAATTAATATCATTAAATAAGGGCAAATGAATGATCACAAAGAAAGGTATAAAATGGTACGCTAGGTATAAAGAAAGACAAGATTTATCTATTTCTCAATTACTCATTCTCTCTTCTTGATTTTGACTTGAGAGTCAGAGGTCCAATGCTAGGGACCTCTTCTCTGGTTTAGTTTTGTTTTGTAAGATCAAGGTCTTCATCCTGTTAGTAGTCACTCCATCCCCGGCTTTCCAGCTTCCTTCATTCAGATAGGATCATTTTGACGCCGTATGTGGGAACGTAGCCTGCATCCAAATAAGAAGCTGGAAGACGCTGGACGACTCACAACAGTGACACTGATGCAAGAGGATCTCGATGCACTGATATAAGCTCGAGTGATGAAGATATTGGAGCAACAACAACAGACGTTGGCCGATCAGTGTTACGCTTCTGCAAGTGCATGGATACGTCATCAGTAATAAAAGATTATCGATCCCACAAGAATTGGTTATAAGCACTAGCAATTGTTCATATAGAATTAGCTAAACTACCGATGGTTTTAAGTGAACTTTTTCTTGAGAAGAAAAGAACTTGGGAAGTAGATGTGAGAACTGGCGAGAGAGTGAGAGAGAGTTTTACTTGGTTTGGGAAGAGCTCTAGGAGTTTGATTTCGTTGTGGTGGTAACTAATGTATCATATTCTATCCTTTCCTCATTGTTAATTAACATGTACTCATCGGAAGTTATAACTACTACCCTTAAGCCCTAAATAGAGAAGATCCCTGTGAAATCATGTTACGGTTAACCCCTATCACTAGGGTTCCTCGGTAGATCACAAGAATGCAAACCTGATCGGTATCATTAAGGATAGAGATAGGGGTTTGGTTTGGTTTCTTACTTCCTTGTGGAGGAATTACCTCTCCTTTTGAGGGAGTATCCTAGATATTCGTAAACGGATTATCCCTGTCACTAGGGCCCCTCGGGTATACAATCTACGATTCTCTCTTTATGAAATTAGCAATCCCAACACAATCAATTAATACGACATGACAAACAAGTCTCATGCATATCAAATTGAACAAGACAAGCAAAATCATTCAATGAGTGAAAGCATAAGCATGAATCTTATATCATAACCTATCCACAACTACTCCCTGATCCTAGAACAAAGAATCTACTCTATAGACGCAGGGGAAAAATCCAAAGGCATAGTATAATTAAACATTCAATCCCTAGACAAGAAGAGAGAAGGAATAGAGATGCTTATTTAATGACGTCGAGTGATCTTCGGATCCAATCCTTTGCTTCTGGAGTTGATGCGGTGATAGAGGTGATCTCAGATCGTCGAACAGAGTGTTGGTGCAACCTTAGGTCAAGGTTGACCTGGTTGACCCGACTCGAGTTGACGTGACTCGAGTTGTATTTTGATGTTTGACTTGGGAAGATTGTCGGTGCAACCTTAGGTCAAGGTTGACCTAGTTGAGTTGCATGTTGATGATTGACACTCGTGAGAGAGTTCTATTCTTGATATGGGACAAGAATAGATGTTTGGGAGATTATTGGTGCAACCGTAGGTCAAGGTTGACCTGGTTGACCGGATTCAGGAAAAGTCCAAGTATGGAGACTTGGCACGGAAAAGTCCAAGCAGGGAGCTTGGCACTGGAAAAGTCCAAGTATGGAGACTTGGCACGGAAAAGTCCAAGCAGGGAGCTTGGCACGCGAAAAGTCCAAGTATGGAGACTTGGCACGGGGAAAGTCCAAACAGGGAGTTTGGCACGGGGAAAAATCCTAGTGAGTGAAGCTAGGTGAAGGTGAAAGTCCTGGTGAGTGAAGCCAGGCATTCGGGAAAATCCTGGTGAGTGAAGCCAGGTGAAAATCCTAGTGAGTGAAGCTAGGTGAATGGGAAAGTCCTAACTGGGATGTTAGGCAGATTGGAAAGTCCTGGTGAGTGAAGCCAGGCAGTGAGAAAGTCCTAACTGGGATGTTAGGCAGTGTGGAAGTCCTGGTGAGTGAAGCCAGGCATTCGGGAAAGTCCTGGTGAGTGAAGCCAGGCAGTTTGGAAGTCCTGGTGAGTGAAGCCAGGCAGATTGGAAATCCTGGTGAGTGAAGCCAGGTGAAAACCCTAGTGAGTGAAGCTAGGTGAAAGTCCTGGTGAGTGAAGCCAGGCAAGGGAAAATCCAGATGGATCAAGGGTGATCGGACATCTGGTGTTGGGAAGTCCAAGAAGGAAGCTTGGCATGCGAAGAGAAAGGGTCAGGTAGTGGTTGACGGACACTTGGTGGAGAGTCTTAGCAGGTCAAGGGGACCGGATGCTAAGCATGATGTACCAACAGGTCAAGATTGACCGGATGTTGGTTTGAACTTGGTTTGGGCGAAAACCATGAGTGGATCGATCGGTGATCGATCCGGTGATCTGTGAATATTCGATCGGTGCGGTGACCGATCACTATCGATATCAGTGATAACTGATCGATGCGGTGACCGATCGAGTCGATCGAAGCCGAACAGGAGGCGAGGCGCGAGGGGCTGATCGGTCGGGGACCGACAAATCTGATCGGTCCCGCACCGATCAGAAGTTCCTGATCGGTCTATGGACCGATCAGAGGTTCTGATCGGTCCATGGACCGATCGGGGACGGAACAGAAGTCCTGATCGGTCCCGGACCGATCAGAGTTCGATCGAGTGGACCAATCAGGGACGGAACAGAAGCAAAGGCCTCTTCCCTGATCGGTCCACAGACCGATCAGGGTTCTAGCCGTTGCGACGCAACGGCTAGTTTCTTCTGTCTTCTTCGCAGGTTATAAAAGAGGTTGAGAAGCTACTGTTGGACTTCTTCTTCCTTCTTCTCTTCTACTAAAGAGCTGCTGTTCTAGTGCTTGAGCTTTGTTGAGCTCATCTTCACAAGCTTCGCGTGAGCTTCTCGACTGGGATCTCCTGCTGCTGTAGGTGTTCTGAGGAGCTGCTGCTTCAACGAATCCAGTCGGCGAGGAGGCAAGAAAACCTGTGTTTTTACATTCATTGTTCTTGTCTTCTTGTATTTCTTGTTGTATTCCTTTCTTGCTGTTGCAAGAATATTGTGGCGAGGTTTCTCCACCCACAAGGAGTATATTGTATTAGCCGGTTTTCCGGGGACTCATCCACCGACGGATTGATAGGCTTCGTCCACCTTACGGACACGCCGAGGAGTAGGAGTTTCATCTCCGAACCTCGTTACATCGACGAGTTGAGGTTTGGTTTGTTTTGCTTTCGTTTCCTTTTGTTATTTCCGCTGCTAACCTAATTTGTAGAAAGAAACGAGCAAAGATTTGGGGTCGGCTATTCACACCCCCCTCTCTAGCCGAGTACGAAGGATCCTAACAAGTGGTATCAGAGCGAGGTTGCTCTTCGTCGGATTCACACCCGTGGGAGCAAAGCTAGAGATGGATCAATTCGGAGAAGACATCACCATTCCACCCTTCTACAACGACAACTTCGCATATTGGAAGGTAAGGATGATGTATTTTCTTAGGACTAATATGTTGAATTGGTTTTGTGTACAAGAAGGTTTTACTCCTCCAATGGATAAAGAAGGAGAGCCTCTAGAGAAGAACAAGTGGACGAAGGAACAAGTCCACCAATCTACAATCAACAATGAGGTAACTAAAACAATTGAATTTTCATTACCTACTAATATTTTGTGTAAGATAGGTAAGTACAACAATGCCAAGGAATTATGGGATAACTTGGCCAAGTACCATGAGGAGAGCTCCACTTCAAGCCATGAAGAGGAGCCTAGTGAGCCAAGTAGCTCACATCATGGAGGGAGCGAATTGGGAGTTGAGGGCTACTCAACATCCAAGGAAGAAGAGGAGGAGAATTCCTCTTGTTCAAGTTCGGAGCAAGAAGAAGAAGTTTCCACCTCCGGAAGGGTTGAAGAAGAAAGCTCATCTCCATTCACAACTCTAGGTAACTCAAACACTGTGATTTCAAGCAAATTACACATAATGTGTTTTGAGTGTAGGAAACATGGACATTACAAGAGTAAGTGTCCAAAGAGGGTAAGAAAGACTCCACCGGCACCAAAGGTCAAGGAAGCCGGAGTCCCAACACGCAAAGGCAAGGAGCACATCGTGTGCTTCCAATGCAAGCAAAGGGGACACTATAGGAGCCATTGTCCGAGGGGGAGGCAACCTCACAAGGGCAAGAGACCGGGCACATCGATAGGGGGAGCTAAGGCAAACCCTAAGGTAATCTCTAAGGTTCATTATTGCAATTCTAATAAAACTCATGCTAGTAGTTTTGTTGCAATTGTTAATAATGATAAGCATGTTAACTTTAGGAACCAATACATGTGCTTAGGAGCTAAACATGTCAACCTAGCTAGGGATACTACTAGGAATGCTAACCCTAGGATTAACACCTCTAAGGTTAAGGAAAACCTAGGTAGAAATCCCAAGAAGACTAGACACATGCCTAGGAATATCTCAAGAGAAAATGACAAATTAAAACTTGAGGTATTAGAGAGGGAAAATCAAGTCTTGAGGTTAAGACTTGATAATTTAGAAAAGGCTCTTAAACACATGGAGAAGTCATCTCTAGGGTTTAAGAGTCAAAAACCCAAGTCCAAGGACAAGAAAGGTTTGGGTCACAAACCTAAGTCCCAAATGGTCAAGCCCACTTACCACAATGTTCCATTTGATTATGGAACAAAACCTAGGGCTAGGAAGACCATTACCAAGGTTACAAGGGGAGTCACCCCTATAGTTGACCTTGATGAGACCCAAATGACCAAGGCTTCAAAGCCTAAGAGGGTCATTAGGAGGGTTGCTAGGGAAGTTATCCCTAGTGAATATTTAGTGAACCCAATGAGCTCAAATAGGTATTGGGTTCCTAGGAGCATCTTCTCTACCCCATAAATGGGTTAGAGAGTGTCAACTCCAATAAGAAGGGTAGTTAACCCAACTTTGAGGAAATTGACACTCAAGGAGCATTTTCAAGGTTTTGTGAACCTTTGAAAATGAAAAGGAATTATCATTTACTCCTTGGAAGAGTAAAATGTGCCATCATGGAAAATGATGATGTTAATTTCAATTGGCACAATTTGAGGAAAACCTAGAGAAATACCATAATTGGGATTTTGGTTTTCTCTTAGGGATATATGGGCAATCTAGGGTTAGATTTTAAGTTAGCTAAGGCTAAGGATACTTAGATACGGATTTAGGTATTTTATTTGAGCTAACTTGCCATGATTGGTTGCCATATGCCATGCCATGACATCATATTTATTTTATTATCATTTGAAATGTCATGATAATACTTAGGCTAGTTTATATGTCATGTGTTAGTTTAGTTTCAAACTTTATGCCATGACATCATGACATTGGCACATGTTCTCATTTATGATACCATTTTATGCCATGTCATCATCTCTTGCATTAATAATCAATTGAATTGATTTAAGGATGAAAAACATATTTTGATATTGAGATCAAATTTGTGTTTAGAAAATGCATGAGACCTTAGCCTAAGATACCTAAACCCATATCTCACATCAAAATTGACATGGATGTGCTTGATACACTTTAGATGTGTGTGAGATATTAGGATCATGAATTAGGATCAAGGTGCATAGTTCTTGTACCTAGATGAGCCTAATTCAAGATATGGAGGATCATAGGGAAAGCTTGTGTACAAGTCATGTGCATATAGCCCTAAGATTATGGTCCTAAATTCAAATGGTTTTAAAAGCATTTTAAAATTGATTTGAAAAACCTTGATGAAGCTTTCCTAGTGATAGCATTCATCATTGAACATTGTGATACAAAGTTGAGTTAAACTTGAACTTTTTCAAAGTTTTTGAACTTTGTATCAAGATTGAAAAATGGAAACTACTTTCATAGAAAACTATTTTTCCATGGTAGTATATGTTATGAGGAATGTATCCTCAGAATTTCATCATTTTTCGAATTTTCTGAAATTTTCTAGGAGTTTCTGAATTTCGGAAGGAAATTCAAAAACTGATATCAGAGGTTGGGGACCGATCAGAAGGGAGTCTGATCGGTCCAGGCAGTTGTGGATCGGTCACTGTGACCGATCCAGGAAAGGGAGCGGTGCGATCTGGTGAAGGCCTGATCGGTCGGGGACCGATCCATGGGTTTCTGATCGGTCTGGGGACCGATCAGAGCGTGCCAGTTTCTGATTTCAGCTGTTGGTCTGAAATTTCAGCTGGAAGTTGGGTTTTTGTAGATTTCTAAAGGTTTGGAACTCCCAAAGACATTGTTGGTGCAATGGTCAAGGGGGAGTTGACCTTTAGGGGGAGTTTATACTCCTTAAGACTTTTGAGAATTAGTGATATGGGATTATCACTAAATTGATTGTTGAGTTTAGTATCAAGGGGGAAATTAAGAGTTTCAATGAAAGGTATGGGACTTTCATTAGGAAGAAATTCTTGACCTTGATACTCTCCTTTTTTCTTTTTGATGTGTGTCAAAAAGGGGAGAGTGTTTATTGGAGAATTATTGGAGAACCCAAGTTAGGTTATCGGGTTAACCTAAGCTAGGGAAAGAATGTCAAGGAATATTCAAGGAAGAACATTGGAATTCTTTTTGATGTATGTCAAAAAGGGGGAGAATTATTGGAGAACCCAAGTTAGGTTATCGGGTTAACCTAAGGGTAGAATGTCCAGAGAATGTTCAAGGAAGAACATTGGAATTCTTTTTGATGTATGTCAAAAAGGGGGAGAATTATTGGAGAACCCAAGTTAGGTTATCGGGTTAACCTAAGGGTAGAATGTCCAGAGAATGTTCAAGGAAAGAACATTGGACATTGGAAGATGATTGAAAACCTAAGTTAGGTTATCGGGTTAACCTAACTTGATTATGGTTTTGTCAAACATCAAAAAGGGGGAGATTGTTGGTGCAACCTTAGGTCAAGGTTGACCTGGTTGACCCGACTCGAGTTGACGTGACTCGAGTTGTATTTTGATGTTTGACTTGGGAAGATTGTCGGTGCAACCTTAGGTCAAGGTTGACCTAGTTGAGTTGCATGTTGATGATTGACACTCGTGAGAGAGTTCTATTCTTGATATGGGACAAGAATAGATGTTTGGGAGATTATTGGTGCAACCGTAGGTCAAGGTTGACCTGGTTGACCGGATTCGGGAAAAGTCCAAGTATGGAGACTTGGCACGGAAAAGTCAAGCAGGGAGCTTGGCCTGGAAAAGTCCAAGTATGGAGACTTGGCACGGAAAAGTCAAGCAGGGAGCTTGGCGCGCGAAAAGTCCAAGTATGGAGACTTGGCGGGGAAAAGTCCAAACAGGGAGTTTGGCACGGGAAAAATCCTAGTGAGTGAAGCTAGGTGAAGGTGAAAGTCCCAGTGAGTGAAGCCGGGCATTCGGGAAAATCCTGGTGAGTAGCCGGTGAAAATCCTAGTGAGTGAAGCTAGGTGAATGGGAAAGTCCTAACGGGATGTTAGGCGATTGGAAAGTCGTGAGTGAAGCAGGCGGTGAGAAAGTCCTAACTGGGATGTTAGGCGGTGTGGAAGTCTGGTGAGTGAAGCCGGGCATTGGAAAGTCCTGAGTGAAGCCAGGCAGATTGGAAATCTGGTGAGTGAAGCCGGTGAAACCCTAGTGAGTGAAGCTAGGTGAAAGTCCGGTGAGTGAAGCCGGCAGGAAAATCCAGATGGATCAAGGGTGATCGGACATCGGTGTTGGGAAGTCCAAGTAGATCAAGGGTGATCGATACTTGGCACGAAGAGGAAAGTCCAAGTGGGTCAAAGGATTGACCGGACACTTGGTGGAGAGTCTTAGCGGGTCAGGGACCGGATGCTAAGCATGATGTACCAACAGTCAAGATTGACCGGATGTTGGTTTGAACTTGGTTTGGGCGAAAACCATGAGTGGATCGATCGGTGATCGATCCGGTGATCTGAATATTCGATCGGTCCGGTGACCGATCGTGCATATCGATAGCATCTTGTGTGATAACGATCGATCGGTGACCGATCGAGTCGATCGAAGCGAGCGAGGCGCGAGGGGCTGATCGGTCGGGGACCGATCAGCATATCCTGATCGGTCCCGCACCGATCAGAGTTCCTGATCGGTCTATGGACCGATCAGGAGGATCGGTCCATGGACCGATCGGGGACCCCAGATCGATCGGTCCCAGACCGATCAGAGTTCTGATCGATGCGTGGACCAATCGTGACCAAGCAAAGGCCTCTTCCCGATCGGTCCACGGACCGATCGAGTTCTAGCCGTTGCGACGCAACGGCTAGTTTCTTCTTCTTCGCAGGTTATAAAAGAGGTTGAGAAGCTACTGTTGGACTTCTTCTTCCTTCTTCTCTTCTACTAAAGAGCTGCTGTTCTAGTGCTTGAGCTTTGTTGAGCTCATCTTCACAAGCTTCGCGTGAGCTTCTCGACTGGGATCTCCTGCTGCTGTAGGTGTTCTGAGGAGCTGCTGCTTCAACGAATCCAGTCGGCGAGGAGGCAAGAAAACCTGTGTTTTTACATTCATTGTTCTTGTCTTCTTGTATTTCTTGTTGTATTCCTTTCTTGCTGTTGCAAGAATATTGTGGCGAGGTTTCTCCACCCACAAGGAGTATATTGTATTAGCCGGTTTTCCGGGGACTCATCCACCGACGGATTGATAGGCTTCGTCCACCTTACGGACACGCCGAGGAGTAGGAGTTTCATCTCCGAACCTCGTTACATCGACGAGTTGAGGTTTGGTTTGTTTTGCTTTCGTTTCCTTTTGTTATTTCCGCTGCTAACCTAATTTGTAGAAAGAAACGAGCAAAGATTTGGGGTCGGCTATTCACACCCCCCTCTCTAGCCGAGTACGAAGGATCCTAACACAGAGGTCCGGGACGGTGTGGAACAACACCAAGATGTATCTCTCTTTTTTGGCTCCTCCCCCCTAAGGGGAAGGGTTAAGAGCCCTTTTATAGGCTAGGGCACGGGCGTCGCACGACTCGTGCCACGACCGTACGAGATCCGCACGGCCAGCTCCTCTCCTTCTTCGGGTAGAGTGGCACGACCGTGCGAGATCCGCACGACCATGTCTTCCTTCGACTCTGGTCGTGAGGCACGACTGTGCAAGGTCGCACGACCATGTGCTGCTCTCTCTCGGGAATGGCCACACGGCTGTGCAGGGTTACACGACCGGTGTCAAGTGATTTTCTGCTTTTGCTCCAATGTGTCGACAATCGCCGTTTTCGCTCTAAAAGTTATCCCTGTCAACACAAAACTAAACAAAGAGCATATCTCCGACAAAAGAGTAATTAATACTGAATAAACAATAGAAGAGATGATCGTGCAAAGAATATATACAAATAAAGCAAGTGAATGTGCGTTAAAACATGCATAAACGATCATAATATCTACGCACATCACACCCCCAGACTTGAACTTTTGCTTATCCTCAAGCAAAATGCTGCAATCTATGTTCATGAGTTCCTATAGTGTATCATAATCCCTATTGTATTCGCCTAACTCTATCAACTAGTTTCATTGATAAACATGTTTGTGGAGTAACCTAAGTATGACCTAAGCATAAGTTCTATGTGCTCGGTGTAATAAGTGACTCAAGCTCTTCAAGTTTCAATTTTCTGTCCTAGTCAAGTCGTCATACAATTGAGTTCCTAATGTTCCCGGTGATAGACACTTACTTACCACACACTTGGTTCGTTTCCCTTAAATTACACAAGGTTTCAAAGGATACTACTCGGAATCAAGAGAAACATAACATTTATTTCCCAAGTAACCTAACTCGATCTCAAAGGGATAAATTGTTAGTTTACACTTACGACAACTATTTTTTTTTATCCCTTATTCAACTTATATATATATATATATAACACTAATCACAAATGCAAGATGCAAATGTTGGAATTTAAATTTTTCCGAATGAGCTTCCATGATTCGAGGTTATCCAGTAACCAAAATATAACTAAGAAATCTCCATGGGAACACAAGTACTAAACAAATTGGATGAATCATAACTATTTCAAAATATTTCTACTATTCAAGCTTAAGTGAAGTGAAAGTAAGATTCTTAAGTTTAGGCCAAAACTTATACTAAATTCCGTATAATACTTAGCTTATTTCATACTACTAAAAATAGAGAGGTACACCAAATATACTAACACTATCTCTACGACACATGAACTAAGAAAATACATGTGCTAGTCATTTTGCTATTGGACAAGTCAGCAAAAGAAGTAGAAGGTTCGATGCTCTCAAATATGCCTCAAAACTATTCAACAGAAGCACGATGAAAAACTACAAGTGGGAAAAGAAAGTGCAATATGAAACTGAAAAATAAAATGAAATGCAAGTAGATAAAGCAAAATAAATAAATATACAGAAGGACAAGGAAAAAGACTCGACTCGACTCAGGTTGTGTAAACACAACAACCCCCCAGACTTAGACTTTTCAACATCCCGATGAAATCAAAACTGTGGTGGGGGAGGGGGATAAGGGGGTCCCCGTCGTGTGCCGGAGGGAAATCTAGGCATACCAGGGAGATAACCAATGTGTTGGTGATATTGGTAAAGAGCATCTATTTGTTGTCTAGTAATATCCATATCATCCATGAAATTCCTCATTCTTTCCTAGTCAACCTTATAATCGTGAACACATCCTGTCACCTGGCTATGAAAGTCTCTAGTAAACTGAAAATGGTCCTGTACCTCCCTATACTGGTCGTCAGACAACTTGAAGTGACCCTCTAACAATTGTTGTTGGTGGCGTGCTTCTCATGAAGCGAGTCTAAGGAGGCACGGAAATCAGAAAAATCAAATCTTGAAGGTCCCGTACCATAGGCAAAAGAGTGCCTAGCAGGTTCCAGATATTCGGAGGGTTGCGGGAGTCCTAATGACAAGGGCTCTAGGTGGTGCTCGGTATCTCCTACAAGGGAGGGAACAAACTCGAGTTCTGAATCAATCATCACCCAGTTTGCAGGGTTGCGAACTGAAGTGTGCTTGGGATAAGGAAGGGGTAATGGGAAACCATCGTTCCTAGGAAAAGCAAACCCATTTTTGTCCCGACAGATCATCTTCATTGCAAGACAAGAGTCGATGTCGATCTTATCATTACCATGAACGATCTCCAGCCCATCAAGCTCACAACCCAGATTTATTGCTATTTGGGTGATTAAACCGCCAAATACTATCATCCCCGAAGATGCTTTACCTGCTCTCAACAAGTTTTGTAAGAAATGAAACCCAGAATCAAAGTCGATTTTATTTAGCATCGCCCAAAGAGAATAAAGCTCCACCTTCCTAACCACCCCATCACTCTCACCTCGACCAAAGATTGTTTTGCTCATCACATGATGTAGGTATCTAAAAGTAGGATTTTGCATGCTTGATGCCTTTGCTCTAGAGGGTTCATAAGAGTTCTTTGATCCCGTGATTGAAGTCCAAAATTCATTCCAGTCAATAGTACCATCAAATCCACGGGCACCTCCAGTAGGTAAACCAAAACAAATATTAAAATCACTAAACGTCCACCGAATTTCTTTCTTTATCAACCTAAAAGTTATGACCCTAATGTAGTCATCCTCAGAAGAAAATTTAACATCAATTGAACTTAAAAATTCCAGGACTAGGCAGGGGTAAGTCGGTAAACGTGTGTACATCACGTCATGCCAATCAAAGGGGCTAATCATCCAATCTACGTCATTCCTAATCCCTAACATATCTATGGTGGTTGGACCCATATATCTAGTGCACACAATTTTTCTAGCAACAAAAATATCATATCTATCTTTATGTTCTTGATTTCTAAAAATAATATTAAATTTGTTGTCATTACCTTCGTCGTGTGCCACCCTTTTGCCTTCGCCTTTGGATGAAGAAGCCTTTCCCTTGCCTTTGTCTCCTCCCGGTGCATCTCCTTCGCCAACTCCACCGCTTCCTCTTTGGAGTCCCTTTAGGATTTGAGACATGATATGCAAAGCGAATTTGAGGACTTTCTTGTGGGTGGATGTGGATCTTGAAGATAGAGGAGGAGAAAGAAGAAGGATAGGGGAATTGTTCCTCTCTTTTCGGATTTGGGACTTGAAGAAAACTTAGATCTAGATCTAGATCTCAGTAAAGATGAGTCTTAGCTATAGGTAATGAAGGTTGATTAGGTGTAGTGGGGAAGAAAAGGTTTTTTTTTTTGGAGAGAAAGAGATGGGAAGTAGGGTTACTTAGGGTGGTTGGCGGCGCACATGGGCACGACCGTGTCTTAAAGACATGGCCTGGTTGATGGGGTCACCGCACGGCCGTGCTTGTTGGCACGACCCCTTCTTTCCTCCTCTCGGCCGAGATCGCACGACCGTGTCAATTGACACGACCCGTGCACTCTTCTCCTCGGGTAGCTTTGCACGACCATGCTAGATCCGCACGACCGTGTATTGTTCCTTCTCTACAAAGGCCACACGACCGTGTGGGTTCACACGGCCTGTGTCATTTCCTCCTCTGTTAGCTTCGCACGGTTGTGTAGATTCGCACGGCCGTGTAGATTCACATGGCCAACTCCGTTACACATGTAGTGTCTCACTCTCCTCCTTTTTGACCCTTCTGACGCTGCCACGCCCATGAAACGATCACGGCTAGCTCGTGGAGGCTAATGCACATCATGGAAACAAAGATCCAAGAATAAAAATACTTGATTGAACTAAAATAGAACAACAGGTGGATAACGAATTAAAATGAAACCCTTGGGTTACCTCCCAAGAAACGTTTGTTTTAGGTCTTTAGCTCAACCCCGTATCAGTTAATGTGGACTAAACCCATGGAAGCACGACTCTCCTCCTAAGGTTAATGCTCCAGTTTATGCCTTCAGTTTCACTCGTGCAGGACAAATATACTTTTTATTGCTTGTTGGGGGCGACCTCTCAAGTTTTGCCGAATCATACATCATGTCCGGCGTCCTCCCATGGAAACTGTATTCCTTAGCTTTGTGTATATTTGACTTACTAGCATTTCCTTGAAAAGAAGAGATGCAATTAGGAGAATCAGATAAATCGAATTCTAACCTTTCTTTACCGATCTCTAGGGATAACTTGTAACGTTTCACATCGATGAGGGCTCCAGCAGTGGCAAGGAATGGTCTTCCTAGGATGATTGAGATCTTGGGATCCTCCTCCATATCTAGGACAACAAAATCTGCTGGAACGATGCATCCACCTATCTCTACTGGCATGTCCTCCACTATACCCATTGGGTATCTACATAAATGACCAGCCAATTGTAATGCTATAGTAGTAAGTTTGATGTTTTGGAGTCCTAGTTTCTTACATAATGAGTATGGAAGTAGGCTGCCACTCGCTCTCAAGTGGCAGAAAGCCTTGTGTATGGGCTCAGAGCCTATCTTACACGGTATAGAAAAACTTCCTGGATCCTGGAGCTTCGGGGGAGTGTCTGTCGTGAGAAGAGCGCTACACTTCTCCGTCAATGCTACTGTCTCGAAGTCGCCCTTTTGTCTTTTGTTAGAAAGAATACCTTTTAAAAATTTGGTGAACTTCGACATTTGGTGTAGTGCGTCTATTAGAGGTACTTCAATGCAGATTTCTTTAATCTTTGCAGATTTCGACAACATATTAATAAAATCTCCAAGAGCTATTGATCTTTGCACAGACATCAAGGAGACCGACTAAACTCTGAGGGCTTGTGGAATAAAACTGAACCTGAACAAGTGCAAGTTCGGCATTATGAGCGGCAAGTTCCTGGGATACATCGTCACTGAGCAGGGGATCGAGGCGAATCTGAGCAAGGTCAAGGCTCTACAAGATATGCCACCGCCACACAACTTGAAGGAAGCCCAACGACTAACTCGGCGTATTACCGCTCTGTCCAGATTCATATCCAAATCATCCGACTGGACCTTACCATTCTTAAAGGTGCTGCGTCGGGCGACAAAATTTCAGTGGGATGCAGAGTGCGACCGAGTGTTCGAAGAGCTCAAAGATTATCTCAACTCCTTGCCTATATTAGCTAAGCTCAGCACAGGATAGCCGCTCTGGATCTATTTGTCGTCCACCAAGAATGCAGTCGGCTCTGCATTAGTTAAGAAAAATGGGTAAGAGCAACATCCCGTGTATTTTTTAAGTCATATATTGAAAGATGTTGAATCCCGCTACACTAGTCTGGAAAAGTTAGCTTACGCTTTGGTACTAGCTATTCGGAGACTCTGCCCGTACTTCCTCTCTCATCCAATAGTCGTGATAACCAACAGTACTTTGGGAAGAGTCTTTCTCAACCCAGAGACATTCGGCCAGCTGATTAAGTGGACAACCGAACTAAGTGAGTTCGACATCCAATACCAGCCCCGAACGCCGATAAAAGCTCAGGCCTTGGTTGATTTCATCACAGAAATCCAGAACGACGAGCCAAAAGTAACTTGGAGAATATATATTGATGGTTCTTCCATCCGACATGGCAGTGGGATCAGCATCCTGCTCATTTCTCCAAGGGAAGACCGAATGCAGCTTTCCGTTCAGCTAGATTATCGCGCCACCAACAATGAGACTGAGTATAAAGCCTTGATTACCAGCTTGCAAGCAGTGAGGCATGTTGGAGCCACAAAGGTTCTCATTCACTCGGACTCCCAGTTGGCCGCCCAGCAGCTAACGAGGGCGTTCGAGATTAGCAACCCCTAACTCAAGTTATATACAGAAGCCTTCGAGAAGCTAAAGACAAATTTTCAAGAAGTCACTATGCAGAAGATTCCTCGATCGGACAATCAAGCAGCAGATGAACTAGCTAAGTTAGCTAGTTCATTATCATCGGTTGTGATCAGCTAGCCAATCAAACAGGTTTCTTTGATGACACATATTGACCGGATGGAGGGAGTTGCTTTTCCGAGAGACTAGAAAACACCGTTAATCGAATTTCTTAGATTGGGTGTTACGCGAGCCGACCAGGAGGTGGCACATCTATTAAAAAAGAGGGACGGACAGTTCACCTTGGTCGGAGATCAGCTATACAAAAGAGTCTTCTCCAGGCCCTTGCTCAAGTGTGTTGGACCAGAGGACGCAGCGTACATTTTGCAAGAAGTGCACCAATGCTCCTGTGGAAGCCATCCAGGTGGCTGTTCGCTAGCTCTAAAGATTCTCCTGGTCGGATACTTCTGGCCAACTCTCTAAGAGGATGCCGCTCAGACGACAACTACATGTCTTTCCTACCAAAAGTATTACAATGTTTCGCATCGATCGACCAAAGAGATAAAGTCATCCACGACGTCTTGCCCATTCGACCAATGGGGCATGACCATAGTGGGGCCATTTCCCATGGAAACTGGTTAGCGAAGGTTCCTGCTCGTTGCTGTAGACTACTTTTCAAAAAGGGTGGAGGCTGAGCCCCTAGCAAAGATAAGTGAGAAGATAGTCATCAAGTTCATCTGGCAGAAAATCCTCTATCAGTTTGGCATCCCTCGTCGGCTCATCTCGGATAACGAGAGGCAATTCGCGGGTCAGAAGCTCAGGGAGTGGTGCGATGATTGTGACATCTAGCAAGCCTTCACCTTAGTCGCCTACCCCCAGAGCAACAGCCAGTCGGAGGTTACAAACCGGGAGATCCTCAAAGGCTTATGAACTCTGCTCGACCACACAGGAGGTAGCTGGGTCGACGAGCTCTCAAGTGTCTTGTGGGAACTTCGCAGGACTCCAAAGGAGGTGACCAGTGTAACACCATTCCAGCTGGTGTATGGAGGAGAAGAGGTGGTTCATGTAGAGGTTGGAGTAGAATCCGATCGGGTGCGACTCTACGATGAGGGAAATGGCGAGCGAAGGTTAATGGACCTCGACTTGGTGGATGAAGCATGGGATAAAGCGACCGTTCAACTAATGGCTTACCAACAACAGATGAGGCAGAACTACAACAGGAGGGTGATCCCGAGTTCCTTTCAGGTCGGTTATCTGGTGTGGAAAAAAATCAAGCCGGTTGGTGACGTCACCAAACTCGAGGCACCATGGGTGGGACCTTATAAGGTTGTACAGAAACTCTGCTCGGGGGCCTATTACTTGGAAAATGAAAATAGGAGACGACTCGAGCGACCATGGAGCGCGAATCATCTCCAATCATATATGCCTGGGTGAGGTGTGTGAGCAAATATAAATGTACTTGTGTATATGCCTTCTGGATGCAGGACCAACATGAATAAAAATCAAAGCTTTCCAGACTCTTGGGTTGACCAGGCCAAGTTAAAAGTCAAGCGGTGACTATAAACTCTTATCTCCATCCACGGTCAAGCGACAACCTTAAACCCTTGTCTCTATCAATGGTCGAGCGGCGACCTTAATGTTGGTGCAACCTTAGGTCAAGGTTGACCTGGTTGACCTGACTCGAGTTGACCTGACTCGAGTTGTATTTTGATGTTTGACTTAGGAAGATTGTTGGTGCAACCTTAGGTCAAGGTTGACCTAGTTGAGTTGTATTTTGATGTTTGACACTCGTGGAAGAGTTGTATTCTTGATAAGGGACAAGAATAAATGTTTGGGAGCTTGGCACGGGAAAAGTCCAAGTATGAAGACTTGACACTGGAAAAGTCCAAGTATGGAGACTTGGCACGGAAAAGTCCTAACTGGGATGTTAGGCAGTGTGGAAAGTCCTGGTGAGTGAAGCCAGGCAGTGGGAAAGTCCTAACTGAGATGTTAGGCAGTGTGGAAAGTCCTGGTGAGTGAAGCCAGGCAGTGGGAAAGTCCTAACTGGGATGTTATGCAGTTGGAAAGTCCTGGTGAGTGAAGCCAGGCAGTAAGAAAGTCCTAACTGGGATGTTAGGCAGTGTGAAAACCCTAGTGAGTGAAGCTAGGTGAAAGTCCTGGTGAGTGAAGCCGGGCAAGGGAAAATCCAGATGGATCAAGGGTGATCGGACATCTGGTGATGGGAAGTCCAAGTAGGTCATAGGAGTGACCGGATACTTGGTACGGAGAGAAAAGTCTAAGTGGGTCAAAGGGATTGACCGGACACTTAGCGGGGAGTCCTAGCAGGTCAAGGGAGTGACCGGATGCTAGGCGCAATGTACCAACAGGTCAAGATTGACCGGATGTTGGTTTGGACTTGGTTTGGGCGAAAACCATGAGCTGGATCGATCTGGTGATCGATCCAGTGATACCGAGAATATTCTGATCGGTCTGGTGACCGATCAGTAACACATCAGTAGCATACTGTGTGTTAACTGATCGGTCTGGTGACCGATCAGGAGTCGATCAGAAGCCGAACAGGAGCGAGGCGCAAGAGGGGCTGATCGGTCTGGGGACCGATCAGCACAAAGCCTGATCGGTCCAGGGACCGATCAGGAGATTCCCTGATCGGTCCATGGACCGATCAGGGACGGAAGAGAAGCGAAGGAGGAGGGAATGGATCGGTCTGTGGACCGATCCACATGGAGCCTGATCGGTCCACAGACCGATCCAGGCACTAGCCGTTGCGAGGCAACGGCTAGATTTCTTCTGTGTTTCTTCGCTGTCTTCTTCGCAGGTATAAAGGGGTCGAGAGCTGCTGCTGCGCTACAACTTCTTCCTCTTCTCTTCTGCTACAGAGCTGCTGTTGTGCTCTTGAGCTTTGCTGAGCTCTCATCGCTGCTGAAGCTCTGCGTGAGTTTCCTGCTGGTGTTCTAGCTGCTGGATCTGAGAAGCTGTTGCTTCATCAAGGTTCCAGTCGACAACAAGAGGCAAGCAAGTGTTTTACAATTTCTGTTGTTCTTGTTTGTTGTCTCTATTGTTGTACTCCTTTGTTTGCTGTTGCAAAAGACTGTGGCGAGGTTTCTCCACCCATAAGGAGTATTTATTAGCCGGGTTTCCGGGGATTCATCCATCGACGGATTGACAGGGCTCGTCCACCTTACGGACACGCCGAGGAGTAGGAGCCCTAATCTCCGAACCTCGTTACATCCTTGTGTTAAGGTTTGGTTTTCTTCTCTTTCGTTTCTTTGTTGTATTTTCCGCTGCGCTAACCCTAGTTTGTAGAAAGAAACGTGAGCGATTTGGGGTCGGCTATTCACACCCCCCTCTCTAGCCATACGAAGGATCCTAACAAGTGGTATCAGAGCGAGGTCGCTCTTCATCGGATCAACACCCGTGGGAGCAAAGCTAGAGAATGGATCTCTATGGAGAAGACATCACCATTCCACCCTTCTACGAATGCGGTGACTTCGCGTATTGGAAGGTAAGGATGAAGTACTTTCTTATGACTAACATAATGAATTGGTTTTGTGTACAAGAAGGTTTTATTCCTCCGGTGGATAAGGAAGGAAAACCACTTGAGAAGAAGGAGTGGACAAGAGAACAAATTCACAAATCCGAAATCAATGAAGAGGTAACGAGAATAATTGAATTTTCATTGCCTTCTAACATCTTGTGTAAGATAGGTTACAACAATGCTAAGGAATTATGGGATAACTTGGCCAAGTTCCATGAGGGAAGCTCAAATTCAAGCCATGAAGAGGAGCTAAGTGAGCCAAGTAGCTCACATCATGGAGGAGAGGAATTAGAAGTTGAGGGTTACTCAACATCTAAGGACGAAGAGGAGGAGAGTTCTTCTTCAAGTTCGGAGCAAGAAGAAGAAGCTTCTACCTCCGAAAGGGATGAAGAAGAGAGCTCGCATCCACCCTCAACCCTAGGTAACTCAAGCAATTTAAGTTCAATTAAATTACATATTATGTGCTTTGAGTGTAGGGAACATGGACATTACAAGAGTAAGTGTCCGAAGAGGGTAAGAAAGACTCCACCGGCGCCAAAGGTCAAGGAAGCCGGAGTCCCGAAACGCAAGGGCAAGGAGCACATCGTGTGCTTCCAATGCAAGCAAAGGGGACACTATAGGAGCCATTGTCCGAGGGGGAGGCAACCTCACAAGGGCAAGAGACCGGGCACAACGATAGGGGGAGCTAAGGCAAACCCTAAGGTAACCTCTAAGGTTCATTATTGCAATTCTAATAAAACTCATGCTAGTAGTTTTGTTGCAATTGTTAATAATGATAAGCATGTTAACTTTAGGAACCAATACATGTGCTTAGGAGCTAAACATGTTAGCCTAGGTAAGGATAACACTAGAAATACCAGCCCTAGGATTAACGCTTCTAAAGTTAAGGAAAACCTAGGTAGAAATCCCAAGAAGACTAGACACATGCCTAGGAATATCTCAAGAGAAAATGACAAATTAAAACTTGAGGTATTAGAGAGGGAAAATCAAGTCTTGAGGTCAAGACTTGATAATTTAGAAAAGGCTCTTAAAAACATGGAGAAGTCATCTCTAGGGTTTAAGAGTCAAAAATCCAAGTCCAAGGACAAGAAAGGTTTGGGTCACAAACCTAAGTCCCAAGTGGTCAAGCCCACTTATCATAGTGTTCCATTCGATTATGGAACAAAACCTAGGGCTAGGAAGACCACCACCAAGGTCACAAGGGGAGTCACCCCTAGAGTTGATCTTGATGAGTCCCAAATGACCAAGGCTTTAAAGCCTAAGAGGGTCATTAGGAGGGTTGCTAGGGAAGTCATCCCTAGTGAATATTTAGTGAACCCAATGAGCTCAAATAGGTATTGGGTTCCTAGGAGCATCTTCTCTATCCCATAAATGGGTTAGAGAGTGTCAACTCCAATAAGAAGGGCAGTTAACCCAACTTTGAGGAAATTGACACTCAAGGAGCATTTTCAAGGTTTTGAGAACTTTTGAAAATGAAATGGAATTATCATTTACTCCTTTGAAGAGTTAAATGTGCCTAAATATTGGAAATTTCATTTTTAATCTTATTTGGCACAATTTAAGAAAACCTAGAGAAATACCATAATTGGGATTTTGGTTTTCTCTTAGGGATATATGGGCAATCTAGGTTTAGATTTTAAGTTAGCAAAGGCTAAGGATACTTAGATAGGGAATTTAGGTATTTTATTTGTGCTAACTTGCCATGATTGGTTGCCATATGCCATGCCATGACATCATATTTATTGTATTATCATTTGAAATGTCATGATAATGCTTAGGCTAGTTTATATGTCATGTTTATTTAAGTTTCAAACTTTATGCCATGACATCATGACATTAGCACATATTTTCATTTATGATACCATTTTATGCCATGTCATCATCTCTTGCATTAATGATAAATGAAATTGATTTAAGGATGAAAAACACATTTTGATATTGAGATCAAATTTGTGTTTAGAAAATGCATGAGAACTTAGCCTAAGTTGACCTTAATCCATATCTCACATGAAATTGACTTGAATGTGGTTTGATACACCTTAGATGTGTGTGAGATATTAGGATCATGAGTTAGGATCAAGGTGCATAGTCTTTGTACCTAGATGACCCTAATTCAAGAAATTGAGGATTATAGGGAAAGCTTGTGTACAAGTCATGTACATCTAGCCCTAAGATTATGGTCCCAAATTCAAATGGTTTTAAAAGCATTTTAAAATTGATTTGAAAAACCTTGATGAAGCTTTCCTAGTGATAGCATTCATCATTGAACATTGTGATACAAAGTTGAGTTAAACTTGAACTATTTCAAAGTTTTAGAACTTTGTATCAAGATTGAAAAATGGAAGTTATTTTCATAGAAAACTATTTTTCCATGATAGTATATGTTATGAGGAATGTATCCTCAAAATTTCATAATTTTTCGAATTTTCTGGAATTTTCTAGGAGTTTCTGAATTTCGGGAAGGAAATTCAGAAATTCTGATATCAGTCTTGTGGACCGATCAGAGAGGATTCTGATCGGTCCAGGAAAGTATGGATCGGTCACTAGGACCGATCCAGGAGAGTGTGGATCGGTCTGGTGACCGATCCAGTGAAGGCTGATCGGTCTGGTGACCGATCGAGCGTGCCAATTTCTGATTTTCGACTGTTGTCTGAAATTTCAGTTATGGAAATGGTGTTTTGGATTTCTAAAGGTTTGGAACTCACAAAGACATTGTTGGTGCAATGGTCAAGGGGGAGTTGACTTTTAGGGGGAGTTTTTACTCCTTAAGACTTTTGAGGATTAGTGATATGGGATTATCGCTAAGTTGATTGTTGAGTTTAGTATCAAGGGGGAAATTAAGAGTTTCAATGAAAGGTATGGGACTTTCATTAGGAAGAAACTCTTGACCTTGATACCCTCTTTTTCTTTTTGATGTGTGTCAAAAAGGGGAGAGTGTTCATTGGAGAATTATTGGAGAACCCAAGTTAGGTTATCGGATTAACCTAAGCTAGGGGAAGAATGTCAAGGAATGTTCAAGGAAGAACATTGGAATTCTTTTTGATGTGTGTCAAAAAGGGGGAGAATTATTGGAGAACCCAAGTTAGGTTATCGGGTTAACCTAAGGGGAGAATGTCCAGAGAATGTTCAAGGAAAGAACATTGGACATTGGAAGATGGTTGGAAAACCTAAGTTAGGTTGTCGGGTTAACCTAACTTGATTATGGGTTTTGTCAAACATCAAAAAGGGGGAGATTGTTGGTGCAACCTTAGGTCAAGGTTGACCTGGTTGACCTGACTCGAGTTGTATTTTGATGTTTGACTTAGGAAGATTGTTGGTGCAACCTTAGGTCAAGGTTGACCTAGTTGAGTTGTATTTTGATGTTTGACACTCGTGGAAGAGTTGTATTCTTGATAAGGGACAAGAATAAATGTTTGGGAGCTTGTCACGGGAAAAGTCCAAGTATGAAGACTTGGCACTGGAAAAGTCCAAGTATGGAGACTTGGCACGGAAAAGTCCTAACTGGGATGTTAGGCAGTGTGGAAAGTCCTGGTGAGTGAAGCCAGGCAGTGGGAAAGTCCTAACTGGGATGTTAGGCAGTGTGGAAAGTCCTGGTGAGTGAAGCCAGGCAGTGGGAAAGTCCTAACTGGGATGTTAGGCAGTTGGAAAGTCCTGGTGAGTGAAGCCAGGCAGTAAGAAAGTCCTAACTGGGATGTTAGGCAGTGTGAAAACCCTAGTGAGTGAAGCTAGGTGAAAGTCCTGGTGAGTGAAGCCGGGCAAGGGAAAATCCAGATGGATCAAGGGTGATCGGACATCTGGTGATGGGAAGTCCAAGTAGGTCATAGGAGTGACCGGATACTTGGTACGGAGAGAAAAGTCTAAGTGGGTCAAAGGGATTGACCGGACACTTAGCGGGGAGTCCTAGCAGGTCAAGGGAGTGACCGGATGCTAGGCGCAATGTACCAACAGGTCAAGATTGACCGGATGTTGGTTTGGACTTGGTTTGGGCGAAAACCATGAGCTGGATCGATCTGGTGATCGATCCAGTGATACCGCGAATATTCTGATCGGTCTGGTGACCGATCAGTAACACATCAGTAGCATACTGTGTGATAACTGATCGGTCTGGTGACCGATCAGGAGTCGATCAGAAGCCGAACAGGAGCGAGGCGCAAGAGGGGCTGATCGGTCTGGGGACCTCCCCGGACCGATCAGGAGGTTCCCTGATCGGTCCATGGACCGATCAGGGACGGAACAGAAGCGAAGGAGGAGGGAATGGATCGGTCTGTGGACCGATCCACATGGAGCCTGATCGGTCCACAGACCGATCCAGGCACTAGCCGTTGCGACGCAACGGCTAGATTTCTTCTGTGTTTCTTCGCTGTCTTCTTCGCAGGTATAAAGGGGTCGAGAGCTGCTGCTGCATTACAACTTCTTCCTCTTCTCTTCTGCTACAGAGCTGCTGTTGTGCTCTTGAGCTTTGCTGAGCTCTCATCGCTGCTGAAGCTCTGCGTGAGTTTCCTGCTGGTGTTCTAGCTGCTGGATCTGAGAAGCTGCTGCTTCATCAAGGTTCCAGTCGACAACAAGAGGCAAGCAAGTGTTTTACAATTTCTGTTGTTCTTGTTTGTTGTCTCTATTGTTGTACTCCTTTGTTTGCTGTTGCAAAAGACTGTGGCGAGGTTTCTCCACCCATAAGGAGTATTTATTAGCCGGGTTTCCGGGGATTCATCCACCGACGGATTGACAGGGCTCGTCCACCTTACGGACACGCCGAGGAGTAGGAGCCCTAATCTCCGAACCTCGTTACATCCTTGTGTTAAGGTTTGGTTTTCTTCTCTTTCGTTTCTTTGTTGTATTTTCCGCTGCGCTAACCCTAGTTTGTAGAAAGAAACGTGAGCGATTTGGGGTCGGCTATTCACACCCCCCTCTCTAGCCGTACGAAGGATCCTAACACTTAAACCCCTATCTCCATCAACGGTCGAGTGACGACCTTAAACCCCCTGTCTTTATCAACGATCGAGCGGCGACCTTAAACTCCTGTCTCCATCAGCGATCGAGCGTCGACCTTAAACCCCTGTTGCTATCAACGGTCAAGCGACGACCTTAAACCCCTGTCTCCATCAATGGTCGAGTGATGACCTTAAACCCCTGTCTCCATCAACGATCGAGCGGTGACCTTAAACGCCTGTCTCCATCAATGGTCGAGCAGCGACCTTAAACCCTTATCTCTATCAACAGTCGAGCGGCGACCTTAAACCCCTATCGCCATCAACGGTCTAGCGACGACCTTAAACCCCTGTTGCCATCAACAGTCGAGCGACGACCTTAAACCCTTGTTGCCATCAACGGTCGAGTGGCGACCTTAAACCCCTGTCCCCATCAACGGTCGAGCGACGACCTTAAACCCTTGTCTCCATCAACGGTCGAGTGGTGACCTTAAACCCATTTCCACACTATAACGGTCAAGCGACAACCTTGAAAATAAAACAGATCGATCAGTTAAGTAGATAAGTTGTTGCCGATCTGAAGAAACATGAGGCCACACGAGTTTACGCGACACTTGAAAAACGAGTCAAAAAATTAAAATACTAGAAGAATATAAAAGTTATCCGGATGGACATGCATTCATAGGAACTTCAAAAGTTTTTACAGAAGCAGAACTCTCAACAGACTCACTCCAAATAATTTAAGACATCATCAGGCAGTGACTCAGTCAGCTTATCCCAATTGATGACCTTACTTGTAAGAGCAGCGGGGAGCTAGGTAGCCGCCTTCCCTAAGTTGGTGGAGCATCCCGTCGATCGCAAGGTCGAACAAATGAAGTGCCCGATCGGCGACCTTGTCATTAAAAGCATCCAAGCGGATGTAGGATTGCTTCATGAGTTCGAATCTACTTGACTCGACCTCCTAATAAGTCTCTAAGGCCATTCAGGAGGCTTCCAACTTTTCCTTCAGTGCCACGAGCTCCTCATCTTTTGCAGTGAGCAGGGTTTTCGTGGCATTCTGCTCGGCCGATCGCCCATCCTGCTCTGCCTTCAGGGTAGCCTCAGCATCCTTTAAGTTATGGGCCAACACTCGAAACTCTTTACTTTTGATCTCCAGATCTTCAATAGCCAGAGTTTCCTAGTGTTGGCCGAATGGATTTAGGATTCAAAGGTGCTGACTTGCTTATTAAGCCGAGCTAATTGGGTGGCCTGCTCGACATTTTTTTCCTTTCTCTGCCTCCAGCTGCTCGACGCTTTTAGCCAGATTGGCTCTTAGTTGAGCCATCTCAGTATTCTTCTGCTTCAGCTGCGCCTGAGAAGCAGATGATTGGTCGCTCGACGCCCTCAGCTGCTTAACCTCCTGCTCTAAAAAAGAAACTCTTTTGCATATGGCCATGCTCTCTACCCAATACTGCGAGGAATCAAAAAAATATAAGAGTCGATCGGAGATGAATTAAGAGCAAAAAAAACTTACCCCAGTGGACATCCGGGTATGGCTGTCCGCAAGGGCCCCCGGAGGCATGACTATTGCACGGGCTCGAGCATCCACCCATATCTACGCGAGCGACTCCTGGATAATTATCTGGTGCTCGGGATTCAGTGCCGTCTGACTCACGCCATTCCTTAGTCGGATGATGGATAACCACCGTTATGTGTCGCCTACCGCTGGGGCTAATTGGGCTGAGGTCGCTTTGCTGGACGGCCTAGACGTTAACGTCGGCTGGATGCCATAATTTTGAATCTTCGGTGGACGGACATGCATTCATAGGAACTTCAAAAGTTTTTACAGAAGCAGAACTCTCTACAGGCTCACTCCAGATAATCTAAGACATCATCAGGCAGCGACTCAGTCAGCTTATCCCAACTGATGACCTTACTTGTCAGAGCGGTGGGGAGGTAGCCTCCTTCCCTAAGTTGGTGGAGCATCCCGTCGATTGCAAGGTCGAACAGACGAAGTGCCCGATCGGCGAACTTGCCATTAAAAGCATCCGAGCGAATGTAGGATCGCTTCATGAGTTTGAACTGTTGGAGTGTATACTAAAAACCTAGCTTTTGTATAAACATTTATAAGAATCACATTGGTCAAGTGTCTACATTTATATATACCAAATGTAGATGTTCAATTAATTTATATTGTAGATAATATAGTGTGTGGTGTCACACACAGAAGATTATGTTATCGGTTCTTTATAAATTATAAACAGTAGCTCACGACTAAGATGGAAAGGAACAAACCATTGGAATAGTCATAGTATAATTAGGCATTAGTTTATCTTGACTAATAAATTACACTAGTACACTTTAAGTGTATTGAGCAGGACCATTTAAGGTAAGTTCTTTTTATACTGATTTAATAAAAGAACTAGACCTTAGTTATTATGGAAGTGTGTGCTCTTAATCCAAATATAATAACAAGCACATATATTTAATATTTATTTCTTTGACTTATCAAAGGGTGAGATTTAGTTCGATAAATCAAAATGCCCGATAAGTTGGGAAATAATGTTACTTATAGTGTGACTTGTTGATTATAGAAGGAAACTGTGTCCTAGTAATCTAGGTTGATAATGTCACCAAGAGGAGCTCATAAAGATTGTCATGTTAAACCCTGCAGGTGGACTTAGTCTGACATAACGATAAGGTTGAGTGGTACTACTCTTGGACTAAGATATTAATTAAATGAGTTGTCAGTAACTCACTTAATTAGTGGACATTCGACATCTTAAACATAGGGAGACTAACACACTCATAATAAGAAGGAGCCCAAAATGTAATTTGGGATTGGTGCAGTAGTTCAATAATAATTCTTTAGTGGTGTGAATTATTATTGATGAAGTTAAATTGTGTGTTCGGGGTGAACACGGGAAGCTTAATTTCATCGGGAGACCAAAACCAATTCCTCCTCTCGGTCCCTATCGTAGCCTCTTGTATATAGATATGTATACCCACCACATACACACCTTCTTACCCATCCTAATGGGGCCGGCCAAGCTAGCTTGGAACCCAAGCTAGGGCCGGCCAAGACCAAGTGGATGAGCCAAGTTGGTGGCCGGCCAAAGCTTGGGTCCCAAGCTTAGGTGGCCAACCACTAGAAAATTAAAAGAAATTTTTATTAAAATTATTTCTTATGTGGATATCATGGTTTTAAAAGAGAGTTTAAAATTTAAATCTTTCCTTTTATAGCTTTCTACAAAAGATTAAGAAAAGATTTGAAATCTTTCCTTATTTGTAGATTGAAAGGAGATTTTAATTTTGAGAAAACTTTCCTTTTTTAACCATGTTCATAATTTAAAAGAGAGTTTAAAAATTAAATATTCTCTTTTATTAGTTTCTACAAAAGATTAAGAAAAGATTTGATATCTTTCCTTATTTGTAGATTGAAAAGAGATTTTAATTTTTTAAAAGATAACTTTCCTTTTTGGAAATTATCCACATGTTCAAAAGAAAGATTTTAATTTATAAAATTTCTTTTTTACAAATCACCATGAAGGGAAAAATCATTGTAGAAATTTTTTATAAATTTCTGGAAACAAATTAGGAAGTTTTAATTCTTGTTTTAATTAAAACTTTCCTTGTTTTGGGGAGAAAGTGGTCGGCCAAGAAAATTGGAAAAAGAAAATTGATTTTTAATTAATTAATTTTTTCTTTTTCATGGCAAAAGAATTAAGGAAGTTTTTATTAAAATTTCCTTATTTGTCAAGACCAAGGATTATAAAAGAGGGGGTAGAGGTGCCTTAATGGCTAACAATTCTATTTTTTTCTTCCTCTCTTTTCTTCCTTGGTGTGGCCGACCCTAGGGTCTCCTCTTCTCCTTCTTTTCTCTTCCTCCTTTATGGCCGGCGGCATCAACTTAAGGGAAGTCCATGGTGGCCGGTTCTAGCTAGGAGAAGAAGGAGAGAAAGAAGGTTTCGTTTCTAGCATCCCTTGGAGCTTGGTGGTGGAGGCCGGACCTTTACTTCTCATGGAGAATTAATGGTGGCCGAATCTAGCTTGGAGAAGAAGGAGCTTGGTGGTTCTCGTCTCGGAAGATCGTTGCCCACACAATGTCCGAGATAAGAAGAGGAATATGGTAGAAGATCAAGAGGTCATTAAAGTTTACAAAGGAAGATATAATTAGTAATTAATTTCCGCATCATACTAGTTGTATTTCTTTTGTATGAATTCCAAGCACAAGAGGTATTAGATCTAGTTTTTCGAATTAGTTTTTCGAGTTTGTGTTTTCTTCTTTTTCGAATTTGTGATTCAATTGTTCTTTTTGGTTAACCTAGAGTTATTTAAGGAAATTAAATATTAGCTTTCCTTAAAAGGCTTTGTCTAGGCGGTGGTGGTTGCTCCCATATCCAAGAAGGCCATGTGCCTTGCCATGCAGTCCTGGAAGCCAATTTTGGAAATTAATATTTAATGAAATTAATAACATAGGTGGATTTGAATCAATAGTGTTAAGTTCCGCTTGCGATTCAAATCTAAACCATTAAGAACAGATAAGTTAAATTTGGAATCAATGATGTTAAGTTCCGTCTGCGATTTCTAATTTAACTTCTAAAGAACACAATAGGTTATTTAAGGAAAGGTTCGACACTTGTACAAAAAATTTTGTACAGTGGAACCGGTACGTTTTCCTAGGACTAACCAACAATTGGTATCAGAGCTAGGGTTTGCCTCTATGTGTTTAGAATTCAAATAGGTTATGCACATGTCATACATAATTTAGGCAGGATAATAGTAGGATGTGCTAACTTTTTGGTTGCAGGCTCCAACTATTATGGCTTATAGATGTTGTGTGTGATTGGACCCTTGGACATGTCAAGGGCAATATTTTGTGTGTGCATGATTGTATGTAACTAATACAGCAGGAGCTGTATTAGCCCTAGGATTTTAGAATTTTATTTTTGATCTAGATTACATGTACATTCCCTCGAGAAATATAGGATCGATATATGTAAAATTCTATTTTGTCGCGGATCGGGTGCTTGTGAGGCGTGGTACTTTTGGAGCACCAGAGGCGCAGCGGAATAAGAAGCAAGATGGATGCGACGATTCAACCAGATGGCGGTGGCTAAAGATGGCAGCAGCTAGGGTTGGAGCACATAGAGGACAGTGATGGAAAATGTCATAATAGTTGGAAAAATAATTTCCATATTTATTGCTTTTATTTACTGTAATGTGTATGTATGCATGTGATGTATGCTAAGATAGTTTAAAATTTCTCATTTTAAATAACTAAGTGGGAGAGGGATTTATTTGAATAAATTTCACTGTCTCCATTACTGGTTTGTAAGTAATACAAACAAACTTGCGCGTTGGCTCTGAGTGCCTTCCTCCATATCAGATGAGTTTGTTGCGGATCACTAGATCAAACTTCCATTTAGGATGACTATAGGAAATTAATTAAGAGCGTGTGATCTTCCCTATCGGAAGGGGCACGATCTTATTAATGGACTTAGTGTCAAGTAATGGTATACACTTAGGCACGTCTAATAGTATCCTCCCCATCGGAGTCACTGCTATTATTTGTGTGACTAAAGGAAAACCAACTATTAATTTGTCAAAAAGATAAGTTGACAAGATAATAAAATTAAAACCCCCTCTTACAAATGTCGAGTTTTTGTATACGCCCACATTATCGTGGCATACAAAATTCACGGTGTATGAGGTAATTTTATTTGTCAGGATGACAAGAAAATAAAATGGGAAAAACTAATCTTACAAATGTTTGGTTTTGTATACGTCCACACTATCGTGGCATACAAAATTCACGGTTTTTGAGGTAATTTTATTTGTCATAAAGATTTATTGACAAGATAATTAATGGGTAAAACTCTCCTCTTACAAATGTTCGAATTTGTATACGCCCACACTATCGTGGCATGCAAAATTCCCGGTATTTGAGGTGTTGGTGAATTTAAATAATATTGTTTGAGGAATCAATGTTATTTTAAATTCAAAGTTTTGATCAAAATATTTGATCAAAGATAGACCAACTATTAATTTTATTTGTCATGAAGTTAGAATGACGAGATAATAAAATTAATGGACAAAATCTCTTTTTGTATACATCCACACTATCGTGGCATACAAAATTCACGGGGATTTTAAAGTGTTGGTCTTGACCAAATATTTTTGTGATTCATAGGATTTTAAATGTTTGTCAATCCCCTAGTTGTTATAGAAAAGACTTAGTAGTCCCAATTATAATGATTGGAAATAGGACTTGGACATTAAGGTAGATTGTCTTCTTAGAACTGAGAACAATATATGTGTATTTAATTCATTGGTTGTTGAAACATGTTTAGTGGTGTTATCTACCAGTACCTGGAGTGTAGATACAGATGCCACTAATCACGTTTGTAATTCATTGCAGGGTTCCAGGAAACCCGACAGCTATATGAAAAGGAAAACACCATCTACATGGGCACTACTTCAAAAGTAGCAGCTGTTGCAGTGGGAGATGTTTATCCTCTAATAGGAATAAAATATGAATTTTCAGAAATTATCTTTACGTACTAAGTTTAGAAAGAATCTGATTTAGGTTTCTAAGCTATTAAAGAATAGATATTCTATTTATTTTGATAAACAAACTTGTTATCAAGAAAAATAGGGAAGTTATCTGTTCTGGTACGTTGGTTGACAATTTATAATCCAATAACTCCCACGATGCAATAAATGTAAATTAATAAGAGAAAGTAACCTTCGGAAATGAACCAATCATATTTTTTGGCATCTAAGGCTAGATTATATTAACTTGAGTAGGATTCAAAGGATAATAACCAATGAACTCTTGGGTTTATTGGTAGTGGAAATCTTTCTAACCTGCGAGTCTTACTTGGAAGGAAAAATAACCAAGAAGCTTTTAAAGGGGTATAGAGCCAAAGATATGTTGGAATTGGTTCATTCGGATTTGTGTAGACCTTTGACTATCCAGGCAAGAGGTTGTTTCGAATATTTGGTCTCTTTTATAGACGACTATTCGAGATAAGGACACATTTACTTGACTCGCCACAAGTCTAAGTACTTTGATTAGTTCAAAGAATACTAGGCTGATGTGGAGTAATGTCAAAGTAAAAGTATCAAGATACTACAGTGAAATAGTAGTAACAAGTACCTCTTAGGAGAGTTTAGGAGTCACTTATCGGAAGTCGGGATTTAATCCCAACTAACTGCACCTGGTACACCCCAACAGAATGGTGTAGTAGAAAGAAGGTATAAGACTCTTATAGAATAATTAGATCAATGATGAGTTATTCAGAAAATTACCAAAATCATTTTAAGAATATACACTGGAAACGGAAGTAAACATAGTACCTTCTAAGTCAGAACTCTCTACTCCCATAGAATTGCAGAATGGGCGTAAGCCTAGTCTGAGGCATAGTCCACGAGCTTGGCTTTGCCGGCCAGACATGCACACAACATAACTTGAGCTGCAAAAGAAAAGGAAAAATCAATTAGATTCAAAAGTTAGACCAAGAAGGAGCGTACCTAGGCTGGACGGACGCTTCGTGCATATCGAGCTCAAGCCGAACACGTAGAGAACTCCCTCATGCAGCAATTTGTGGATATGGTATTTTTGCTCGACCAATTGTGAAGCTGCGTGGAGGTAGTTCGATCGACTCTTGTATTTCTTGAGCTTTGGAGGATTCGACACCTCTAATTGCCACCTGGTCGAGAAATCTGGCCGCTCGAGAAATCGAACGAAAAAGTAGTATTCCCTCCAATGTTTATTGGAGGATGATATCTTATCGAAAAAGACCAAGCCCACTCGGGCTTGGAATAAGAAGGTCCCCTGCCCCGATAATTTGGGATAATAAAAATAATGGAAGAGCCAAGGAGTAAGGGAAATGCCATGTAGGCGAAATAGAACAACGATCCCGCACAATAGTCGAAAGGTGTTTGACACTAGTTGGTGAAGAGAAATATGGAAATATTTACAAACAACAGAAAAGAAAGGGTGGATCGAGAACTGTAGATCGGCGGTAAATTGGTCCCTAAAAAATGTTACGAAACCGAGCGGTGGTTTGTCCAGATGGTCAAAGGCAAAGGGAAGACCAATTTGATAGTTAGGCGGAATTTCATATGCAACCCTCAAACTCTCCGCATCGCCTGCGTCGAACCTAGACTCAATGGAAGTATACCAGAGTCCAGGGACGAGGACGAGAGATTGAGATGAGCTTGCCATCGAAAGAACAAGATTGATGATGAACGATAAACGAACACTAGACTGAATCAAGGAAGATCACACAGAATCAATCAAAGAAGCAGGAGATTATTGGAGTATAGGGAGATCACCGGTGAAGAAGCGGAATGCCACAACGGCGAAGCTCGAAGACGAAGGCATGAAGTGGAGAAGACGACGGGACACACGAGGCTTATAAACCTGACGATCGATCGCTCTCAACCATCCGATCCAAGGTTTCGAAAACCTCGAAGAAGATCTGACCGTGGAATTCAAAAAGATGCTAGTCACATTAGCAGAGGATATCCGCTTGTCTTATTAGGCGTGCGACGGTAGAAAGAGGGACATGTGGCATGCGGTTATCGAACAACATTTAATGAACTTAATTAAAAGGGATGGTCGTGTGCTCTGCCATAACTGTCAAGGATTTACATGAGCTTCGAGAAATATGGATGACGTCAGTGACGATCGCGATCGCTCGAAGAAGCACATTTGGAGAATTCTCAAAGTATTGCCGCTCATTGTCCCGCTCTGCATATGGGTGGCCGGACCGATCGTCCATTCGCCATGGTTAGAGAACAACCGAGCAGCGTTGGTTGATGCGCCGATTATATATTAGGTACTGAACACTCTGATCGAACGTAGAAATCGCCAAGGAAACCAATTGTCTAGTCAGTAGGACCTGTAGCCTCCTTTGACTAGACTTGAGGGGGAGGCTTGTGATGCAGCGATAAGGGAGAGCGCACTTATCACAGGTTAATTGATACGGTGTCGGTCAAAGTCAAGGTGGTTAGCGTCGGGGCGTACGGAAAGAGCCTCGACCAAAAGAAGCTGTCTAGTTATCCAGGTCAACAAAGGAGCGGTCGAGCGGATAACCCTTTCGGTCGGACGAATGGACAAACCCGTAGCCGGTTGTTTAGGTCGGCAGGAAAACAAGCCACTCGGACCGCCCGTCTGGCGCAAGGAATGACATTACACAGGAGGAGAAAACAAAAGAGAACACTCAGTCTATCATTAAATATGAAAAAGCCAAGACGAAGAAGAATAGTCCATCTATCTTTAATGCACGAAAGTCAAGACAAAGAAGCCTTCCTTTCACAATTAATATCATTAAATAAGGACAAATGAACGATCACAAAGAAATGTATAAAAGGGTACACCAGGTATAAGGAAAGATAAGATTTATCTATTTCTCAATTACTCATTCTCTCTTCCTAATTCCGACTTGAGCGTCGGACGGCCAACGCCAGGGATCCCTTCCCTGGTTTTGTTTTGTTTTGCAGGATTGAGGTCTTCATTCCATCAATAGTCACCCCATCCCCGTCTTTCCACTTCCTTCATTCAGACAGGATCAGGTAGGATTTGGATAGGATTTCATATCCTTCGTACGCATCACCATTTATTATATCTATATCCATACCCATCCCCATACCCATCGGGTATTTAACTTTCATACTCATCCCCATACCCGTTGGAGTTTCGGGTATCCATATCCTACCCATCATCCTATTACTCTCTACCATTCTCATTTTTTTTTAAAAAATTATTTCAATGTACTTGTTAGCTCTTCCTCGTCTTGCGCTCCTTCGATCAGGTGAATATTTCCCGTGTAAAAGAAGATGATGTTAGGACCAAAAGTAGCTAGAGGGGGGGGGGTGAATAGCTCGTCGCGTGCTTGTTGCTCGGTGTTGCTTGTTTCTTCAAGAATGCGCAGCGGAAAATACATAAACAAACACAAACACGCTAACACTAGGAGTTTACTTGGTATCCACCTCCAACGGAGATGACTAATCCAAGGATCCACACCACGCACGCACCCTCCACTATGAAAACACTCCTTTTCGGTAACTACCGAGGGCGGAGAAGCCCTACAAGACTCTCAGTACAAGAAGAAGAAAGGGTAGTAAAGAATAAGTAAAAGCTTACAAGAAATGCAGTAAAAACCCTAGCTTCTTCTTCTTCTCGTTGCAACTCGCCTCTTGACTTGGATGAACCTCCAAGAACCTTCAAGAACTGGCGGTGAGGAGCTTAGAGAGTGCTGGGGAGGAGCTGTGTTGAATCTGGAATGAATCGGTGAAGTTCTGCTGAAGAAATCGCACGCCAACAGCTATAAACGACGCCAACGGTCGAATTCCAATCGATTGGATTGCTCCCAATCGATTGGGGAGGCTTTGGATCGATCCACGGATCGATCCAGAGCGCCTCTGTGCTCTGGAAAAACTTCTGGATCGATCCACGGATCGATCCAGCACTTATCGCGCGAAGCAGCAGCGTCCCAATCGATCCACTGATCGATTGGGACCTCTGGATCGATCCACGGATCGATCCAGAGAGGTTCTGTTCGTGGGGACTCACCGGATCGATCGGTGGATCGATCCAAACCTGCTGGATCAATCCACGGATCAATCCAAACCTGCTGGATCAATCCACGGATCAATCCAAACCTTGGTTTTTGCCCAAAACCAAGCCCAAAGCCCCCTAAACCAACATCTAGTCAACCATGACTTGTTGGTACATAAGACCTAGCATCCGGTCACCCTTGGCCAGCTAGGACTCTCTCACCAAGTGTCTGGTCAATCCCTTTGACCCACTTGGATCTCTTCTTGCCAAGTATCCGGTCACTCCCTAAGACCTACTTGGACTTTTCTTCCTCGTGCCAAGTATCCGGTCAATCCCTTTGACCTACTTGGACTCTCACCAGATGTCTGGTCAACCTTGACCCATCTGGATTTCTCTTGCCTGGCTTCACTCACCAGGACTTTTCCAATTGCCTAGTTTCACTCACTAGGTCTTTCACCTGGCTTCACTCACCAGGATTTTTCTCCTGCCTAGCTTCACTCACTAGGACTTCCCAATTGCCTAGCTTCACTCACTAGGTCTTTCACCTGTCTTCACTCACCAGGATTTTCCTCCTGCCTGACATCCCAGTTAGGACTTCCCAGTCAAGTATCCGGTCATCCTTGACCTACTTGACTCTTCTTCAATCAATATCTTATTGTCAAACATCTAAACCCAAACCAAGACTCAGCTTGGTCAACCAGGTCAACCTTGACCTGAGGGATGTTGCACCAACAATCTCCCCCTTTTTGATGTTTGACAATACCACAATAACACTTACAATGCCACATGTAAGTTAGGTTAATCCCATAGCTTCATTCTTCATGCCACTAGGTAATGAAAGCATAAGTTAAGCTTTTCATTCTCCCCCTAAGAGGGAAAACTCCCTCTTAGATAATGAAAGCCTAACTTACTCCCTTTCACACGTCCTTTCATTCTCCCCCTATTGGCACACATCAACCTATGCCCTCTCTTTGGGCACACTTCAACAAATCCATTTGTTGAAAACTCTCCCCCTGAAGAGTTGCTCATCATTGGTTACAACTTCACTCGTTGAACCAACATGATAATGAAGGTCCCATACCCTTCATTTATCCTTAACTTCTTCCTCAATGTAGACAAATACCCAACCTTGAGCATGTTCTAACATCTTGAGTTCCCACTTGAAATAATGAGGATATCCACTCCCCATTTCAAGTTCAAAAGCTCGTCCATGAGCATTTTCTTTAAAGAAGGTTAACCACCTTCCAAGGTTCATGAAAATAATTTTCATGCCTTTAAAGAGTCCCTCCCCTAAAGACATGGTGGTAACTTCTGTCATTGCACCAACAATGACTTGGAATCCCTAAACCTTTAGGAAACCCAGATTTAGAAGTTTTGAGGTTCAAATGTTCAAAATTTGAAACAAACCTCAACCTAAACTTCAATGAAGTCTTCCTTAACCATTTCATCCTTGTTTTCAACACGAAAACACCCTTTTTATGTATACAAATGTATTTTAAGGGTTTGGAATGGTTACATAGACTAACCATGGTTCAAAGATGCTGAAGTCAGGCCTTCCCAGCCAAAATCAGCAACTTGGATCGATTGGAGTTGGGATCCAATCGATTGAACCAACCGAATCGATCCACTGATCGATTCAGTATGTGTGGATCGATCCACTGATCGATCCAGCGAGCTTCTGCTCGCAAGATTTACCTTCTGAATCGATCCACGGATCGATTCAGGAACTCCAATCGATCCATGGATCGATCGGAGTTCTGATAGTTGCTGAAATTCCATTTCAGTCAACTTCAGAAACCCCTAGAAAATTCTACAAAAATCCAAAAATCATGAAATTTCGTGTAGACATTATTTAGGGCATACTTAATCATGGAAAAATAGCTTTCTATGAAAATACTTTATATTTTCAAAGATTGACACAAACTTGAAAACTTGCAAAAACTTTAGCGTTTTCTTCAAGTTTGTGTCTAACTATTCAATGGTGATTACTATCAAAAGATAGCCTTCACTAAAGTTTTCCAAAAACATTTTAAAAACATTTTCAAAACCAATATCCCATCATGTTCCTTGGGCATAATGCACATGACTTGTACATTAGCTTTCCCAATGATGGGAAAACACATAACTATGTGTTTTGATGAATTTAAAACTCAAAAGAATGCACTAAATCAACATCTTGAGTTTTGTTCATCATCCTAACATCTCACTTGTATCTAATGTGCACTAAAACACATACAAGTCATCTTATAGGTCTTTGTGAGATGTAAGATTTTGGTTTTGCCCTATTCTAGGGATCATGCATATCTATCTAGGCATTTTGAGAGGTAGACATCCACAAAGGATGTTACTTGTTGATTTACTTGTTAAACAAATGTCACTTGTTTATTCCACTTGTTGTAAACAAATGCCACTTGTTTAACTAATGCCATATGTCCTTAATTTTTAAGGAAATAAACATAATGCATGATAATGTTATGGCATACATCAAAATAAAATAGCTTTCAAAAGAAAGATTCCTATAACTACATGATGTATGTATGGCATGACATGGTATTTTTGTATTTTTCATGATAAGTCATGAATGCAAAATACACATAAGATAAAATATGATGTCATGGCATATTATGAGCAAACAATCATGGCAAGGTTTAGCATAAATAAGATATACCTAGATTACCTATCTAAGTATCGTTAATCTTAGCTAATCCTAAAACTTAAACCCTAGATTGCCCAAAGTGCTTCAAGAGAGTGCCAAAACCTAAATGGGCATTTCTAATTCTCTTGATTAATTTATGCCAATTGAAATTAAGCATATCCTCAAATGTTGACATATTTCATTTTTCCACAAGAGTAGCACTTCAACATAAGGCTTCAATTTCCTTTAATTTTCTAAGAACATACCAAAATCCCAACTTGGTAGTTCTTATGATTTCACAATATGTGCCATTTTAAGATAAAATCAATTTTTCAACCATTAGGCACATTTAACTTTTTCCAATTTGTGTCACTTAAAATATCATCCAATTTATCAAATTGTGACACATTTTACTCTTCCCAAGAGTAAACATAAATCCACTTCATTTTCAAAGGTTAAGAATAACCTTGAAAATGCTCCTTGAGTGTCAATTTCTTCAAAGTTGGGTTAACTACCCTTCTTCTTAGAGTTGACACTCTCTAACCCATCTATGGGGTAGAGAAGATGCTCCTAGGAACCCAAAACCTATTGGTGCTCCTTGGATGCTCTAAGTATTCACTAGGGATAACTTCCTAGATACCTTTCTAGTGACCTCGTTTGGCTTCTTAGAAGCCTTGGTCACTTTTCTAGGTCAACTCTAGGGATAACCTCCCTTGTGACCTTGTTAGTGACTTTCTTAGACTTCTTAGAAGTCTTAGTCACATTGTTGTTGCAAAGATACTTCTAGGGATGACTTCCCTTGTATCCTTGACTTGACTTCTAGACTTAGGGTTGGTTCCATAGCTATATGGAACCCTATGGTAAGTAGGTACATCCTTTTTGATTTTAGGTTTGTATCCCAAACCTCTATGGCCCTTGGATGACCCTTGTTGTCCTAAACCTAGATTTTGCTCATTTTGCCCTTTAAGGATATTCTCCATCCTTTTTAGGGTCTTTTCTAGTTTGTCAAGTCTTGACCTCAAGACTTGATTTTCTATCATTAAATCCTTAGATTTTGATTTTTCATTACGCCCATGAGCATTTTTGTTTCTAGGCTTGTATCTATTATCCTTAGTGTTCTTGCCCAAATCTTTATCTACCTTTCTAGCCTTAGGGGTAGTAGATTTGGCATGTAGGGCCACATGCTTTTCCTTAATGCCCTCATGCTTCCTATTCTTATGATAAATTGCATTAAAATGATAAAAATTAGAACTATCATGCTTTTTACCATAATGCGAGGGAATAGGCTCAATAAAAGATACCTTCCTTTTTACCTTGGAGGCTCCCCCTTGACTAATGCCTCCTTGAGCCTTGACCATCTTCTTCCCCTTGAGGCATTGACTCCGGTAATGCCCCTTTTGATTGCAAGAGAAGCATATGATATGCTCCTTGCTCTTCTTTGTTCCGGGAGTGGTCTCCTTTGGCTTAACCTTGCCCTTTTGTGCCACTTGGCCCTTCTTCTTGGCCAATTTAGGGCATTTACTTTTGTAATGCCCATGTTCCCTACATTCAAAGCATATGATATGATTTTTATTATTAATTGAAATGTTTATACCTTCTTGTGTAGGGATGGCACTTGCTCCTCCATTTGATATTTCTTGAATTTCGGAGGTGGCACCATCTTCTTCTTCTTCACTTGGCCCGGATGTAGAAGCTTCTCCTTCTTCTTGATCCGGCGTCACCAAGGATTGCTCCCCCTCAATCCTAGAGGTGGAGGCTTCATCATCTTGAACTTGAAACAAGGAGTATGCTCCCTCCTTGTTCCCTTCGTTGCATTCCCTTGAGGATGAAGCTTCTTGGATTTCCTCTTCTTCGGAGGTTGAGCATCTCTCAACCTCGGAGTCCTCCTCTTGGTCTTGCTCCAAAGAGTCACCCTCTCTGGATTCTTCATAATCTTGTGAGAGGATCTCTTCATGAAGCTTGGCCAATTTGCTCCATAGCTCCTTTGCATCTTCAAACTCTCCAATTTTGCAAAGGATGGTGCTTGCAATAAATTGACCAAAAGCTTGGTCACTTTGTCATTTGCCTCGCACCTTTGGACTTGCTCCGGGCTCCATTTGCTTTTCTTTAGAACTTTGCCCTTTGAATTTCTTGGAGCCTTGAAGCCTTCCATTAGAGCAAACCATTGCTCTATCTTCATCATAAGAAAATTTTCGATTCTTGATTTCCAAGAATCGAAACTCGTAGAAGTGTATGGTGGAGCCACCCTTGTGTCAAATCCAAGCCCATCTTGGAATTGCATCTTGAAGTTGAGCTTGATAAAGTCTTGAACTTGAAAAATTTGCTCCAATTTCTTCACCCTCTAGCTTTTCTTATTTATGCTTGACCCTTCCGGCGATGATTCCGGTGAAGAGCGGCCTCGCTCTGATACCACTTGTTAGGACCAAAAGTAGCTAGAGGGGGGGGGTGAATAGCTCGTCGCGTGCTTGTTGCTCGGTGTTGCTTGTTTCTTCAAGAATGCGCAGTGGAAAATACATAAACAAACACAAACACGCTAACACTAGGAGTTTACTTGGTATCCATCTCCAACGAAGATGACTAATCCAAGGATCCACACCACGCACGCACCCTCCACTATGAAAACACTCCTTTTCGGTAACTACCGAGGGCGGAGAAGCCCTACAAGACTCTCAGTACAAGAAGAAGAAAGGGTAGTAAAGAATAAGCAAAAGCTTACAAGAAATGCAGTAAAAACCCTAGCTTCTTCTTCTTCTCGTTGCAACTCGCCTCTTGACTTGGATGAACCTCCAAGAACCTTCAAGAACTGGCGGTGAGGAGCTTAGAGAGTGCTGGGGAGGAGCTGTGTTCAATCTGGAATGAATCGGTGAAGTTCTGCTGAAGAAATCGCACGCCAACAGCTATAAACGACGCCAACGGTCGAATCCCAATTGGATTGCTCCCAATCGATTGGGGAGGCTTTGGATCGATCCACGGATCGATCCAGAGCGCCTCTGTGCTCTGGAAAAACTTCTGGATCGATCCACGGATCGATCCAGCACTTATCGCGCGAAGCAGCAGTGTCCCAATCGATCCACTGATCGATTGGGACCTCTGGATCGATCCACGGATCGATCCAGAGAGGTTCTGTTCGTGGGGACTCACCGGATCGATCGGTGGATCGATCCAAACCTGCTGGATCAATCCACGGATCAATCCAAACCTGCTGGATCAATCCACGGATCAATCCAAACCTGCTGGATCAATCCACGGATCAATCCAAACCTTGGTTTTTGCCCAAAACCAAGCCCAAAGCCCCCTAAACTAACATCTAGTCAACCATGACTTGTTGGTACATAAGACCTAGCATCCGGTCACCCTTGGCCAGCTAGGACTCTCTCACCAAGTGTCTGGTCAATCCCTTTGACCCACTTGGACTTTTCTCTTCTTGCCAAGTATCCGGTCACTCCCTAAGACCTACTTGGACTTTTCTTCCTCGTGCCAAGTATCCGGTCAATCCCTTTGACCTACTTGGACTCTCACCAGATGTCTGGTCAACCTTGACCCATCTGGATTTCTCTTGCCTGGCTTCACTCACCAGGACTTTTCCAATTGCCTAGTTTCACTCACTAGGTCTTTCACCTGGCTTCACTCACCAGAATTTTCCTCCTGCCTGACATCCCAGTTAGGACTTCCCAGTCAAGTATCCGGTCATCCTTGACCTACTTGACTCTTCTTCAATCAATATCTTATTGTCAAACATCTAAACCCAAACCAAGACTCAGCTTGGTCAACCAGGTCAACCTTGACCTGAGGGATGTTGCACCAACAGATGAGATATGTGTTGATGACTGAATAAAGAGACAAACTAGGTCTTTTTAGTGTCTAAGATGGAAAGCGGACTAAATTTTTTTCTTTCTCAATAAAAAATGTGTTGATATATATATATATATATATACACTACAAAAAATAAGGCATTTTGGGACAAAATTGGGGACGAATTTTTAAAAAAAATTCGTTGCAAAAATTTTTTCGTCCCAAAATGGTTGATGCCAACTTTTGGAACGAATTATGGATTGCTGCAAATTTGGGAACGAATTTGGGGACGAATAAAATTTTCGTCCCCAAATTCGTTGCAAAAAAGTATACAAATTTGCAACAAAAATGATTTTTGTTGCAAACTTAGGAACGAATTTGGGGACGAATTCACATAAATTTTCTGCCAAATTTGTCTCTATTTTTGCAACAAATTTGGGGACGAATTCGGTGACAAATTATATTTTGTTGCCAAGTTTGTCCCTAATATTGCAATGAATTTGGGGACAAATTCGGTGACAAAATTTTTTTTGTTGCCATTTTTGTTCCTAAGTTTGCAACGAATAATAAATTTGTTGCAAAACTGGCAACGAATTTTGCAACAAAAACTTGCTAAATTCTTTGATAATCATAAGATAAATTTTCGTCCCAGAATTCGTCCCAAATTCTGGGACAAAATTTGGGACGAATTTTGGGACGAATTTTGTTGATTCGTCCCAGAATTTGTCCCAGAATCTGGGACGAAATTTGGGACGAATCCACAAAATTCATCTCAGAATTCGTCGCAGATTCTGGGACGAATTTTGGGACGAATTTTGTGGATTCGTCCCAAAATTCGTCCCAGAATATGGGACAAAAATAATTTTGTCCCAAATTACGATAGAATTGAGACAAATCATTTTTGTTGCCAAATTCATTCCTATATCAAATATTTTTTTCCAGCTTCAATTTATTTCTGCAATACAATCCAAATACATAAAAACCAAATTCAAACAACAAATAATATGCATTCAACACATCCTAATTTAACATTCAACACATCCTAATTTAACATTCAACACATCAACTCATAATTCAAGAAATATAAAGATTTCAACAAAGTTTACAAGATCCATCTTGTTCAAGCTGCTAGAAAATATGATACAAAGTTCAACAACCCAATGTTTTATAAATCCATCATCCATCCAACAACACTAAGAATACATATAGTCATCTCCGTGTGCCACAAAATCTTTGATCCCCATCAAATCTCCTTTGCCTACATAACAACAAACAAATAAACTAGATCATGTGTAACAAGAAAGATTGTAAATATTATACGATATGGCCATGTAAAAAGAATAATTGGAAACAAAACATAAATGTGAAATTCCTTAAACATTCTAATAAAAGCCCTAATTCTAATAAAAGTCATATTTACCAACGATATGAATCATCCATGTCATAGCAACGGTAAATAAAATTATAAGAATTATTTTGAAGCTAAGTACATGTATCGTAACTATGATACAACCTAATATAATTGACACATCATATAGAGAGAAAGAGATAGAGATCTTGTGAAGTATGGTATTAGGGTTCAAATTTTCTCACTTAGTTAACTTTATTTTTCATTTTAATTTGCTGAATTTATAGTTTTGTCTTTGGTTGGTATTTAATGTAAACTAAAGGATGTTTAAAATAATTGTTCCTTTCATTGTGTCAACTAGTTGACAATTTCATATGAATAACTTTAGCACATTTTTAACAACTCTTTGCAAAATATTAAGGTAGGAGGATGCATCGTTATCTAGTAAAGAATTTTAGAATAGTGTGATTTAATTCTAGATGAAATATAGAACTTTTATGTATCTATATAGTTTTGAGACTGTACATAGATCAAATTCAGAACTTTTATGCATCATTATCAATGAAGACAAAACAAGAAAGAGCAGCTTATCAAAAAGAAGGAACACAATTAAACAACTATTTAAAGCTAACCTTAACATAATTATTTAAAGTTAACTTTATATAATTAAACAACTATAACATAATTATTTAAAGCTAACTTTATATATAGATAAGTAAATGCATATTAATAAACTTAGGAATACCGAAAAGAGGTGAACAAATACAGCTGTCTTCAACTACACTGAGATCACACCAAATTGAGACCTGCACAAACAACATTATCAAATCAGGACAAAAATAAAGTCAGCGTATTAAAGACTCCATTCATATTGCCTAGTTATACTTTAATTTTGTTACTGGTACACAACTAAGAATCATATAGATTAATCTACGTCAAAGATAAGTCATCTCATACATTGACAGTGGAACAGTGCAAGAAGACAACAGACTTAACCTACAAATGGCAGAGTTGAAAAGTTAAAAAACCATTGATTAATGTGTAAAGAAGTAAACATGAGAAAAAAAATTCATCATACATTATTAAAATCATCAAAAATCATCACCGCCATCATCGTTATCATCGTAGGCATCATCATCGTCATCATTGGGAGGATTCTGACTTTGAGCGGAGCTCAACTGAAGGTGTTGCATGATTAATTCTTGTTGTCGGCGCATATCTCTAATATCTTTCTCCAAATTAGCCCGTTGTAGGTCTCTTTGCACCCTTTCTTGGTCTCTTTGCGATATTATTTCCTTTAGATGGCTAACCTCATCAGTCAAGGTATTTATTTGGGTCGTAAGTGCTGATGTGGAGGAAGAAGTTCCAACTAATCTTTGGGTTCTACTCAAGGAACCCATCCTCAATATCCTTCCCCCTTTTGGTCCTCCACTGGCCTCTAACCATAAACTCAAATTATTGCCAACAGACTCCTCAGACCCCTGACTATCCATACCAGCTTGTGAGCATGTTTGGGATAGCTCGAGTTGATCATATTTTTCCTGTTTTGTAAAACACATACGATATTGATTAGATATAATAGAAACACATATAATATTAAGACAATAATGGTAGGTAACTAATTAAATTTAAACCATATATTAAGGTAAAATAAATATTAATTCCAACCTTGACTGCTTTTGCTCTCGCCCCACTCCATGTGTTATCTTTTTTTTTTAAAAGTGCGAGTGAAAGTATCAATGAAAGAAAGCTCCTTCCCTGTCTCCTTGGTCTAAAAAAACATTATTTCAAATAATGAAATAATTTGATATATATTAAAAATTTGTGAAAGAGTGAATCAATCTTATCGCGTTTCAAACTCGGATATGAAGAATAGAATACTTGAATTGCTTATTGTGCCAACACAAATGGTTCATATCTCTTATAAAATCTCTTATGATTTATTTCAACTAAATTATAATGTGGATGCACTTTCATCCCTCTAACAGGGTCAAACCAGCGACACATAAATAATATAACTTGCATTTGTGGTCCTGGGTATTCTACTTCTATTATTTCATCCAACAAACCATAAAAATCATAGCTTACACCTCCTTCATTGGATGACGATACGCACACCCAACTATTCATGGTATTCTTGCCCATTCCATAGTCTTGAGTATGAAAATTATATCCATTTATGAAATATGCTGGCCAAGTGCGTACGCATGAATTTGGACCCCATGACAGATGGATTAGCCATTCTTGCTCAAGGTGAGCTTGATTAGCTTGAACCTAAGGTCAAAACACAAATTGTTATAAGTATGCATATGTATCAACAAAATATAGATTTTTTACTTACATATGATTTGAACCATGCATCAAATTCTTCTTCACAAAATCGATCGAACTCTTGTGTCGATAATTCAGAATATAAGTTGGTAAATATCCTACTCAAAAAAACATATTGTTACACAAACAATTGATAAAATAAAAAAATTAAAAATAAAAATATATACTTACTCGTAATATGATGATACTTCTGGACAATTTAGTAAAATATATGTTTGGGCTGCCCGCCATTCTTTACCAGTTAAGTATCTTTGTTTACATGGTCCACTTGGTCGACCAAGGTAGTTAAAAATTGAAAATGAGGTAACATTTGGATCAATAGGACCCTCATCATTTCTGCCCGCTCTTCGCCTTTTGGATTGAACATGAGGTTCAAAATAATATGATGCAAAAGTGGTGACTTCCTCCACAATGTATGCATTAACAATAGAGGCTTCAACTCGTGCTTTATTTTTCACCTTTTTCTTCAAATGATATAAGAATCTGTTGAAGATATATAAAATTATATTAAATATATATATATAAATGATCCAAGAGTAGAAGTACTTTTTTTTGCATTCAAACAGTCGAATTATACAAATAAGACACTCTACCTTTCAAATGGATACATCCACCGAAAATGGACGGGTCCTCCAACTTTGGCCTCATATGGCAAGTGAATCAAAAGATGCTCCATGGAGTCAAAAAAAGAGGGTGGAAATATCATTTCTAAATTGCACAAAATGATTGGAATATCTCTCTCTAACTTCTCCATGTGTGAACGTCTCAAAACTGTTGAGCAAATATCATGTAGGAAAATACTTAACTCCGTAATCGCTCCCCATACAAATTGTGGTAAGAGTTCCTTAAAAGCAATAGGAATCAGTCTTTGCATTATGATATGACAATCATGACTTTTCATACCAATTAACTTCCATTCTTTCATATCGACACATCTTCCAAGATTAGAGACATACCCATCTGGAAATTTCAAAGATTTCAACCATTCACATAGGACACGTTTTTTATCCTTATTTAATGTATAAATTGCCTTTGGCTTTGGTCCTCTACTATTTTCATCGACATCAAGAGTGGGTCTTTTACATATGAGTCGCATATCTTTTCTTGCATTGAGATTATCTTTTGTTTTTTCGGTGATATCCATCACAGTATTTATCAGATTATCAAAAACATTCTTCTCAATATGCATTACATCGAGATTATGATGTATCAAATGACTAAACCAATACGGTAAATCCCAAAATATACTTCGTTTAGTCCATTTATGTGTACTCCCATGTTCATATGTTGTACCATATGGTTGTTCAATAACAGAGGGAAAGTGATGCACTCTGTACCAAATATCTTGACCTGTCAATCTCAATGGCGGAAGTGTTCTTTCGATCCTATTTTTAGTGAATTCATCTTTATTCTTTCTGAACTTATGATTTGTTGGTAAGAATTGCCTATGACAATCAAAATAACTTGGTTTCTTTCCGTGTTTCAATCTGAATGACTTTGATCTCTCCATACATATTGGGCATCCCAAGATCCTAGCAGTACTCTAACCTGATAGCATACCATAAGCTGGAAAGTCATTTAAGGTCCAAAGAAGAGCAGCCTTCAGTATAAACATCTGGTTAGAATGAACATCGTATGTAGGAACACCTTCATCCCATAGTTGTTTAAGTTCTGCTATCAGAGGTTGCATATAAATATCTATTAACTTCTTTGGATTTTGCGGACCTGGTACAACCAATGTTAAAAACATATAAGGTGTTTTCCTGCACATCCAAGGTGGAAGATTATACGACGTTAAGATAACTGGCCAACAAGAATAATTTCTTCCTGATTTACCAAACGGAGCAAATCCATCAGCACAAAGACATAATCTAATATTTCTAGTCTCCTTTGCAAAATCTGGATATGTTCTATCAAAATTTTTCCACGCATCTGCATCTGATGGATGACACATTAAACCCTCTTCTGTTTGATGAGTTGCATGCCAAGTCATGTGTTCCGCAGTTGCCTTTGATGCATACAATCTTTGTAACCTAGGAGTTAAAGGTAAATAAAACAACTGGCTGTGTGCTTTACGTCGTTGTTGACTCCTTCTGGTTGTCTTATACCTATCTTGATTACAGAATTTACAAACCTCTACATCTGCATCATCTCCCCAATATAACATACAACCATCTCTGCAAACATCAATTCTTTCAACTGGAAGACCTAAATCTTTCACCAGTTTTTTCATACTGTAAAAATCAAGAGGCAAATTGTGATCACGTGGCAATGTATCGTCAAACGGTTGAACAATATCATTAAAACAATCTTGCGACATATTATGATCTGCCTTTATATTTAATAATCTGGATGTAAGAGATAATTTAGTCTGACTGTCACAACCGGAATATAATGGTTCATTTGCAGCACTCAATACTTCTTGAAATTTGTAATATATTTCATCCAGACCTGGTACATCAGGCTCCTCCAACAGCAATGTATTAGTGGCAAACATTTGTTCACTTGTTGGAGGAAAACTAGAACTTGCACCAAGCGTCTCGGGAATATAATTCTGACAACTTGCATCAATTACCATCCTCTGATATGGATTGAATTGTTCATAATAACGCTGATCCCCAATAGCAGAGGCTTGAAAATTTCGTCCATAATCCTCATCAGATATGAACGGTTCGCCATGACTTCTCCAATTATAATAATTCGGAGTAAAACCAAATCTACAAAGATGTTCTTCAACTTTATCGGTGGGTAAAAATTTCCCATTGTGACATTTTCTACACGCGCACCTTATCTTCTTGCCATCCATATACATAACTTGAGTAGATGCAAAATTTAAAAATTGCCTCAGTCCAGTGATAAACTCAGGAGTTAACCCCTGATGATTAATTATAATAATTCGGAGTAAAACCAAATCTACAAAGATGTTCTTCAACTTTATCGGTGGGTAAAAATTTCCCATTGTGACATTTTCTACACGCGCACCTTATCTTCTTGCCATCCATATACATAACTTGAGTAGATGCAAAATTTAAAAATTGCCTCAGTCCAGTGATAAACTCAGGAGTTAACCCCTGATGATTAGACAAATTTTTGTTATACATCCAACTTCGCTCATTCTGCATTTTACCTGAATTCAACTATTCAGTTAAACATTATTAAAAGGTACTATAGATAAATCTTATCATTGAAGACAAAACAAAAACAACAGCTAATCAAAAAGAAGGAACGCAATTAATCAACTATAATATAATTATTTAAAGCTAACTTTATATACAAATTAGTAAATGCATAATAATGAACTTAAGAATACCGAAAAGAGGTCAACAAATACAGCTGCCTTCAACTACACTGAGAACACGCCAAAATGAGACCTGCACAAACAACATTATCAATTCAGACAGTAATTTTTGAATATTAACTTAAATTTCAGAAGGTGCACGACGGCAGCTATACGCCGTCCAGCCATCGCTAGGCAGCGGGCAGCCACACACCGGCCAGGCAGCGGCCTACCGGCGGCCAGACAAGGACTGCCGGCGGCCAAACAAAGCCAGCCGTAGGCAAGGCAGGGCCTGCCGAAGGCCATGCAGGACCTACCGGAGGCCAGGCAGGGCTTGGCAGCGGCGAAGTGGGCGAACTTGACGAGGGGAGCGATGGCGCTGTAGTAGTTGAAGGCTTGCGAGATGCGGCGCTGCGTGGCGGCGGCGGCATCGGCGGCTGTGGCAGCGAGCGGGGAGAGCGCTAAGGACGGAACTGACGATGCGAGCGCGGAGGGCGTCGGCGAGTCGGAGATGTGGCCGAAACCCTGGAAATCACAGCTGGGAAGGGGAACGGGGGAGAGAGGAAAGAAATGAGGGAAGGGAAAAAGAATCGGGTTGATTTTTAGATCTAGGGTTCTTAGGAACAAATATTTTTTGTTCCCAATTTCGTCCCTAAATTTGGGACGAATCCATGGATTCGTCCCAAATTTTGGGACAAATCTTGGATACGTCCCAAAATCTGGGACGAATTCAGAAATTTGTCCCAAAGTTTAAATTTTTTTTAAATAAAAGAGGAACAAAATCAAAAAGAATAAATACGGACCTAGAGACATCGGAATTTGATGAAACAAGTTTCTATATGCTCGTATCATTATCCTGAACGTAAATATATCAATAAAAATATTTTTTACCAAATATATATATTTTTGGAATTTTTTAATCCCAATTTGACCTAATTTGGTGTTAAAAATTCAAATCACTGAAAATATTAATTAAAAATTATGGATGATGATGTATTTAGGATCAGCTCAACGATACGGATGCATAGAAACTTGTTTCATCAAATTCCGATGTCTCTAGCTCCATATTTAAGCCTTAGGTGCTTGATTTTATTTATTTAAAAATATTTTCAGTTTTGGGACGAATCCTGGATTCGTCCCAAATTTTGGGATGAATCCAGAGATTCGTCCTAAAAATTTAATTATTTAAAAAAACAAAAACAAAATTGGACGCCTTAAATACGGACCTAGAGATATCGGAATTTGATGAAACAAGTTTCTATGCACTTGCATCATTGTCCTGATCGTAAATCTATCAATAAAAATATTTTTTTACCAAATATATATATTTTTGGAATTTTTTAATCCCAATTTAACCTAATTTGGTGTTAAAAATTCAAATCATTGAAAATATTAATTAAAAATTATGGATGATGACGTATTTAGGATCAGCTCAACGATACAGACGCATGGAAACTTGTTTCATCAAATTCTGATGTCTCTAGATCCATATTTAAGCTTTCGGACACTAATTTACAACCGTTCACTACACAACCCCTTTTTAGTTAGTATCAACCTATATATGTTTTAAAAAATATATACCTAGAGACATCAGAATTTGATGAAACAAGTTTCTATACATTCGTATCGTTGCCCTGATTGTAAATACATAAATAAAAATATTTTTGACCAAATATATTTATTTTTAGAATTTTTTAATCCCAATTTGACCTAATTGGGTGTTAAAAATTTAAATCACTGAAAATATTATTTAAAAATTATGGATGATGATGTATTTAGGATCAGATCAACGATACGGATGCATAGAAACTTGTTTCATCAAATTCCGATGTCTCTAGGTCCATATTTAAGCCTTAGGTGTTTGATTTTATTTATTTAAAAATATTTTCAGTTTTGGGACGAATTCTGGATTCGTCCCAAAAATTTAATTATTTAAAAAAAAAAATTGGACGCCTTAAATACGGACCTAGAGACATTAGAATTTGATGAAACAAGTTTCTATGTGCTCGTATCATTATCCTGATTGTAAATCTATCAATAAAAATATTTTTATACCAAATATATATATTTTTGGAATTTTTTAATCCCAATTTGACCTAATTTGGTGTTAAAAATTCAAATCACTGAAAATATTAATTAAAAATTATGGATGATGATGTATTTAGGATCAGCTCAATGATACGGATGCATGGAAACTTGTTTCATCAAATTCCGATGTGTCTAGGTCCATATTTAAGCATTAGGTGTTTGATTTTATTTATTTAAAAATATTTTTTCAGTTTTGGGACGAATCCTGGATTCGTCCCAAATTTTGGGACTAATCCAGGAATTCATCCCAAAGTTTTGGACAAATCCAGGAAATTGTCCCAAAGTTTGGGACGAATCTCTGGATTCGTCCCAAATTTTGGGACGAATCCAGAGATTCGTCCCAAAAATTTAATTATTTAAAAAAATAAAAACAAAATTGGACGCCTTAAATACGGACCTAGAGATATCGGAATTTGATGAAACAAGTTTCTATACACTCGTATCATTATCTTGATCGTAAATCTATCAATAAAAATATTTTTTTACCAAATATATATATTTTTGGAATTTTTTAATCCCAATTTGACCTAATTTGGTGCTAAAAATTCAAATCACTGAAAATATTAATTAAAAATTATGGATGATGACATATTTAGGATCAGCTCAACGATACGGATGCATGGAAACTCTTTTCATCAAATTCTGATGTCTCTAGATCCATATTTAAGCTTTCGGACACTAATTTACAACCGTTCACTACACAACCCCTTTTTAGTTAGTATCAACTTATATATGTTTTAAAAAATATATACCTAGAGACATTGAAATTTGATGAAACAAGTTTCTATACGTTCGTATCGTTGACCTGATTGTAAATACATAAATGAAAATATTTTTGACCAAATATATTTATTTTTAGAATTTTTAATTCCAATTTGACCTAATTTGGTGTTAAAAATTTAAATCACAGAAAATATTAATTAAAAATTATGGATGATGACGTATTTAGGATCATCTCAACGATACGGATGCATAGAAACTTGTTTCATCAAATTCCGATGTCTCTAGGTCCATATTAAGCCGTAGGTGTTTGATTTTATTTATTTACAAATATTTTCAGTTTTGGGACGAATCCAGGAATTCGTCCCAAAGTTTGGGACGAATCCAGAGATTCGTCCCAAAAATTTAATTATTTAAAAAGAAAATAAAATTGGACACCTTAAATACTGACCTAGAGACATCGGAATTTGATGAAACAAGTTTCTATGTGCTCGTATCATTATCCTGATCGTAAATATATCAATAAAAATATTTTTTACCAAATATATATATTTTTGGAATTTTTTAATCCCAATTTGACCTAATTTGGTGTTAAAAATTCAAATCACTGAAAATATTAATTAAAAATTATGGATGATGACGTATTTAGGATCAGCTCAATGATACGGACGCATGGAAACTTGTTTCATCAAATTTCGATGTCTCTAGGTCCATATTTAAGCCTTAGGTGTTTGATTTTATTTATTTAAAAATATTTTCAGTTTTGGGACGAATCTCTAGATTCGTCCCAAAAATTGGGACGAATCCAGAGATTCGTCCCAATAATTTAATTATTAAAAAAAAAACAAAATTGGATGCCTTAAATACGGACCTAGAGACATCTGAATTTGATGAAACAAGTTTCTATGTGCTCGTATCATTATCCTGATCGTAAATCTATCAATAAAAATATTTTTTACCAAATATATATATTTTTGGAATTTTTTAATCCCAATTTGACTTAATTTGGTGTTAAAAATTCAAATCACTGAAAATATTAATTAAAAATTATGGATGATGACGTATTTAGGATCAGCTCAACGATACGGACGCATGGAAACTTATTTCATCAAATTCCGATGTCTCTAGGTCCATATTTAAGTCTTAGGTGTTTGATTTTATTTATTTAAAAATATTTTCAGTTTTGGGACGAATCCAGGAATTCGTCCCAAAAATTTAATTATTTAAAAAAATAAAAACAAAATTGGACGCCTGAAATACGGACCTAGAGATATCGGAATTTGATGAAACAAGTTTCTATGCACTCGTATCATTATCTTGATCATAAATCTATCAATAAAAATATTTTTTTACCAAATATATATATTTTTGGAATTTTTTAATCCTAATTTGACCTAATTTGGTGTTAAAAATTCAAATCAGTGAAAATATTAATTAAAAATTATGGATGATGGCGTATTTAGGATTAGCTCAACGATACGGATGCATGGAAACTTGTTTCATCAAATTCTGATGTCTCTAGATCCATATTTAAGCTTTCGGACACTAATTTACAACCGTTCACTATACGACCCCTTTTTAGTTAGTATCAACCAATATATGTTTTAAAAAATATATACCTAGAGACATCGAAATTTGATGAAACAAGTTTCTATATGTTCGTATCGTTGCCCTGATTGTAAATACATAAATAAAAATATTTTTGACCAAATATATTTATTTTTAGAATTTTTAATCCCAATTTGACCTAATTTGGTGTTAAAAATTCAAATCACAGAAAATATTAATTAAAAATTATGGATGATGACGTATTTAGAATCAGCTCAACGATACGGACGCATAGAAACTTGTTTCATCAAATTCGGATGTCTCTAGGTCCATATTTAAGCCGTAGGTGTTTGATTTTATTTATTTACAAATATTTTCAGTTTTGGGACGAATCCAGAGATTCGTCCCAAAAATTTAATTATTTAAAAAAAAAAATAAAATTGGACACCTTAAATACAGACCTAGAGACATCGGAATTTGATGAAACAAGTTTCTATGTGCTCGTATCATTATTCTGAACATAAATCTATCAATAAAAATATTTTTTACCAAATATATATATTTTTGGAATTTTTTAATCCCAATTTGACCTAATTTGGTGTTAAAAATTCAAATCACTGAAAATATTAATTAAAAATTATGGATGATGACGTATTTAGGATCAGCTCAACGATACGGACGTATAGAAACTTATTTCATCAAATTTCGATGTCTCTAGGTACATATTTAAGCCTTAGGTGTTTGATTTTATTTATTTACAAATATTTTCAGTTTTGGGACGAATCCTGGATTCATCCCAAAAATTTAATTATTTTAAAAAAAACAAAATTGGACGCCTTAAACACGGACCTAGAGATATCAGAATTTAATGAAACAAGTTTCTATGCACTCGTATCATTGTCCTGATCGTAAATATATTAATAAAAATATTTTTTACGAAATATATATATTTTTTGGAATTTTTTAATCCCAATTTGATCAAATTTGGTGTTAAAAATTCAAATCACTGAAAATATTAATTAAAAATTATGGATGATGACGTATTTAGGATCACCTCAACGATACGGACGCATAGAAACTTGTTTCATCAAATTCCGATGTCTTTAGGTCCATATTTAAGTCTTAGGTGTTTGATTTTATTTATTTAAAAATATTTTCAGTTTTGGGATGAATCCTGGATTCGTCCCAAATTTTGGGATGAATCCAGGAATTCGTCCCAAAGTTTGGGACGAATCTCTGGATTCGTCCCAAATTTTGGGACAAATCCAGAGATTAGTCCCAAAAATTTAATTATTAAAAAAAAACAAAATTGGACGCGTTAAACACGGACCTAGAGTTATCGGAATTTGATAAAACAAGTTTCTGTGCACTCATATCATTGTCCTGATCGTAAAGCTATCAGTAAAAATATTTTTTACCAAATATATATATTTTTGGAATTTTTTAATCCCAATTTGACCTTATTTGGTGTTAAAAATTCAAATCACTGAAAATATTAATTAAAAATTATGGATGATGACGTATTTAGGATCAGCTCAACGATACGGACGCATGAAAACTTGTTTCATCAAATTCCGATATCTCTAGATCCATATTTAAGCTTTCGGACACCAATTTACAACCGTTCACTACACAACCCCTTTTTATTTAGTATCAACCTATATATGTTTTAAAAAATATATACCTAGAGACATCAGAATTTGATGAAACAAGTTTCTATATGTTCGTATCGTTGCCCTGATTGTAAATACATAAATAAAAATATTTTTGACCAAATATATTTATTTTTAGAATTTTTTAATCCCAATTTGACCTAATTGGGTGTTAAAAATTTAAATCACTGAAAATATTATTTAAAAATTATGGATGATGACGTATTTATGATCAGCTCAATGATACGGATGCATAGAAACTTGTTTTATCAAATTCCGATGTCTCTAGGTTCATATTTAAGGCTCAAGTGTTTGATTTTATTTATTTAAAAATATTTTCAGTTTTGGGACGAATCCTGGATTCGTCCCAAATTTTGGGACGAATCCAGGAATTTGTCCCAAAGTTTGGGACGAATCTCTGGATTCGTCCCAAAATTTGGGACGAATCCATAGATTCGTCCCAAAAATTTAATTATTTAAAAAAAAAACAAAATTGGACGCCTTAAATACGGACCTTGAGACATCGGAATTTGATGAAACAAATTTCTATGTGCTCGTATCATTATCCTGATCGTAAATCTATCAATAAAAATATTTTTTCCCAAATATATATATTTTTGGAATTTTTTAATCCCAATTTGACCTAATTTGGTGTTAAAAATTCAAATCACTGAAAATATTAATTAAAAATTATGGATGATGACGTATTTAGGATCAGCTCAACGATATGGACGTATGAAAACTTGTTTCATCAAATTCCGATGGCTTTAGGTCCATATTAGGTGTTTGATTTTATTTATTTAAAAATATTTTTAGTTTTGAGACGAATCCTGGATTCGTCCCAAAATTTGGGACGAAACCAGGAATTCGTCCCAAAGTTTGGGACGAATCCTCGATTCGTTCCCAAATCTGGGACGAATCCAGGATTTGTCCCTAAATTTGGGACAAATTTTTAATTCGTTCCAGATTTGGGGACGAATTTAGCAACGATTTTTTTTTATTTTGCAAACTTGAAACGAAATTTGTTTGTTGCAAATTTTGTTGGTTATTTGGGTCGAAATTTATTTTCGACCCGAAATTTGTCCCAATTTTGGGACGAATTTTTTTCGTTCCAAACTTTTGTCCCCAAAGTTATTTTTTTTTGTAGTGATATATATATATCAGGTAGGGTTTTATCACATCCGTCTCCATATCCATACCCGAAATATCCATACCCGAATACTCATTTACTATAATCGGGTATAAAAATTCCCTGCATATCTTCTTCCATTTTGATCAGATATCAAATTATTCATCGGATCCGAGTGAAATTGTCATTCCTAACCTGACATTGTTTACCATGAAATAAAAGACAAAAAAATATTATTTTTTTTAAAAATGTATATATATATATATATATATATATATTCGAAATTTCTATTTAATAAATTAATTATAAAAACTAATTTACTAAAAAAGGTCGATCTTAAGTTTGGATATAATTTGTATTAGATTATGGGATAGCTAATGAGCTAAATTGTTTCTATGAAATAGAAAATTTTATTTTATTCGAAAAAAGAAATTTTCGTGAAATTATTTTGTACTGGAATAATAATATGAATGACCCGCTATTCACTCGATTTTGGATTAATAATAAGATTATATAGGAGAGATGCTGAATGGTTCAGGATATGGCACTGGAATTATCATCAGAGTAATCCCTTCTGGACCAGGCAACACAGATAGGGTGGATTGAAGGTGCGGCGAAACCCTAGGAGAACAGGGTTTTAGCGGCTTTGAAGCTCAGGGGAAAAGAATAGCAAGTTGTATAATATTATTTATAGGCTGCCTTATTTATACTGTCGTTTATTTTATTTATTATATTCCAAATATTTCAATTTTTCCTAATTAGATTATTAGATTCTCATTATCCATATTTGTATATAATATATAAATAAACAATATACCACATATATAAAAATATATAACTTTTATTATCTAGTACAATTCAAAGAATATTTATTATATTATATATATTTTAAATTTTTATATCAATATATTAATAATTTATTAGCTCTCAGCCCTTTCTCTATGGGAGAAAAATAAAGGGAAAGATTGAGAGATTAGTGCGGGAAAGCACAAATAGAAAGGGGAATTTGGTCACCCGTGACAATAGATAAGTTTTCATAATTAATAATAACGTAACAAAAGGCATATTAGCCATTTTACTGATAGATCATTTCATTTGTAGGATCAATAGCAACAAAAGATATTTTATAGTCTGTCAATTTTCCTGATAAATCATTCCATTTCAGAATCAATAGCAACCAAAGACATATTACATCTTTATCGAATATTAGCACACATTTTAATACAAGTTAGCATTTTTTAGAACTAACAGCATCATTGAATATTAATAGTTGGATTCCGCTTTTACATTGACACTCAGGAGAATGCTTGACACGGGAAGAAGAAACATATAGTAGATTGGATTTGCAATGCTGAAAGTCACACTTAACCTATCTAGCCACGCTAGTTGTTCTGCTTCGCATCGAAGGCAACTCCATCCTGCGCATTAGTTTCCATTCCAAGCTAGAGGGCAAGTGCTTGCAAGTAGAAGGCTGTCGGCCACTCAGTCATGCATGCCCAAGCTTGCATAGCATCACGTAGGGCCAGGAAAAGGGGAAACTGACATCATTTTTGCTGAAAAGCAACACATCACATGGCTAGAGAAGTCGCAAAGTTTCTATTGGTTAGAAACCATGCACAAAATAGACTACCATGCAACTGGTGAAAGCCATTTGTGTGCAGGAGAAAATTGAATTCAATTGCAGGAAGAAGGCTAGTTTCGACTTGAAAAATGGAAATGCAGTATGGATTCTTTCTTTTATCCACCAATGGTTTTTTCAAGGCTTTTTTTAGCAGAACATTGGTGATTGTCATGCATGCAAGGCATATTGTTTTACCCACACCCTTAGAATGTCACAGACTTAAAAGTGCTTTCAGCAAATGTTAGTCGCCCCATGCGCTACTGAGGGCGCGGGGGGCTACAGTAGGAAGTAACAAGATCTAAATGCAGTGTGAGGAAATAAATAGATTTGGGAATAATAAGATTTAAAATGATAATACAAGGAAACATGCATATTAGGCGTTCACGACGTCTACTGTTTCATTCAATAACCAAAAAAGAAAAAAATCATTAAGAAAAAATATTTTACACAATATACATGACAAAGAGGCTAATCGAAGGGTTATAAGAGTCAATTACAATCATAGCACAATGTTGGAGGACATTCTTTAACAGAAAGGAGAAGAAATTGAGTCAAAGATGCAGCTTGAGGAAACAAATATGTTGGTACAGCGGAGGCCGGTAAAAGAGGGGTGAATTACGTGAAAATAAAAAAACTATATTCTCCTCGTGCTTTCAACTCAAAATAATAAGCAACTGTAAAATAAATAAAGAAACAGACTCAGTGATTTACTTGGTTACAATCAAAATGATTGTTAATCCAAGGCAGAAGAAAAGCGCTCTGAAAATATCTCCTTCTCTGAAGGCGGAGAAGCCTTTTACACAATGGAAAGTCCAGACAAGTTGCTAGGAATGACTACTGAGTTGAGGGAACAATTGTTTGAATAATTCCTAGCTCCAGGGGCCTTTATATGTATAACCTCTGGAAATTCTATCTCGGAGGTCCAAGGCGCCTCCAATAGAGGTCCAAGGCGCCTCCAAGGGAGTGAGCGGATAGAACTCTATCCGCAGTGAAAACGGTCATTTTGACCAGATGAAGGCGCCTTCATCAAGCCTTGAAGGCGCCTTCAAGGTGAAGGCGCCTTCAAATCATGATGAAGGCGCCTTGAGCTGCCTTTCCAGCTCGTTTTCTTCTTTGCTTCAACTTCCGAAGTTCCGTCCTTTTGGGTGATTCCAGCCAACCGAAATAGGGCTCACCCGAACCCAGTTTCCGGCCTTCTCCTCGAGCAGTCTTCCGACCCGGCTTAACGTCCCTCGAACGCCGTGTACGTTCTTCTTGCCCACCGATGTACTCTTCTGCAGCTCTCTCGTCCTTCGGACGCACCTAGCCCGTCGGCTCCCTTCCCGTGCCGTCCTTCTCGCTAGCTGCGTCTTCCGCTCAACTTCCTACGCTCCTAAGCTCCTGCACACTCAGACACAGGGATCAAACACAAGGCAGGACCTAACCAACTTAGTTGATCACATCAAAACAACGACGGGATCTAACAATCTCCCCCTTTTTGATGTGCATCAACCCAAGTTCAAGTTAGGGTAAAAATAGACAAACAGTAATTTTAAAGAAATTACTAAACTAGCATTTTTAAGCATAAATTTTACAATAAAAATAAATTACAACTATTTAATTAAGAGTTTAAACAGAATTTTTCAAAAATATTTTTAAAACTCAGAGTTTTGAAAAAAAATTCTCTCCCCCTAAACTTGTATGTTTCTCTCCCCCTTTGATCACAACAAAAATGGGGTAATAATAAGAGAATATGATATTTATTTAAAAAATATTTAGCAAATTCTTAAGTTAAAAACATTTTTGAGCAAAATAAATTTTTGAATTTTGAAAAAAAAAAATTTCTAAGTAAAATGACCTTAAAAAAATTCTAAGTAAAAATTTTGAAGATTTTCAAAGACAATATTTGAAAAACTTTTAAAGCATTATTTAATTCTTGTTTAATGCTTTTTCAGAAAGTTAATTAAACATTTTATTTCAATATTTCAGCTTTCAGGTCGTGGCGAGACACTAGGCCTTCTTGGTTATTGGAGCAGTAACCACTTCCTTAGACAAAGCCTCATAGAGAAATTTTAACGTTTAATTTTCTTACTGGAAGCTTTAATAATAAAAGAAACTTAGTCTAATAAAGCTTTTGGAACCCAATAGAGGTTCCTTTCTACTGGATTAATAAGAAACTTAGGGGGTATATACTTCTTGGGTATTTTCCTAAGTTGACCTTGATGATGTTTAACATACCAGTTTAATTTTCCATAAATCCTAAGTTTTGACTTTTGAAAAACATTTATTTTAAAACATACATCAGTTTTCAAATTTTCAATTTCTAATTTTAAATTATCATTTTTTGATTTTAATTTATCTAAAATTCTATTTAAGTTAACATTCTCTTTTTCTTATTTGAATAAATCTTTAGAAAGAGACTTAATAAATTGAAAAGATTGAGTCAGGGTTAGATTACGTACCTTACTTACCTGACTTGGTGATGGTCCCCCTTTACTGCAGCTTTCTTCCTTTGATGTTCCTCCCCCTTCATCTATGCTCATCTCTGAGCTTGACTCTTCTTCGAACTGATGGTTAGCCATTAGCGCTAACCCCGAGAAGGCTTTGACGTCTGATTCGGAAGAAGACGAATCTGACCAAGTGGCCTTCAGGTTCTTCTGTTTGGAGGAAGATTGTCGCTTTTCCTTTATCTTCCTTTTTTCTTCAATTTTGGGCAGTCATCTTTGATGTGCCCTTCTTCATTCCAGTTGTAGCAACGAACCGTTCTTCTCTTTCGCTCATGCCTCTTTGTCTACGATCTAAATTTATTAGAATTAAAAAACTTATTGAAATACTTTACCAGTAGTGCCACTTCTGATTGGTCGATCGAGGCTTTGGAGTCAGAATCGTTTGTTCTTACTTTTAAGGCAATGTTCTGACTTATTTTTTCCACTTCATTGGGCTCTGCAATCCGAGATTCGTGAAGTTTAAAAGTTGAAAATAAATTTTCTAAAGTACTTACCTCGAAGTCCTTAGAGATGTAGCATGCATCTACTAAGGACATCCATTCAGGAGTTCTGGGGAAGGCGTTGAGCGCGTACTGATCGAGTCTAGGTTCGTTACTTCTTCTCCAAGATTGCTTAGTTGAGTTATTAGCTCCTTAATCATTTCTTGGAGTTGCGCTACCGTCTCGCCGTTGTTCATCCGAAAGTTCGTTAACTGGGTCCGGAGGATGTCGCACCTCGCTAGCTTAGCTTCCGAGGTACCTTCGTGAAGCTCTAGGAATTTATCCCAGAGGTCTTTAGCGGAATTGTAGCTCCCGATCCGACTTACCTCCTGGGGCGGCAAAACGCTGAGTAGGTGGAACTCTGCTTTTCCGTTGGTGACAAAATCGGCTTGCTCCTTCTTGCTCCACTGATTCTCTTCTTTGTCTTTCGGAACTTCAAAATCATATTTCATAGTTAGTAAAATATTGAAGTCGGTTTTAAAAAAATACCTCCATCCGACGTTTCCATGTCGCAAAGTCTCCGTTGAACTTCGAGGGATGAATGCTTGTTCCGGGCATCGTCTTGATCTTCGTGCTTTAGTCGGCGGTTAGTCCTTCTGAGGTGGTCTGGCTCTAATACCAATTGTTGGTGCAGCGGAGGCCGGCAAGAGGGGGGTGAATTGCTTGAAAATAAAAGAACTATACCCTCCTCGTGCTTTCAACTCAAAATAATAAGCAACTGTAAAATAAACAAAGAAACAGACTTAGCGATTTACTTGGTTACAACCAAGATAGTTGTTAATCCAAGGCAGAAGAAAAGCGCTCTGAAAATATCTCCTTCTCTGAAGGCGGAGAAGCCTTTTACACAATGGAAAGTTCAGACAAGTTGCTAGGAATGACTACTGAGTTGAGGGAACAATTGTTTGAATAATTCCTAGCTCTAGGGGCCTTTATATAACCTCTAGAAATTCTATCTTGGAGGTCCAAGGCGCCTCCAATAGAGGTCCAAGCCGCCTCCAAGGGAGTGAGCGGATAGAACTCTATCCGCAGCGCAAACGGTCATTTTGACCAGATGAAGGCGCCTTCATCAAGCCTTGAAGGCACCTTCAAGGTGAAGGCGCCTTCAAGCCATGATGAAGGCGCCCTGAGCTGTCTTTCCAGCTCGTTTTCTTCTTTGCTTCAACTTCTGAAGTTTCGTCCTTTTGGGTGATTCCAGCCAATCGAAATAGGGCTCACCCAAATCCAGTTTCCGGCCTTCTCCTCGAGCAGTCTTCCGACCCGGCTTAACGTCCCTCAAACGCCGTGCATGTTCTTCTCGCCCACTGGTGTACTCTTCCGTAACTCTCTCGTCCTTCGGACGTACCAAGCCCGTCAGCTCCCTTCCCGTGCCATCCTTCTTGCAAGCTGCGTCTTCCGCTCGACTTCCTGCGCTCCTAAGCTCCTGCACACTCAAACACAAGGATCAAACACAAGGCAGGACCTAACCAACTTGGTTGATCACATCAAAACAATCACGGGGTCTAACAAAATATACATAAGTTGATATTCAAACTTAGTAACATACCTTGGAATAGTATTCAATAGCATTCTTCAAATCCTTATATATGAATGCAATGTCACTAAATTTCTTCTTGTTCAACGTCTCTCTTTTCTATTAGCTCTCAGAGTCAATTATGAGATAATTAACAACAGAACTTTTATATCATATTTTATTAATAAAAAGTAAAATTTATTATTATTATTATTATATTTACTTTAAATCTGTGTCAGATGAATAAATATAATAATGTTATAGGTGTTAGGATGTATACTAAAAGCCTAGCTTTTGGTATAAACATTTATCTAGAAATAAGAATCACATTGGTCAAATGTCTACATTTATGATAAATGTAGTTGTTCAATTAATTTATATTGAAAATAACATGGTGTGTGGTGTCACACATAGAGGATCATGTTATCAGTACCTTATAAATTATAAACAGTAGCTCACGACCAAGATGGAAAGGAGCAAACCATTGGAAGGTCGTAGTGTAATTAGGTATTAGTTTGTTTTAACTATATAATTACACTAGTACACTTAGAGTGTATTGAGTAGGACCATTAGAGGTCGTCTATTTTATACTGACTTTATAAAGGGACAAAGACCTCAGTTATTATGGAAGTGTGTACTCTTAATCCTAATATAATAACAAGCACATATATTTGATATTTATTTCTTTAATTTATCAATGGGTGAGATTTAGTTCGATAAATCAATAAGCCCGATAAGTTGGGAAATGATATCACTTATAGTGTGTGTTGTTGATTATAGAAGGAAACTGTGTCCTAGTAATCTAGGTTGAGAATGCCCTCAAGAGGAGCTCATAAGGATTGTCATGTTAAACCTTGCAGGTGGACTTAGTCCGACATGACGATAAGGTTGAGTGGTACTACTCTTGGACTAAGATATTAATTAAATGAGTTGTCAGTAACTCACTTAATTAGTGGACATTCGACATCTTAAACACAGGGAGACTAACACACTCATAATAAGAATGAGCCCAAAAATGTAATTTAGGATTGGTGCGGTAGTTCAATAATAATTCTTTAGTGGAATGAATTATTATTGATGAAATTAAATTGTGTGTTCGGGGCGAACACGGGATGTTTAATTTCATCGGGAGACCAAAACCAATTCCTCCTCTCGGTCCCTATCGTTGCCTCTTAATTATAGAGTACTATACCCACCTATACCCACCTTCTTACCCATCCTATAGGGGCCTAGCTTGGAGACCAAGCTAGGGCCGACCATGGTTTGGTTCATGGGTGAATTCATGTGGCCGGCCCTAGCTTGAACTCAAGCTTAGGTGGCCAACCCTATTAAAATAAAAAGGAATTTTAATTTTAAAATTTTTTCTTATGTGGATAACATGATTTAAAAGAGAGTTTAAAAAATTTAAATCTTTCCTTTTATAAGATTCTACAAAAGATTAAGAGAAGAGTTAAAATCTCTTTCCTTATTTGTAGATTAAAATGTTGATTTTAGTTTTGGTAAAAACTTTCCTTTTAATCATGTTCATGATTTAAAAGAAAGTTTAAAAGTTAAAAATTGTCTTTTATTAGTTTCTACAAAAGATTATGAAAAGATTTAATATCTTTTCTTATTTGTAGATTGAAAGGAGATTTTAATTTTTAGAGATAACTTTCCTTTGTGAAAATTATCCACATGTTTAAAAGAAAGATTTTAATTTATAAAATTTCTTTTTATTAACCAATCATGAAGGGATTAAAATTATTGGAGAAATTTTTATAAATTTCTAGAAACAAATTAGGAAGTTTTAATTAAAACTCTCATTGTTTTGGGGAAAGAGGTGGCCGGCCAAATAAATTGGAGAAGAGAAAATTATTTTTAATTAAATAAATTTTCCTTTTCATGGCAAAAGAATTAAGGAAGTTTTTTATTTAAATTTCCTTATTTGTCAAGACCAAGGATTATAAAAGAGGGGGTAGAGGAGGCTTCATAGCTAACGACTCTATTCTTTTTCTTCCTCTCTTTTCTTCCTTGGTGTGGCCGGCCCCTAGAGGTTCCCTTTCTTCTTCTCTCTTCTCCTTCTTGTGGCCGAGACTTCATCATCTCTTGGAGACATAAAAGTGGCCGGATCTAGCTTGGAGAAAAGGAGAGAAAGGAGTCTTGTTTCTTGCATCCCTTGGAGCTCGGTTGGTGGAAAAAGTTCTTCATCCTTTGGAAGTTTTTGCTTGGCCGAAACTTGAAGGAAGGAAGAAGAAGGTGTCTTGGTGGTTCTCATCTCGGAAGATCATTGCCCACACAATGTCCGAGGTTAGAAGAGGAATACGGTATAAGACCTAGAGGTTTTTGTTTGCAAAAGAAAAGGTATACTAGTATTTAATTTCCGCATCATACTAGTTTTATTTCTTTGTAAAAATACCAAATACAAGAGGCATGCGATTCTAGTATTTCGAATTAGTTTTCAATATTGTGTTCTTTTATTTTTCTTTTCCTTGTGATTTGATTGCTCTTTTTGGTTGACCTAAAGTTATTTAAGGAAATTAAATATTAGCTTTCCTTAAAAGGCTTTGTTTAGGCGGTGGTGGTTGTTCCCATATCCAAGAAGGCCATGTGCCTCGCCATGCAGTCCTGGAAGCCAATTTTGGAAATTAATATTTAATTGAATTAATAACCTAGGTGATTTGGATCGAACGTGTTAAGTTCCGCAGGAGATCCAAGTCTAAACCTAAAAGAACAAATAAATTAAACTTTGGATCAAACGTGTTAAGTTCCGCAGGCGATCCAAGTTTAATTTAAAAGAACACATGGTAGCTAGGAAAAGGTTCAGACCTTTGTACAAAATTTTTGTACAGTGGAACCATTAGGTTTTCCGAGTAGCAACCAACAATAGGGTAGTAGATTCTAGTGTACAACATATTAATTGGTTGAATTAATAGTGGAAGGCTGTAGATATATATAGAACACTACTTTTAATTATTCCTTGTCAAGCATTAATATATAAGGACAATATTAATATGTTGAGACTAGCATGTAATGTAAGTACCCCGTGGTAATTTTAATGTGATCAACCAAGTCAAGTTAGGTCATGTTGTGTTTTTGTAAAATACCACAAAATTAAATAATAAATGTTATTGGACGGAAAATCTTATTGGATTTTTCAGGAATTTCTAGAAATTTTTCGGGATTTAAACGGAGTCTGTATGACCCATTTTAGGGGGATAGATCCTGGGTACAGAGGAGGTCTGTTTGGAATACCCAAAGGTGGGAATTGATTGAGGAGTGGACTTAGGCTTTGATTAAGCTAAATTAGGTTTGGGGATTAATGCTACAGTAACCTACCTTATAAGCGCCGAGGACCCCTCTTTTCCCCCGATTCTTCTTCCTCCCCTGTCCACTTCGTCCCGATCCTCACCGGCGATTCTCCTCCTCCTCCTTATCTCGGTGTCGCCGGCGTGGCTGATGGTGGAGTGCTTAGGAGGGAAGACAAGCTACGGGCGTTTCTCTCCTTCCTCCCATTCTCGATTCCCATCGCATCTCAGTCGTGATGCCGGCGATTCTTGATCGCGCCAGTGATGTCCAGCCCATCGCCACCGGACCTTCCTTCTCCATCCCGATTGCTGATGCCCCGTCTCCCTCCTCCCTCTCCCGTTCGTGATGCTGGAATCCATCGACCCACGGGATGCCGTAGCCGTTCTTGAAGCTGTGCCCTAGCTCAGATTCGTCGCCGACAACCACTCTTTCCCCCACCCGATGTGTTTCTCTCGCAACCTCTTCTGATCGTTGGTCGCACTACCACGGCCTCGCTGCCTCGCCGTGTACTGGAGTCTCGATCGAGTGCCACCACCAGGGAACGATTAGTTTAGGTAAGTTTCATCTGGATTTGTTTTAACTCCGAATCTTGCTCAATTGTCTCCATTTAGCTGTTCTTCCTGTTCTGGATTGGATGAAGGCATCAGATCGAAATATTGGAGGATTGCACTGTTGCCGATCACTGCCACTCCAACTCTTGAAGCTGTGGAGGTCACGGGTGTGAAGGTAAGGGGTTGTTGTGGTGAGAAAGATCTTGTTTGTTAGGGTTCCAGCAAATTCAGTGTTGTGTAATTGTTTCCTGGACTGACCTTGGAAAGAATTGATGTAGGAATTCTTGGTGGTTGTGTGCAGAGATTGGTAGAGGGCTGTTGAGCTACTGGGTTTGTTGCCATACCTCAAGGTGAGTGTTTTCTAGTGATGTACCTATGGTATTCTCATTAGTATGATGCTAAATTAGGTTTTCTAAGGAATCTAGGGTTTTATGCTTGCTTAGATTATAAGTGGTGAGTAGATGTATTGATTTAACTCATATTGATATTAGATTATGGATTTTTGGATTGGATGAGTTATGGGTTGGATAATTGAAGCATGTTAACAAGAAGAGTTAACTAATTGAATTGGATTAATTCATGAGGAGTTTTGATTGGATTAATTGATGGTTGTGGATTATGTTTGGTTTAGAAGGAGTTGGATTAAGGATTATTTGGAGGATTTATCAGAGATCAGGTTTGATTAGAGTGATCCTAGTGGGTTAGGAATTTTATTTAGCTATTTGAATCGTATGAAATTAGCTAAATAAAATATATATTGATCGCAGGACTTGGATTCGGGACGAGCGTCTCGACACGGGATTACTTGGCACGATCTACACTTTAAGGCGGGTATTTCTTCCTTGCCTCTATGTAGATTTTATTGAGCTTAGTGCATGGTTTTCTGAGATGGTTTAGGATGCTTTATCTTATATCGTGTTCGTTTGTTGCTTTCCTGCTTGATACCGATGCTTGACCCTTGTGATGATCTATTTGATTCTTATACAGTCTACACTTTGGATTATCTATACTCTGTGGTATTTGTGTACATGTAGAGTATGTATGGTAGGGATTACTTCGTTGGTGGTATTCATATGAGGCTTGTCCATCCGTATGTCGTGTATACTTCTGTCCGGTGTGATGATTGGAGTTGTGTTGATTGTATGTATGTGGTTTATACCCGTGTTTGATGTGTTTTTACTGGAGGATACATGTTGATTGTACACGTGGGGTTGTGTACATGTGTCTGGTGGGATTATTGGAGATTTTTGGTTGATTATACATGTGTAGTGTGTACATATGTTTGGTGGGATACGTGGAGGTATCATGACGATTATACTCTTGTCGGAGGTATTTATGAGGTTTGGGGTTGTTGCATGGATGATGATTATATATATATATATCATGTTCATCATTCATTGCATCTGATGACCGTTGTCTCCCTTGTGGTGAGAGAGTCATCAGTTGGTTTGGTTTAGCGCACCTCGGCCACTCATGGGTAGTGGTAGTTGGAGCGATTCTGCTAGTCTGTCGTGCCACCCGGTCACGAGGTTTAGTGAGATCCGGCGTTGTGGCATCGGGGACCACGATGCTATGTAGTTAGATAGCTACTAGCGGATGTCGCCTCGACCACTATATAGTGGGTTGGAGGGTAGTCTGATCGTCACGGACCCAAGCCTCTCGGCCGTACGGGTCGTGGTGTTCGGAGAGGTGGCGGGGTGACCATGGAGCATCGTGCACTTTTGCGTATGATGCACGGTGCATCCGGGGTTATATTTGCATACATGCCTACTAGATACTAGCTGCATGTGTTTGTGGTATGTTGCATTTGTTTGCGATATGATTGTTGCATTTGGTTGCCATGCTGCATACATGTCATTTATTTTACATGTATGTGCAGTCGTACTTATATTGCACAGGTGTCACGGGTATGTCTGTTGCAGATCTAGTGAGTTTATTGATCTTTGTACCTTGCGTCGATTCCGGATTGGGTATGTATCTGTCCTTGTGTTAGTTGTGGTTTGTACAGTTTATATGTCAGGTTATTATGTCAGGTATGTTCAGATGCATTGATTATGATAGTATGATCATGTTCTTTATTCCCTACTGAGACTGTATACTTGTGATCTCCATGTTTATTTATGGACCATGCACTATCTTTTCTATTACCCGCTGAGTTACCTATACTCACCACCGCATGTATACATTTATGTTTTCAGGTAGATGGTTGGAGTGTCGCTTGGAGTATCCTGTCTGCCGGGTCCTACGTCACATCCGAAGACTGTGTTCATTTTCTATTGTATATTCTTTTCTTATTTTTGGCATTGTATTTGCGTATAGCCATGTGGCTATCCTATGGTTTTGGTGTTGTATTTGTGTTTAAGCCGTGCCGGCATGCATTGTATTTATTTGTGTTGTGTGGGCTTTCCTTCGTTTTTCCGCTGTGTTTTGGTACAGCCGTGTGGGCTGTTTTATATATAACTGCGTGGTTGTGATTGTTTCATTCCAGCCGTGTGGGCTGTTATTATAACTGCGTGGTTGTGTATATAAATATTCCAGCCGCATGTGGCTGATGTATTTTGCTTGTAGTGATGCTTCAGATTGTCACCGGTACTGGGGAGGTGCTGCCGGATTTTTGTCTGGCAGAGACTCCTTTGGGGGCGTGACAATTTAGTGGTATCAGAGCAGGTTCGATGCCTGCTTTGTTTTGTTTTGGATTTTCGAGATTTATCTGATACCAATTTTTGGTATCAGAGTAGGTACGATGCCTATTATTCGTGTTTTGGATTTCGTGATTCGATTTTCTTGATGTGACTTTTCGAGTTTTGGGACCAGGCAGCAGCAGGACTTCTCCAAGCTATAGGAGGTATGTATGCATATGGTTATCATACATTTCTGTTGGTATATGTACTGTTGTCCATGATAGTTTCTTATGACATGTGTTAGTACTCTTCTGTTAGTACCTGCTTATTTGCTTGTACCATGCATTTCATGTGTTGGGTCAATCATTGATCACGGTTGACCTACTGGAGATCAACGTTTTAACGTTTTACAGTCTCAGGGGATTCGTCATATCATACTACTAGTTGTTTTAGTGTCTACTACGACTAGTTGGTTGAGAGTTAGGGTCACATACCAGTCCAGGTTATTATTAGCTGGATAGTGGTTGGTATTTATATACTCATATTGACCCTGTTGGTAGAGTATTGATTTACTCCTGTTGGTTAGGTTAGTAGATTACCCTCCTTGACTTGGGTAGGGGTGGATCGATTTTACCTTAGTTGCTTTTGACGAGGATTGATTTATCCTTATTAGATCAGTTAGTTGACGATCGATTTATTTAGCAGTTCGATCATTAGGGTATCGTCATACTCTATTTTTAGAGATTTTGATCTTTGGGGTTACTTGTGTTGGGTTAGATATTTGGGAGACTCACTTGAGTACGTGACTTGTACCGTCATGGGTAGAAAGGACTGAATTGGCCGTATACCATTATCGGCTTAGTCAGTTTGTAGAGGATTGTCGTATCCGATTCCATGGGGACTTTGACTATGGACTGTCTGTACCTGGTAGGATGACTTAGAAGGTACATTCAGATAGGATACCGCACAGTGTGGAAAAGTGTAAAGCTACGTGCTTAACACTTTGAGATACAACCGTTACAAGGGTATATTTTGGAGAGTACATTCGGATATGATGATCTTTGAGGGTAGAGCGTCGATTGACAGATATTTTGATCAGTTGTTTAGTTGTAGCGTTCCTCTATCTTTGTGTTCATTGTTTGATACTGGAGGTTGCTGAGCCTCAGGATGGAGAAATCGCAGTTTGATGGGGTACAAGACAATGGTTAGACGACTCAGCTAACATTGTCTCTATCAGGTGGCTCAAGACCTTGACCACGTGATCATTTTACCAGATCTTGTAGTCTATATCTCATATTAGAGGGTTTGACCTTTTATCGGTATTTGTTGAGGGACATATATAGGATGATGATGAGGGTGGTGGATATATCTCTTTGTTAGGTAGACACTTAGTCAGCGAGTTGTGTGACCCTATGACTTTGGATTGACATTCTTTTACTGTGGATATTTGATTATCAGAAAGGATGAGATGATGAGATTTGGCAGACTATATGGATACATTTAGTTTGTTGGCAATAGGTGTTGAGGGTTGGATGCTTTCGTTTTTCTCTATCTTTGTGTAGGAGACTATCCGGTATGATTGATTGATGTTGAGGATGATTTTGATTGATAGATATTAAGAGATCAGGTGTGATGATATGTTATTTGTTGATGATCTATTGGTGGATATTTAGTTTGATGGTCTACTATTTGGTGTTTGAGGTTGATAGAGACATGAGGAGTGATGTGTCTGTGATATTTAGGGATTTAGTGATTGTAGTTGGTCATTAGTTTACAGACTTGTTGTTGATGATCTTATGGTGGAGTAAGCCTGTGGTACGTACATTATGAGTCCTTGGGGTTACCGTTTAGGCATGCCATGCTTAGATGTTTACATGGACTCAGTGTACTTGGTATTCATAGGGTTTGGATCAGTTTTCATTGTCTTTATTGGCGATGTTGTGATCTATTCCCGATCCGAGGTGGATCATGTACACTAGCTTCACATAGTTCTAGAGATGTTTCGACGAGAACATTTATATGTGAATTTAGTAGTACGTATTGCGATTGTCTTTTACGAGTTTTTGGGACACGTTGTGTTTAGTAGAGGATATCGGTGGATCCACAGGAGATAGAGGCTGTTATCAGTTGGGAGTAGGCGTAGTTTATACTGGAGGTCCACTGTTCCTTTCGTGGTCTGGCTGGATATTATCAGAGATTAGCTGAGGGTTTTCTCCAGCATTTATGCCGTTGATTGGATTGTTCGGAAGGGTATGGAATTTTCCTGGATAGATGTCTGTGAGATCAGTTTTGATAGCTGCACCTATCTTAGTAGTACTTTCTAGTGTAGACGGATTTGCACTCTACACAGAGGTATTGTACCTGGAATTTGGTGCAGTTTCGATATAGCATGAGCGAAACAGTCTTGCGTCAGTAGTTAGAATTCTCGTGTAATGAGAATGAGATTCATTGTTTTCTATGGGCGATTGTGTGTGTTTTCGAGTCACTTCTTATCCGGGAGGAGTTACTGCAGGAAACACCTTGATATGGGTTTGCGATACATTCGGGTGACATCTGATGTGTGGAGACATTGGAGCACTCTTATTAGTGGAACGATATAAAGAAAGACATCACGGACTTGGTAGCTTGATGTCTATTATGTCAGCCAGTGGAGGTTGAACATCAGAGATTAGTAGGATTATCTCCGTTGATTTGGATACTGGAGTGGAGTTGGGAGCATGTTTTGACGGATCTTGTTGTGGGATTATCCAGGACATGGAGAGGATATGATGGTATGGGTATTCATTATTGGGTGACGACTTTGCTCCCTAGCCATCGATTTGTGGGATGATTCTTTTGGATTGAGTATTAGGATTATCTGTGGAGAGATTACCGGACCTTATGGTATATCTCTGAGGGTTATATTGGATGGAGATCAGCGATTTCACATCATGTTTTGACTGAGGTTATAGCAGACTTTGGGTTAGGAGCTTTACTTTAGTATAGATTTTCATCTTAGAGTGATGGATAGTTTGAGCGCTCTATCATGTGTTGGAGGATTTATTGATAGTGGATTTTGGATTTTAGAGGTGTTTGATTTATCCACAGTTGGCTAGATTGCAGAGTGGGAGTAACAGGAGCAGAGTGAGCTCATAGCTCACAAAGTCATCACTATTCACTTGGAGGTGGATTGTCATGCTTAGAGATATGTTTATGATACTAGGGTTGGAGATTTGTTTATGATACTTGGATGAGTGGCATATGAGTATGTTGATTGGTGGATACCTTGGAGGAGGGTCCCTGAGTTGACCAGTAAATTTGGGGACCAAATTTTTTATTAGTGGGGGAGAATGTAAAATACCACAAAATTAAATAATAAATGTTATTGGACGGAAAATCTTATTGGATTTTTCAGGAATTTCTAGAAATTTTTCGGGATTTAAACGGAGTCTGTATGACCCATTTTAGGGGGATAGATCCTGGGTACAGAGGAGGTCTGTTTGGAATACCCAAAGGTGGGAATTGATTGAGGAGTGGACTTAGGCTTTGATTAAGCTAAATTAGGTTTGGGGATTAATGCTACAGTAACCTACCTTATAAGCGCCGAGGACCCCTCTTTTCCCCCGATTCTTCTTCCTCCCCTGTCCACTTCGTCCCGATCCTCACCGGCGATTCTCCTCCTCCTCCTTATCTCGGTGTCGCCGGCGTGGCTGATGGTGGAGTGCTTAGGAGGGAAGACAAGCTACGGGCGTTTCTCTCCTTCCTCCCATTCTCGATTCCCATCGCATCTCAGTCGTGATGCCGGCGATTCTTGATCGCGCCAGTGATGTCCAGCCCATCGCCACCGGACCTTCCTTCTCCATCCCGATTGCTGATGCCCCGTCTCCCTCCTCCCTCTCCCGTTCGTGATGCTGGAATCCATCGACCCACGGGATGCCGTAGCCGTTCTTGAAGCTGTGCCCTAGCTCAGATTCGTCGCCGACAACCACTCTTTCCCCCACCCGATGTGTTTCTCTCGCAACCTCTTCTGATCGTTGGTCGCACTACCACGGCCTCGCTGCCTCGCCGTGTACTGGAGTCTCGATCGAGTGCCACCACCAGGGAACGATTAGTTTAGGTAAGTTTCATCTGGATTTGTTTTAACTCCGAATCTTGCTCAATTGTCTCCATTTAGCTGTTCTTCCTGTTCTGGATTGGATGAAGGCATCAGATCGAAATATTGGAGGATTGCACTGTTGCCGATCACTGCCACTCCAACTCTTGAAGCTGTGGAGGTCACGGGTGTGAAGGTAAGGGGTTGTTGTGGTGAGAAAGATCTTGTTTGTTAGGGTTCCAGCAAATTCAGTGTTGTGTAATTGTTTCCTGGACTGACCTTGGAAAGAATTGATGTAGGAATTCTTGGTGGTTGTGTGCAGAGATTGGTAGAGGGCTGTTGAGCTACTGGGTTTGTTGCCATACCTCAAGGTGAGTGTTTTCTAGTGATGTACCTATGGTATTCTCATTAGTATGATGCTAAATTAGGTTTTCTAAGGAATCTAGGGTTTTATGCTTGCTTAGATTATAAGTGGTGAGTAGATGTATTGATTTAACTCATATTGATATTAGATTATGGATTTTTGGATTGGATGAGTTATGGGTTGGATAATTGAAGCATGTTAACAAGAAGAGTTAACTAATTGAATTGGATTAATTCATGAGGAGTTTTGATTGGATTAATTGATGGTTGTGGATTATGTTTGGTTTAGAAGGAGTTGGATTAAGGATTATTTGGAGGATTTATCAGAGATCAGGTTTGATTAGAGTGATCCTAGTGGGTTAGGAATTTTATTTAGCTATTTGAATCGTATGAAATTAGCTAAATAAAATATATATTGATCGCAGGACTTGGATTCGGGACGAGCGTCTCGACACGGGATTACTTGGCACGATCTACACTTTAAGGCGGGTATTTCTTCCTTGCCTCTATGTAGATTTTATTGAGCTTAGTGCATGGTTTTACGAGATGGTTTAGGATGCTTTATCTTATATCGTGTTCGTTTGTTGCTTTCCTGCTTGATACCGATGCTTGACCCTTGTGATGATCTATTTAATTCTTATACAGTCTACACTTTGGATTATCTATACTCTGTGGTATTTGTGTACATGTAGAGTATGTATGGTAGGGATTACTTCGTTGGTGGTATTCATATGAGGCTTGTCCATCCGTATGTCGTGTATACTTCTGTCCGGTGTGATGATTGGAGTTGTGTTGATTGTATGTATGTGGTTTATACCCGTGTTTGATGTGTTTTTACTGGAGGATACATGTTGATTGTACACGTGGGGTTGTGTACATGTGTCTGGTGGGATTATTGGAGATTTTTGGTTGATTATACATGTGTAGTGTGTACATATGTTTGGTGGGATACGTGGAGGTATCATGACGATTATACTCTTGTCGGAGGTATTTATGAGGTTTGGGGTTGTTGCATGGATGATGATTATATATATATATATCATGTTCATCATTCATTGCATCTGATGACCGTTGTCTCCCTTGTGGTGAGAGAGTCATCAGTTGGTTTGGTTTAGCACCGCACCCTCGGCCACTCATGGGTAGTGGTAGTTGGAGCAGTTGCTGCTAGTCCTGTCGTGCCACCCGGTCACGAGGTTTAGTGAGATCCGGCGTTGTGAGCAGTCAGGGACCCTGATGCTATGTAGTTAGATAGCTACTAGCGGACTGTCCGCCTCGACCACTATATAGTGGGCTGGAGGGTAGTACAGTCGTCACAGACCCAAGCCTCTCGGCCATACAGGGGTCGTGGTGTTCGGAGAGGTGGCGGGGGTGACCATGGAGCATGCATGCACTTTTGCATATGATGCACGGTGCATCTGGGGGTTATATTTGCATACATGCCTACTAGATACTAGCTGCATGTGTTTGTGGTATGTTGCATTTGTTTGCGATATGATTGTTGCATTTGGTTGCCATGCTGCATACATGTCATTTATTTTACATGTATGTGCAGTCGTACTTATATTGCACAGGTGTCACGGGTATGTCTGTTGCAGATCTAGTGAGTTTATTGATCTTTGTACCTTGCGTCGATTCCGGATTGGGTATGTATCTGTCCTTGTGTTAGTTGTGGTTTGTACAGTTTATATGTCAGGTTATTATGTCAGGTATGTTCAGATGCATTGATTATGATAGTATGATCATGTTCTTTATTCCCTACTGAGACTGTATACTTGTGATCTCCATGTTTATTTATGGACCATGCACTATCTTTTCTATTACCCGCTGAGTTACCTATACTCACCACCGCATGTATACATTTATGTTTTCAGGTAGATGGTTGGAGTGTCGCTTGGAGTATCCTGTCTGCCGGGTCCTACGTCACATCCGAAGACTGTGTTCATTTTCTATTGTATATTCTTTTCTTATTTTTGGCATTGTATTTGCGTATAGCCATGTGGCTATCCTATGGTTTTGGTGTTGTATTTGTGTTTAAGCCGTGCCGGCATGCATTGTATTTATTTGTGTTGTGTGGGCTTTCCTTCGTTTTTCCGCTGTGTTTTGGTACAGCCGTGTGGGCTGTTTTATATATAACTGCGTGGTTGTGATTGTTTCATTCCAGCCGTGTGGGCTGTTATTATAACTGCGTGGTTGTGTATATAAATATTCCAGCCGCATGTGGCTGATGTATTTTGCTTGTAGTGATGCTTCAGATTGTCACCGGTACTGGGGAGGTGCTGCCGGATTTTTGTCTGGCAGAGACTCCTTTGGGGGCGTGACAGTTTTGATCCTTGTGTCTAAGTATGCAGGAAATTAGAAGCACAAGACATTGAGCAAAAGACGTAGCTAACGAGAAGGATGACATGGGAAAGAGTCAACGGGCTCGGTGTACCTGAGGGACTAGGTGCTGCGGAAGAGTACGCTGACGGACAAGAAAGGAGCGCGCGACATTTCTGAGGAACGAGTAGCCTGAGCGAAAGTTGCTCGAGAAGAAAGTCGAAGATGGGTTCAGGTGAGCCCAATTCTGATTGACCGAAATCACCCAAACGACCGAAGAAAGTGCCGAAGCAGTCAATTGAAGCTGACTGATCTGGACGCCCAGACCAGGTCCAGGTGCCCGGACGGTTCGAGCGCCCAAACGGTCCGAGCGCCCGGATGGTCCGAGCACTTGGACCACCTCCGGGCTACCCAGGGTGCCTTGACCTGCGCAACACTATGGATCAGATTTACAAGAGTCTGGACGCCCGGAGCAAGTCTAGGCGTCCGAAGAAAGTCTGGGTGCTCGGAGCAAGTCCGTGCGCTAGGAGTAGGATAAAATTTTATCCCACACTCGTTGCATAGCCGTTTGCGAGAAAATGAGATTTGCCAAGTTGGGGACGCTTGGAGAGCGTCTGGGTGCCCGAACCGTGCCACATCAGTAAACAGTCAGTTTCGACCAGTGGGGCATAAATAGAGCTCTGGTCTTCTCCATTTCGAACAACACACTTTGTACTTCAACCTTCTTTCTATTTTTCATTTCCGAGCGTCATTTTTGTGTATGGGGCTTCTCCGCCTCCGATGTTTTATTCGAGAAGGAGATCTTCATAGTGAGCTTATATGCCTTGGAGTAGCAATCCTCTAATTGCCAACCAAGTAAATCGTTCGTCTCATACTCCTTTTTAATTATGTAATATTTCTTTAAAGTGTGTAATCATTTAACGTTCAATTGTTTGAGAAAGGTATTTTGTTTTATTTTATTTTGTAAGATAATTCACCTCCTCTCTTGCTAGCCGCAAGGGACCTACAGTTTGTATCAGAGTCCAACCGCTTCAGAAGGACTAACGACCGACCAAAGCACAAGAGATGACCGAACTAAGCATCTTCCCACCTAAGTTCCATGGGGAGTTTACGACTTAGAGAAAGAAAATAGAGGTATTCTTCAAACCAGATTTTGAGTTATTGTTAATAATAATGGTTTTGTAGCACCCAAGGATTAGTAAGGAAAAGACAAAGAAGAATATCAATGGACGAAAAAATAACAAGCCGACTTTGTGGCAAATGACAAGGCAAAATTTCATCTGCTGAGCATTTTACTTTCACAAGAAGTCAACTGGATCGGAACTTACGAGTCAGCCAAATAGCTCTAGGAAAAATTCCTGGAACTACACCAAGGAATCTCGAAAGTAAAACTCACAAGACGGGATATGCTTTGGAGCCATATTAGCAACCTCTGATTAGAAGAATGTGAGACTGTCACATATCTACACTCGAGGATCAAAGAACTCATCACCGGACTCACGAAACTCGGAGAAAAGGTAACCAATCGAGATTCACTAAGGTATGTACTTAACACTTTCCCTTGAACACCTGAATGGTCAACCCTAGTAGATGCATATTTCATCTCTAGGGACATAGAGGTAAGTAATTTAGAGGAAGTATTTTCTACATTTGAAATACATGAATCAAGATATGCAGATCTAAAGAAGGAGTCAAAACAAAATATTGCCCGAAAGGCAAAAACTAACAAACCAAAGTTTGAAACATCCCTCAACTAGGGCTGCAAACGAATCGAGCTGGCTCATGAGCTTTTCGAATTGACTCGAAAAATATTTGATTTGTATTCGAATTTATCAAATTTGAGCTGAACTCGAACATGTTCAAACTTTTTTTTGAGCCAAACTCGAGCCCAAATTATATTGTTCGATAGTTCGCGAGCCACTCGCGAGTCTTAATATTTTATTAATATAAGTTAAATATATATTAAATAAATAAATTTTGAGCCTTTAAAGTACCTATTTTCGAGCAATAATTTGAATAGTTCGTGAACATATTTGAATCTTTCAAGCCGAACTCGAACTCGAGCCCTAATTCGAATCGAACTCGAACAAAATATTTTAAAATTTTCAAGCTTCGAATCGAGCTCGAACTCGAATATACCTATTTCAAGCCGAATTCGAGACTTAAATTTTTTAGCATATTCTGCTCGATTTGGTTCGTTTACACTCCTACCCTCAACGATGAAGAAACGACATTTATGATAAGGAAGTTTTAAAAAAATTAAAGCTAATAAATTCAATCAAATGCAAGCTAAAAGAAGAAAAAGGATAGTGAGGTGCTATCATTGCAATGAAGATGACATGTCAAAGATAACTACCCAAAACTGAAAAATAAGGACAAGGAAAAGGATAAAAGACCGACCCAGAAGAAGTACAAAAATCTAAAGGAAATGTTGGACGAAACATCGTCATCAGATTCGGAAGTCATATGTTATGCCGGACTTACACTAATGGTAAGTCACCAGGAAGACAACGAAGCGAGCTCATCCGAAATGAGCATCGAAAGTATTGATGAAGGGGGAGCAACGTTAGAAGAAAACAACACTACAAGGGGAACTTCAGATAACGAGATCGACGAGGTAAGTTAGGTACAGTCTCTACCTCCTAACAAGTTATACAAATTTATTAAAATTTTGTCAGAAAATTCTTGTCAATTAAAAAATGATAACAAAAAATTATTAAAATAAAATAATGAGTTAAAAGAAACTTTAGCAACATCTTGTCATTTATAAGATTTCGACAAAATAAAAATGAAAAATGAAAAATTGAAACTAGAAATAGAAAATTTAAAGAATTCTGTATGTTCGAATATTTCTATTTCAGATTTTAAAAGACTAAATTATCATTTTATATATCATAAGGGTTAAATTATAAAAATATCACAAAAATATATTTCAAGAAATTTTTTAATTAATCATGTAGAAAGGAACCTATATTGGGTTCTAAAATCATGCTTAGATTGAATTCATGCATGCCTTACTTTTAATTTGATTTAAAGTTTTTTTTTTAAATTGTCTAATGTTTTCAAATAAATTGTTTCACATAATTTATATTTGAAATTAATTAGATATTAATTTTTCCAAGAAAGGTGACTTCATTTCTTATCTGTAGAAAAAATTTCAAAATTTTTTTGACCGATGTAGTATTTTTTTTATGAATTTGCTAACAAAAATCATACTTTTTTAATTTAAAGTTATTTCACAAAGTTCTTTTTATAAACTTTATTTTTGTGTGAACTCTTATCATGTTATCTATCAAATAAAAAAATTTTGAATTTTTTTTACTATTATTGAATTTTCTGCATTTTTTTTAAAAAATAGTAATTTTTAATATTAAATTTTTTTGAACATTCAATTTTTTTTTTTGCAAACATACTTTCTCTATCACACTCTAAAAAAAATTGTCAAGATTTTTTTAGTTTAGAAATTATTTTTAATTATTTTTTTAAGAAAATACATCCAGGCATTGAAAATAATTATTACTATTTAAATTATTTTAATTTTTTTATGAAAATTTTATCACTAATTTGGATTTATATGTTTAACCGCTATAAAAATTTTTAGCAATTAAAAATAATTTTAAAAATTAATTTTTCCAAAACTGCTTTATAATTTAGATTTTTAAAAGTTACACTTGATATTTTTCTTGAATATTAGTAAGTTTTTTTTCCCTTAGAGTTTGATTCAGATTTATTTCCAAGTTATTTTTCAACATTTTTCCTATTTTTAATGTGATCAGAAAAGGAGAATTAGAGATTAAGTATAAGGGAGAGTACAATTTTTTTTCATTGCATATTATTAATTACAAATTATGTACTTGTTATTTTCATGTTCTTTTTGTTTTGTATTACCCTAATTTAACTTGGGTTGCTCACATCAAAAAGGAGAAAATTGTAAGTACCTCATGATAGTTTTGATGTGATCAACCAAGTTAATTTATGTTCTGTTGTGTTTTGATCCTTGTGCCTAAGTATGCAGGAACTTAGGAGCACAAGATGTAGAGCGAAAGACGCAGCTAGCGAGAATGATGACACTGGAAAGAGTTGACGGACTCAGTGCGTCCGAGGGAATATATGTTGTGGAAGAGTATGTTGGCGGACGAGAAGGGAGAATGTGACATTTCTAAGGGATGAGAAATTGGAGTGAAAGTTGCTCGAAAAGAAGGCCGAAAGGTGGGGGGCGGATCCTCTGGTCCGTAAAGGCTGGACCAAATCATGGTCCAGCATTTGCATTGGTGGGGGGAAATGGGCCCCCACCTGTTAACAGGTGGGGGCCATTACCTCCCACCAATCCCCTTGTCACGGTCCAAGAGCGGACCAGGACAAGGGGACCAGAGGATCCGGTCCCCGAAAGATGGGTTCGGGTGAGCCCAATTCCGATTAACTGAGATCACCCAAGCGACTGAAGAAGGCATCAAAACAGTCAATGGAAGCTAACTAATCTGGGCGCACAATGTCACGCCCTAGGTAGTCTCTGCCAGAAGAAATTTCAGCAGCATTTCCCCTGTCCGGGTGACAATATGAATCCAGAATACATATATCTAATCCTCGGCCCACACGGCCAGAACAATACAACACAATAATAGACAAACCACGCAGTTTATATCAACATTCCACACAATGTATTATGAACCATCCACAATGAGAAAGACGATATAAAAATCATCGTAGATATATGTAAAACCTCCTACTCCACTACAACGAAGAATAACAAAATCCACGAAGTAATGAAAATATTTGCAGCGGAAAACAAAAGTAGCAAACCCAAAGGTTCAACATAAAGTCCACAATATAAGAACCCACATCACAAATGCCTAAAGATATAAAATCAAATATGTAAATCTACAATCGAAAATCCTCACGACAAGGGGGGCTAGCAACTGGAATCTCCCGACGACCTCAATCTGAAAAGTAGTAATACAACGGTGTGAGTCCAAAGAACTCAGCAGGTAACCAAAAGATATGTACAGTAGCATATAACTACCAACAATAACCTATAGTACAGTCTCCTAACAGTATAAAAGGTATGCATAGTTGAATAAATTATAGTAACCAACAATAGGCATAAAGTACAGTCTACTGCAAGCATAATAAAAAATGCATAACTGAAATAAATTGTACTCACCTGCAAATCCTCTGAGCTGTAACTGTGAACATACACAGATAAAAATAGTCAGAGCAAATAAGCATGTATCTTGTATTCATGTCAATCATATGCAATCACCAAAATGCATCATCCAATATGCAACAATCACAATAAATGCAATCTGTGCATATGATGCAATGACATGTCCTGGTCACCCCTGACGCCAGTCATCCATCTCACACGCGATGGTGAGACCGAGTGGGTAGGGCTGTGACACCGTGCACTCTGCCATCACTACCCCTGAAGAGTGACCGAGTGGACGGGATGCTGTCGGAGTACAACTATCCTCCTACCTCAAACATAGTGAGGGAGCGCAATGCTCTCATCTCCCGGTACGCGATGACGGAGAGGGATCCCGGCGTGCTACCACGCTGCAGTCACACTACCCATGAGCGTCCTAGCGGAGCACCACCGAGCAACCTACCATACACACCCTGAGTGCTGTGCCACTACCCATGCAGTGGTCATGTTGTGTGCAGGCCCATGTAGCCGACCGACGAGCTCTACAATAATGGAGTCATTAATCGCCCAGCATGCAATCATGCGATATGGTGCATGCGGCTACAGTATGTCATACCTGAACATATCCTCCTCTATATGTGTAGGTGCCAAAGAGATAAACGCATATATAACAAGGATAATAAACCACATGAATCCAACATCACATATCCAACATGTCCATGTACTAATCCAGTATAGAGAGAAGCACAATAAATAGTTCTATCTCTATGAGCACAGATAAGCATAGCCAGAAATAAAAGCATTCTAGACTAAGGTATAGCAGCTATCAGTAGAAGCATATATCAGGTATCAACTAAACTAAACCAGGGGAGTACTAACTACCAACACTAGTAAGTATATATAAACTGCACATATCATAAGACACTATCAAGAGATAAGTCAAAGGGTACCCGCCTCAAATATAGGGTCGTAACAATCCAAATTCAAAGTCGAGACGCCCGTCTCGAATCAGAGTCCTGCGTCAAACAACATATATATATATATATATATTATTTAGGTAAATCCAAAAGAATAGCTAAATAAAATCCCTAAAACTAAATTAGGGCAAAAACCCTAATCAACAACAATCACAACCTACCTAATTAAATCTAACGGTCAATTAGGGTTAGTTACCAAATCCCTAATCACCAATTAGATTAGTAATCCAACGGTTGACTAGGGTTAGTTACCTTAACCCTAATCATTCCATTAGATTAATTCTAAACTAAATAAATCTACACACAATTTAGCAACTAATTACAATATATATCAACTAATTATATACTAACCATCTAGTAATCAAATCACACCATGATCTACAACTAAGATCAAAACCCAATACCTTACCTTAATTCCTATCACTGTTCTGTTGATCCACACAAATAAATGGTGCTGCCAAGAAGGGTAGCTATTACTGGAGCCAAAGAAAAACTCCACAGAAATAGAACTTTGGATTCACAGAACACCACCTTGCTGAAATCAACCGGATCAAGAAGGAATCAAGTTGATCAAGCCCAAACCTTCTAGCCTCTGCCCAATAGCTCAAGAACACCTCATCAAGACCTCCCTGGAATTCCTCCTCACTGGATTCAATCGTATCACAACAACACCAGAACAGAGCACTAACCCGTGAATCAACAAGAATCCAACAATGAATCAAGAGGAAAGAAGGGTTTCAGTTGCTTACCCTCAAAACCCTAGGGCATCTTCAAGCCGGCGATCAGATCGAGGAAGAAAGGATCGACAGAACTGGGAGGAAAGCTCGGGGAAGAGTTGAGAAGAGGAGATTAAGATGATCCGTGCCTCCTTGATTGATCTCCGGTAAGCTCCGAGGATAGATCTACACCGGCGATCATCGACGTCGGGTCATCCACACGAGAGAGAACAGAGAAGAGTCAGGGAAGGAGAAGGTGGGGCAATCGGTGTTTTGGGAGAGAAATAAAAGGAAAAATAAATACATATTAAAACATTTCCTCACTCAAATGGGTATCCCAAACAGGCTTTATCCGTGCCTTCCGATCGGTCCCCTCAAAACCCTCTGTACGAGCTCTGAAAAATTCTCCGAAATTTTTTAAAAATTTCGGAAAAATATTATAAGGCTATTTCTCAAATAACCCCATTATTTAAAATTTTCGATATCTCACACACAGACCACCTCGGGGCCACCTGGGGCTCCTCGACTTGCTCGGCGTTGTGGATCAGATTTACAAGGGTTCGGGTGCCCAGAGCTGGATAAAATTTTATCCCGTGCCCGTTGTGTAACCATTTGCGAGAAGATGAGATTTGCCACGTTGGGGGCGCCCGGACCGTGCCACGTCAGCAAAAGGTCAATTTCGATTAGTGGGCTATAAATAGAGCTCTGGTCTTCTCTATTTCGAACAACACACTTTGTACTCCAACCTTCTTTCTATTTTTCATTTTTTGAGCATCAATTTCATGTACGAGACTTCTCTGCCTCTGTCATTTTGTTTGAGAATGAGATCTTCATAGTGAGCTATTTGCCTTGGAGTAGCAATCCTCTGATTGTCAACCAAGTAAACTGTTCGTCTCATACTCCTTTTTAATTCTGTAATATTTCTTTAATGTGTGTAATCATTTAAAGTCTGATTGTTTGAGAAAGGTTTTTTGGTTTATTTTATTGTGCAGGGCAATTCACCCCCCTCTTGCCGACAGTAAGAGACCTACATGTAAGTTAATTGATGACTTAATCTCACAAGTTATGAATATAAGATATTAAGTTAAACACATGAATATATAGTAAATAATATGTACTGAATTGACCCACTATGAGAATATTTCATGGATTGTTATATAAATATCATAAACATTCTCATAGTAATTATTGGTATGAATAGTTCTTAGACCTGAAATTATTACGATTCTCTACATAAGAAGTTGTATACTTTAGTATCGGCAAACGACACCTGTAACAAGGCGGACTATAAAGTCAACTACTAATTACACAATAAGTTATACGGAAGGATGTGAGTGATGTAGATGGGATCTATCCCTTCCATATGATGGAAGTGATATCTGTGGACTCTTGATTAAGGAGAGCTACTAAATGTATGGTCATGCTCAAATAAGTTAATATGAGATATTGAGTTTATTTGGTTAAGTGAGTCTACTTGGAAATTAAGAAACACAATGATTGATAAAAGGATGACAAGATCTATGCCTAATGGATCAATTAGATATTGAGGATAGAATGATTGAGTTATACAGGATAATAGACACAGAAAGGTTAGGTCATATCTCGATATTCTCTTCAATTGGGTAGCAATAATGCATTTCTAGATGTCACTCATTGCGTATGTATCTAAAATGTTGTTTTAGAGATATTGCCAACATTATGAGAACCTATTGGGTCACACACATAGAGAACATGTTGATTTGGGAATATGTTTATTTTAGTTTGATTAAGTTACTATGTACCTTAAGATTAGTAGGGTTAATCCAAATAAATCCAAATTAGACTCAAATGAATCTGGATTAGACTCATTGGATTAATGAGTTAGACCTATTGGATATTGGATTAATGGTTAATCTAATATACTAAAAATCCAACCCATTAAGGAGATTATTGGATATTAGTTCATCATTAATGAAAGAAGACCAAAAGAAAACCCTTGGTATTTATTAAATGAATACAAAAGTCATTTGCAATGCAATTTTTGAAATTGCTTTTCTTGCAGTCTTACTCTTCTTCCCTTGGCGGAACCTACCTTGTGTTGTTTCTAGCACAACGAAAGTGGTTCTTTTCTAAAGGCTAAGTTCATGCAACAAACAAAGGACATGTTTGTGTGGATACCAAAGAGGCGCGACTACTCTGATCATGCTAAGATCTACCAAAGTCAAGTTGCTGAGGGATTGTTCCGTTCATGCAACAAAGGTAATAACTAGATCAAACTTTGTATACTGTATTCACATGGATCATCTGGAGAGATCAATTTTTCCACTACATATATTTACTATTTTTCATAAAATGATCCCTACACTTGTTGTGTCCATTCTTGAAAGAAAAGCTTCACAAACATATGTAATGTAAGACTTTTCAAGGTTCCATCTTGATTTCATCTTTTGTGATAGAACAGTTAGCAGTATGACCAAAACAAGAATTAAGTTTGCTCCTGATATGGGAAGTAAAAGCTACCATGAATGTAAACAAGGGTTAATCGGATGCTAAGTTGGGTCACAAGTCAAGGGAGGTCAATGGGACCATCTCTATCCAATTAAGCCGACCCGTCAATTTTGGCAAAGCAGAGCCAATCCGCTTGTCTTCCTGGCAGAGCCGAGCTGGCCCATCAATCTTCCTAGCAAAGTTGAATCGACCTGCCAGTCTTTTTGGATGAGCCGGCCCAATCTGCCAATCTTCCTAATGGAGTAAAGTCGACTCACTAGTCTTCCTGACAAAGAAGAGTCAATCCGCCAGTCTTCTTGGCAAAGCAAAGCCATCCCGCCGGTCTTTTTGGTTGAGCCAAGCTGACCCGCTAGTCTTTGGTTGACCCTATACCGACCCTGTGACACAACTTCCCTATCAAATGTCCAACTCATGTCTAACTAGCTCTGCCGCTCAGACGATTTAGCTCACCTTCACTCCAACCTTATTCCTCTTCCAGGCCTAAATATCCAAAATAACATGTGGCCCCATTTTAATAGCTTCACCAGTTGTTTAATCTTTCAAACGATCATGTGAAATTTTTTGTTTTTGCTTTTATTTTTTATCTAAAAGTTTGAGGCTATTTTTCAATAAGGGTGTTTACAGTCAAAATAATTTTAATGTTCAGAATTAGGGTTTAGGTTAGCAAAGAAATGAGCTATTTTGGTCACTTACTATTTTTTTTTCTTTTTTAACTTCAAGTCAAAGGGGGTTAAGTGTTATTTTTTAAATATTGGGAGGCAAACTGCTACTTGATAGAAAATACAAAGGGGCTTAAAGTTATTTAGCCAAAGGACCCTAGGTGATTAAAAGATTTCTAGTAACTTTAATATGAAAAAACTTACAAAAAGTTTATCTAGTGATAAGCAAAGGACATGGGCGACTGAGAGTACAGATGAGATGAGGGTACATGAGCCCACGTGGCAGTCCCATGACTTGAACATGGGATTCATGCCTCCTGAGTATTGTTGTCAAAAGGGCCAACTCATGATGGGATGGGCTGACCCATCAAAAATCCGTCATATGGCGAAGTAGGGTGGGGTGGTGTAGGCTAGCTCACCATCCTGACGGGTTAGAAAATCCCCAATCCTAACCAAGCCGAGTTGTGGATTAGGTGAGCTAGCCGACCATCCCACTAAAAAATAAAAAAAATATATAAAAAATATTAAAATTTTAAAGTTTAGATTGTAGATTAGGCAAGTCAAACCCACGAGTCCATTGAATTTTCCACTTTAGTTTTAAATTTTAGAAGAAATTTTTTTCTCAACCCGCAGGCCAACCTAAGCCCACCGTGGGTCGACTCGCAGGACAAGGTGAGTCAGCTTGCCTCAACCCGCCTTAAAATGGGTTGATAAAATTTTAATCCAACTAGCTTAAATTGTTTGATGGAACATGTCAACTCAATGGGCCCAACCCAAATTGATGAATCTACTTCTGAGAGAAGGTATAAAAGGAAGCTTGTTGTAGTTTGCTTCACGACGAGTCCATCAGGATCCCTCTTCACTACAGTTGCTCTCAAGTGGCTCATATGTTTGTGATCTGAATAAATTAGCATTGTTTGTGGGACACTTGAGCTAAGACATTAAGATGGTGGACACCGAGAAAACTTCCAAGAACCATAGCTCCACTAAAAACAAAGGTCGAGGTGATACTATAACCATGACGAGGAAAGATTTCAACTGACTAGTCGGTCACATGGTGCCAGAAATATTACAGTGACACCCTATATTGAATCTGGCTCCTGTCGAAGCGCCCTCCACCTCAGCTAAGGAGCCCCCTCCTCCTAGTCGAGTGCCACCAGCTCTGATAGATACTTCACCTACCATAAGTGCATACCCCCTGAGTCAAGATGATGATCCCACCAAAGGAACACTCGTACGAATCCAATGGTTGGAGAGATGTCTCCCCCAAACCTTAAAAAAAATAAAGGGTCCTAACTAGCTGAAGAAAGGAACTTCGAGTCCTAGGGTACTCTTTTTCGAGGAGTGTCCTCAAAGATGAATTGTCACGCCACTTCCGATCACCTCATCATGAAGAGTATATGGGATCATCATATCCCGAGGACTACATGGGCCAATTTAAAAATGTCTCTCTGCAACATCAATACAATAATAGCGTCAAGTGTAGTCTTTTTGATGACCCTCTCTAGCTCAGCTCACGATGGTTCAGCCAAATCCGCATGGAAGATTTCAAGGCCATTAATAATACAATGATCATTCTAGTAGATGATATGTGATACGGGTTATGATGGGTGAACTCGAAAGATGACATGGTAGTAGGAGTCAAGATGACAGAGCGGTCAAAGTCAAGATGATGTGGTAGTCATATTCTAGAAGGAGTAAAATTCCCTCATCCATCTTTAATTAAATCGTTCATTGCTAAGCTTCTTAGATTCCACCAGACCAAGTTATAATCCAATCGGAGAGAGATGATCAACCCTTAGGCCGAGCGAACCAAGAAGTCTAGCGTCTCAGGGACGACCATATTTTAAGGTGACCATGAGTGAGGCTAACTGACCTTAAGGGCCAACCAGAATGATTGACTCATTACACAGCAGACCAAATACTGGCGGACAGAAGGTAAGTAAACTTGTCTGGTAATGAAGTTAGACAGACTTATATGTCTTGACCGTACAAAAACTAGGGAAGGGCAAATACAACCCAACTTGGTATGTCGATCAAGGCTCTCAGAATGAAGTGGGCCTTCTCTAGGTAACATATCATACGCTCGATCAGGTAAAGGGATGACCGGGCATATGACACTTATACTTATATTATTATCACCTGAACGGAATTCCAGCACCACATATATTACTATTAAAGATATTTTCCAGGAGCATGATACACTCTATTATTCTCCAACGAGTATCTTAATGCTACATAGAACATGGTTGAGCAGCTTAATATAATGCATAACAATGGAATATACAAAATGCAACTGTAAAATCGACCTGCTTAAGGACCAGCAAGATTATATTCAGCCAATAATATCATCTTAATAAAGCGATCGGCTTAAGAACCGGTCAGATTATATTCATCCAATAGCATCATCCTAATAGGATGACCAACTTACGGACCGACTGGATTATATTGAGTTGACAACATTATCTCAACAGTATGACCGACTTAAGAATCGATCGAATTATGTTCAGCAAATAATATCCTGATAGCTTGTCATAATAAAAACTTTGTATCTTCTGGAAACTTCTTCAGGAACCATCATGTCTCCCATCAGCAAACCAATAATAACAATATAGCCCTCTAACAATCTCAATAATAACAGAAGCTATAAACGTCAAAAGAGATATATATGTGAGTACAATAAAGATTCCTCGGATGATTATGATGAACTGCTTAAAAATTCTGACACATTTTGTTACTAAAGGAGAGTCCTCTCTGGGATGAAAGTACGCTCACTCACATATACAACTATACTCTCGCACATACGTTCTGACGATTCTTCCAATCGTTCGAATTGAGACTGACTTGAGCATCGAAGTACCTTCGCCAGGGGCTCCTCCTGGTTTCTAGGCACTAACATTTTGTTGGATCGTCTACTTGTGCACAGGATCAAAGGAGAATCTTATTTTGGAGAGAAAGGTCTTCTGACGGTCAATCACTCAACCACCGTTTTTTCCACAGGCCTCAAACAGGATCAATATATATTAATAAATGTATATTAAAAATATTTATAAGTAATAATTTTGTCACATTATCTATAAGTATTTATCTCTTCTTGTATTTTCTTTTAATATCTTATGATATAAGAACACTATAACCAATATGCACATTAATAAATAAATTTGGGAAACTATTCCAATAAGCAAAAAATAAATACATTTTTCACTATATTTATGATCGAAAGGATACCAAGTATCCTCACTTAGAGTCATGTATATGCACTCAAACACCATAGCATAAATATGTTTATAACTTTCTAATGTGAAAGGAGAACAACTTCATTCCAAACAGAATACTACACTATTTCACTTGCAATCAATCTTCTCTTCCTTTTAATCTCATTCTGGAAAGGTTCTAAAAAGCCCCCTAGCTAAATCCTTGGCAGTTTTAGAAGGTGACCACCTTGAATGTTGAAGAAAAACTAATAGTTAGGATACTAGGCAATATGATGTCTTATTAGATACCTTGTCTTATGGGGATTGCCCATTCAAAGGAATGTTGAAGAAAAACTAATACACATCTATTATAGTCAAACTACAAATAAAACTAATATCACTTCATATTTGCTTCACACCTCACTTATGTTGGAGCAATCATTGTATCCTTAGGTTTTGATGTTTGGGCAAAGGTTTAAGTTATGTTTTACATCTATATTTGATATGTGTTGTTGAGAGTGCAGGTGATAGATGCAAGGAGAAAGTCCGAGTGTGATCTTAGTAATGGAGAAAGTCCAAGGGTAAGCTTGGTAATGAGAAAAGTCCAAGTATGAGTTTTGGCAGTGTAAGTCCAAGTATGTAGACTGAGGTGATGGAAACTCCTGAAGACAAGTTGTGAAGGATTGGGAAGCATCCGAGGGGCGCGAGGCTGATAGAGGAGGCTAAAAGGCTAGGTCAAGTTGTGTGGGAGAGGACAAGTGCATGAGAGAGTGTATTCAGGGTGAAAACCTTAGTTTAAAGTTTGACCAGTTGACGGTGGTTAAAATTAGTAAACCCAGAAGGGGAGCTTCCAAGTTTAGGGGTTTAGGGTTACCAATCGACTGATAACTTTATCAATCGATTGGCCTAGTCAACTGGTCTAGTAGACTGAGAACGAACAGAATGCTTCTCTTTGCTCAGCCCATTGGGGATCAGTCAACTAGTAAGTAGTCGTTAGCTAGTACTAGTTGACTGATGCATTGATTAGTCGATTGCTAACTGTAAAATTAGTCTGCTGATTTCCCCAAACTCTATATAATGGAGATTAGGGTGGTTGATCTTGGTAATGATAATTAGAGGTAGTTAACCCTAATTAAAGTTTCCTAAGTCCTAAGCAAGGTTTCTCCACTGACAAAGAGGATTGTGCTAGCCGAAGTTCTGGACATTAATCCAACGACGGATAGGGATCATCCACTTTACGGATAACCATGGAGTAGAAGCCCTAATCTCCGAACCAAATTAAATGCAACGTGTTAGGTTTGATTGCTTTCTTTCTTAGTGTTTAGCTTCTATTTGTGTATATTCTGTTGTGCGCTAACGAGTGTAGGAAGAAAGAGAACGATTTGGGGTGACCGTCTATTCACCCTATCCCCCCACCCCCCTCTACTCAGCATCAAAGGTCCCAACAAGTAGTATCAGAGCGAGGAGCGCTCTTGAAGGACTAACCGCCTAAAGGAGCAAGGCTAAAGGAAGAAGATGGAGTCAGAAGGAGCACTCGGATGGGATATCTGGATTCCACCTCCATACGACTAAGAAGACTTTAAGTATTAGATAAAGCGATTGGAGATAGTTCCAAATATATTTGGACGATTGGATCTCATTGGAAGATCTCTTCAAAGATCCAACAGACAAAAAGAAGAAATGCCTCCGACCTCATGTTACAAACCTCAAGTGTACGGTTACGTCGTTAGTAATACAAAAAATATCGAACCCACAGGGACTGTTGATTAAGCACTAGTTAACTTCATAAGGTGAATTATTTAGACAATTGAAAGATAGTTTACAAATGCTAGGAAAAGAAAGAGAATAGAGGAGAGAGAGAGAGAGAGAGAGAGAGAGTAAGAGTAAAGAGAGAGTAGAGAGGGCGAGAGAGAGCGTAGTAAAGGAAGGATGATAGATTCTAGGATTTTGGTTTCGTTATGATGCTAGTTAATGTCCCTATGCATTGCTCATTTAACTAACTCCATTTTTAAATTCATGTAGGGATTCTAAGTAGAGTCCTGTACAACCCCGCGAAAGTTGCACCAGAGAGCCTACCCAAGTTCTAACGCTATTAAGTAAAGAAAAAACTCTAGAAAGTTCGGTTAAAGGGTTACCCTCTGTCACAGGACCCCTCGGTCATACAATCGCTAGAGTTATTTAATGTACTTCCTAATAGTAACACTAGAGTATCCACTCTAGTTAGAATGCCCTAACAAAGATTAGTCCCTATGTTAAGATCTTTTGACTCTAGAAAGTGGGTAAGTATCGACGCCCTCTGTCACTAAGGGCATAAGATGTCCGGTTGAATGGATATCCTCTGTCACTAAGGATCCTCCAATTATCCAATCTATTAGCAATCTTAACATAGAGATAAATCTCTCACATCTACATGAATTGACCTTATACACTTTTCGTCAAACACATACAAGGAACAACACACATAGAGCATGACATAAACACTTCAATGCATAGGAAAATATCTAAATATATAGTTCATACATCACATCATAATTACTTCCTAATAGATTGAGTAGTGCGATAGAGGGGGGGGGGGGGTGAATATCGCGTCTTTTTAAAACTATTCTTTATCTTTTAAAGTCAGAATTAAGCAGCGGAAAATAAAGAGAGACAAAAGCATTTATTTCGTTCGGAGCCTAGCTTGACTCCTACTCGAAGGTCCGCGATCCTTGACCGCACCGATGGACAAAGTACTATAATCCTTCTTTCCGAAATCCTCGGAAAGAAGTGAATCGTACAAGTACAAATATGTAAGATAGTAACACTCCTACTATCTTACAGAAATTAAGTGCAGTACTAAAATAAATATATACCGACAATAGAAGTAGTAAATCGTAGCTCGGTCGACACTGTTGGATGAAGTCGCTTGCAAACTTGATGACGACGTGTAGCGTGAGCAGCTTGCAGAAGAGCATAAGAGTTGATCAGAAAGTTCTGTCCAACCTCTGACTTCGAGCCTCAATTTATAGGTATGATGGATGTTCGGTCGACCGATCCCTCTGTTCGGTCGACCGAACCAGCTCCGATCCCTTCCAGCTAGAGTCTGACGCTGGCTCGATATTCTGCATTAACTGACCTTCAATGGTTCGGTCGACCGATCATGCCTTTCGGTCGACCGAACAAGCTTTTTCCTTATTCATTGAAATCAGCCGAGATCTCTATTTATTGCAGCATTAATATTGATTGGAATGGTCGACCGGTCCTCTGGTTCGATCGACCGATCATCCTTTTTACCTTTCCTGCTGATCTCTGCTGATGATCTGTCCTTTGCTGAGTCACCCTGGTTCGGTCGACCGATCTTACTGTTCGACCGACCGATCATGCTTTGACTGGACTTTGGTCTGATCTATTTTGAACTGAATTACTGCTTTGAGTTTGCTTTGTTCGGTCGACCGAACCACTGGTTCAGTCGACCGATCCAGTCGAACCTGCAGCACAGTGTTATGGAAAAACTTTCCTGCAAAATAGATGTTAGAGAAATAATATAAAGCAGGAATAAAATGTAAGATAGTAGAACTGTCTTGATCTCAACTTTGAAACCTTCCTGGTTTTTTCAGTTGGATCAGCGACCTAAGGTTGTTCCCTTCGGGAACCCAACCTCCCTGTCGCTCCTCCAGTTGTTTACCTCAACCTACCTGCCAAACTTAGATCCTCCAGATCTAGTTTGGACTTTTCACTCAGCCCTGATCGGCTCCCCAGGACTTTTCCTTTTGATCTTCGGTCCTCCAGACCTCTCGATCACACCGCCAAGCATCGGGTCCCCTTGATCTGCTTGGACTTGCACCTGGATTCCACGATCTGCTAAGATTTCTCCGCCTAGCCTCCAGTTAGGACTTTTCTGGTTGAGTAAACATCCTGCACACTCAGTCAACTTGTTAGATCATAACAAGACTTAACTTGAACCTTTGACAACATCAAAACTCAGGTTTGATTCTAGTGCAACTTGCACCGACAATCTCCCCCTTTTTGATGTTTGGCAATCAAGAGTTCAAAGTTAAATTAAAAATATGCAATAATTAAATAAACAAACAATTTAACTTTTCTCCCCCTGAGTTAAACAACTCCCCTTGAATTTACTATCTCTCCCCCTTTGACACACATCAAAAATAGGGGAAGACATAAAAATCAAGTATAAGAAAGTGCGATTTAGGAAAACCTAAAAGATCTCAAAGTATAGAAAAAATATAGTTAATCTTTTTGTTTGTAAATTAAATTTTCAAGGCATAGAAACTTAAGTTTTACTGAAGTTTTAAAAAAAAACTTTTTTAAAAAAAACTCAAAAATAAGACCGAATTTTCAAAATATCGAAGAATTTCAAAAAGTAATTTTGAACAAATTTTATAAGTCTTTAAACATTTGAACACTTTTAAAGGTCTTAAAAAGTTTGCTAAGTGTAAATCACGTTTAAAATTTTAGTAAGTGTAAAAAAAAAAATCCGAACACTTTTAAAAGTTTTAACAAATTTGCTAAGTGTAAAATTAATTTGGAACACTTAAAACATATGAAAAAAAAATTACTAAAAAATATATTTTGAAAGAATTTTTAAAAGCCCTTTTGAATTTTTATGAAGTAAAAATATAAAACTAATTTTTAAAACTAATTTTTAAAAGTCTAAATAATTTTGAACATTTTTGAAAAAAAAAAATTCAAAAAGAATCCAAGAAAGATGAAACAGGTTTTTGAAAATAGTTCCCCCTAAAATTGATATTTATCCTAAAAGTCCAAGCATGGTTGGGTAAACTAAGGAAAAGAGGTCCTTATGATGAAATGTCCAACCTTTGTTCAAAGCTAACTATCACAAGATAGTAGCTATTGACTTATGTTGGTCAATTTGAGTATTTAGTACTAACTAAGTTTTTACTAGCTAGTTAACCTAAATTGATTCATGTATGTTGTTTAAAGCCCAGATTTATAGCGATGCACTGATATAAGCATCTGAAATCTAGGGCTAAGTCCTAAGCATCTCACCCATTCTAAGTTATCAAACAAGGGATCCTACTGTGCTTGTGAGATGCTGGCTCCTAGGACTATAGGATCATGCAATTCTACGGTAAGACCTAGGCTACTCCAGAAAATTAAAATATTTTGAAAGAATTTTGTAAACAAAAATTTTGAAAGGGGATTTTTACAAAAATAATTTTGAAAAATAAACTAAGTAGTAATTTTCAAAATAAAACCTATTCTAATAAAAACATCCAACAAGTATGCAAAAATAAGTAACTAGAACTACAAATTTTAGGACAAGGTTCAAATACAAAAGTCTGATCAGTCACACTAGTCCAGAAAGACATATAAAGAGTCAGATGTCAGGAGGTGGAGGATCATGGGCAGAACGAAAATAGCTAAACATCCTAGTCTGCTGTGCCTCCAATGTCTCTACTCGTCCAGTAATATCCTGACGAAAATCTGTCAGCTGATCCTGAAACATCGTCTGAAGAGAGTCGAAACGACCAAAAATATCGTCTCAGAGCTGACTAAATGGATCACTAAAGTGAGGAGGAGGGGTTGTAGATGAAGTCACCTGAGCAGCATCAAAGACTGGAGTCTGGGAGTACTCAATAGCTAACGGTGGTATATAGGGTTCCTCTACAGCAATGGGGATGTCCTCAGCATCAACCGCTTCCTCGACAGGTGGAACATAGTACGGATGAGTACGCTTGTAAACCAGACCTTGAGAACTAGCCTTAATCCCAGCCAAAGACATTTGTCGAATACCTATGAGATCAAAATCGGACAATTCAATCAACTCACCACACCCAACTCCTACACCTAAGGAGGCTATAAAAGCAGTAAGAATCTGACAATGAACCATGTGTACCTTAAATGAGGTACTATAGCCAGAGTAGTAGATTATGGATTTAAAAATCCAATAAGCAAGATCTATATCCAGTTTATGCTTAAGGACATACATCAGAAAAAGGTGAACAAGACGTAGAACTGCTTGGTCTCTGGATGACAAAGGATGTATTCATGAGACAACCATTTTGTATAGTGCATTGTTGTTTGGGCTTAGTGGGACGGATGACATCTTCCTTGGTCGACGACCTTGGAAGAAATCAGCATACATAAGATCGAGAGTGAGATGAGAAAATGGCTCGGGCAAGACTTTAGGGTATGATGGATAAGGAAAGATCCGAGTATGTGATGGGCGCATGCGGAGGAAGCGAGAGAATACATCAAAATCAAATAACATATCTCTTGATGCAACTCTAGTCTTAAAATGATACGCATCAATCTCACATAGATTATGGTAAAATTCAGTGCAGAGTGTGGGATTATAAGCATGTCTACAAAGAACCAGACTGTCCAATGAGTAATGTTGAATAATGTCGACAATTTCAGGACAATAGGTTTGATAAAATGGTAGATCAAGACATCTAGTACCCATAACTAAAAAGGTCTTGTTTGAAAAGGATTGATGTAAGTCTTCTGTGGAGAACCTAGGGTCTTGGCTGGGATTAGAGGAACTAGCCTCCTTTTGAGCAAGTTTACATAATTTTTCACTAAAAAAAGAATAATAGGTAAATAATGCGATAAGAAAAAGAAGGAAAGAAAACTTAAACTCGTACCGAGGCATGGCTGTGATTGCAGAAAGAAACCGACGGAGTTATATGAAGAAGAGAAAAGTTGAATGAAGAGATTCAGCTCTTCTGGTCATTATATAGACACTGATCGGTCGACCGATAAATAGTTCGGTCGACCGAAACAATAAATTCGAAGTTATCTAGCGCAACGTGGTAGATGTTCGGTCGACCGAAAACCTGGATCGGTCGATCGATAAAGTAAAGATCAACGACTTTTTGATTTCCAACATAGAGAAGTAGGCAGATCATAAATTGTTCGGTCGATCGAAAAATTTATCGGTCGACCAATTAATTTAATCGTTTGAATGCTTTTAATCAGGAGTTAACATTTTGAATTAATATACCTTTAATTAAGTTATTAAATATTTAATGAATTTTAATCAAGTTGAAAACGTTCTTAATGAAGATTTAAAATAATAAAGTTTTAAAATAATTTTTAATTAAGTTTTTTTAAAAATATTTTTTAAAAATTTTTTTAATTAAGTTTTAAAATAATTTTTAAAAAGTTTTTTTAATTAAGTTTTAAAATAATTTTTTTAAAAAGTTTTTTTTTAATTAAGTTTAAAAAATAATTTTTAAAAAAGTTTTTTAATTAAGTTTAAAAAATAATTTTTAAAAAAGTTTTTTAATTAAGTTTAAAAAATAATTTTTAAATAATTTTGAATAGTTTTTTAAAAAGTCTTTTAAATAATTTTTAATAAGTTTTTAAAATAATTTTTAATAAGTTTTTAAAATAATTAATAAGTTTTTAAAATAATTTTTAATAAGTTTTAAAAATAATTTTTAATAAATAATTTTTAATAAGTTTTTAAAATAATTTTTAATAAGTTTTTAAAATAATTTTTAATAAGTTTTTAAAATAAGTAATAAATTTTTAAAATAATTTTTAATAAGTTTTTAAAATAATTTTTAATAAGTTTTTAAAATAATTTTTAATTTTTTTAAAAAAATAATTTTTAAAAAGGTTTTAAAATAATTTTTAATAAGTTTTTAAAATAATTTTTAATAAGTTTTTAAAATAATTAATAATTTTTTAAAATAATTTTTAATAAGTTTTTAAAATAATTTTTAAAAAGTTTTAAAAATAATTTTTAAAAAGTTTTTAAAATAATTTTTAATAAGTTTTTAAAATAATTAATAATTTTTTAAAATAATTTTTAATAATTTTTTTTTTAAAAAATTTGGTTTGGAATTTAATTAGGTTTGATAATTAGGTTTGAGTTTAATTAGCTTTGATAATTAATTAGGTTTGAAATTTAATTAGGTTTGAGTTTAATTAGGTTTGATAATTAATTAGGTTTGAAATTTAATTAGGTTTTAATTTAATTAGGTTTGATATTTAATTATGTTTTAATTTAATTAGGTTTTGAGAAAGGTTATTGAACCCATATTTTGAAAAAAAAAAACGTTATTGAACCCATGTTAGATTCAAACTTAGCTTTGAGTTAATCAAGCAGGTTTCATAAGGATAAACTTTCAGTTCAGTGGCAAGGCATATGACCTTCTTGCGTATCAACGGTGGACCACTTGCTGAAGACTTTCCAAACTGTTCTCGCCCAAAAAACTTAATACTAAATTTTGGTCTAACTATCCCATGTTTGACTGGGGTAGCTTCGGTCAGATCCACTAAGTCTAATGCACCAGGTAGAATTCCATATTCAGCCTAGACATGCCTTCGACAGAGTTTCCTTGACGTACTATCATCCCAATCCATTTCGATGCTATGTTGTAGGGTTTGGTAAACCTTTTTCATCTAACCGTTCTAAGCAGAAAATAAACCTAATCCTAAGTATTGAGTTTGGTTAATCAAATTGGTTGTATTATTTTTCTACTTGCTCCCCCTGAGTCATAGCTTAGATAAGGTCTATCTAAGTAATGAATTTGACTCCTAGGGACCAAGTATAGATTTGGTTCAATTTGTTTGGTTAAAAGTTTTGTTTGAACCCATGCTTGGACTTGCCTTCTAGTATTTTGACTGATCAAGGATAAGTATGATTTGTTTGTTTGTTTGGATTTGTAACCGAGTCCTGATTTGTTGTACATGGCTCGTTGCGATCCAAGTACTATATTTAGACACTTGGATCCCAATTCAAACATTTCCAACGTTTTCTTGAGTCGCTCGACTTGATCTTTCAAATCGGAATTTTCTTCCTCAAGCTTTTCAACTTGAGTTGAAGTTCCGATTTGAACTTGGTTAGTCGAGTCACTGAAGTTAACTTGTTGCTTAAGGTGGTCTATTTTCTTAAGTAACAAGTTATTTTGTTTTTTCAGATTTCGATAATTTTTTAAACAAATATTTAACTACTTTAAGTAAATTAGACTTGGAATAAATTGTTAGCATATTTGGATCTTCTGATCCGTTGCTTTTGTCGGACTCGATGTCGATCTCGAATTCATACTCTTCGTCGGACTCAGAGCTAAAATCTTCATTTCTTGCCATAAATGCAAGATGGCTTGAGTGCTTCGTTTGTTCCGCGTCGGATTCGTCGGAAGAAGTTTCGTCCCATGTCGCTTGAAGAGCCTTCTTTCGTCTTATTGATTTAGGTCTTTCTTCTTTCCGATTTGGGCATTCATTTTTGAAATGCCCCTTCTTGTTGCATCCATAACAGATCATTTCTGATTTGTTTTGGATCTGGTTCGGTGGAGTCTTCTTGGTGCTTCTTCTAAACTTCTTCTTAGTCAACAATCTTCAGACCATGTTGACTAATTCTTCTTCGTTCGTTGAGTCAGAGTCTGACTCGCTTTCAGACTCGATCTTGGTTCTTGTTTTAGTCTCCTTGCTTGGACCTGCATACAATGCTACACCTTTCTCGACATGGCTTATGTTAGACTGTTCGTGTAATTCTAATTCGCAAAATAACTCGTCTAACTTAAGAATTGAAAGATCTTTGGAAACTTTGTACGCATCTACAATTGATGCCCACAAAGTGTTCCTAGGAAAGGCGTTCAGAGCGTACCTTATTGTGTCACGGTTTTCAAGACTATGCCCGATCAGGTGGACGCCATTTAGGATGCCCTTCAGTCGAGCGTGTAGTTGCGAAGCCGTTTCTCCAGGAAACATTTTTATATTTAGTAAACTGTTTAAAAGTAAATCTCGTTTGTTTACCTTTGAGTTGTCGGTTCCTTCGTGTAGCTTGACTAGCGAGTCCCATAATTCTTTTGTGTTGTCGTAGGGACCAACTCGGTTCAACTCCTCCATTGTGAGCCCGCACTGAATGGTGTTGATCGCCTTGTAGTTCAGTTGTGCCTTCTTGATCATTTGGGAGTCCATTCGTCTGGTTCTAGTGTTGTTCCGTCCTTTGTTGGGGGAGTATAGCATTTCAAAACTGTGATCCAGAGCTCGATGTCAGATTTCAAGTAACACTCCATCCTATTCTTCCAATAACTAAAATTTTCTCCTTTGAATAGTGGAGGTCGGACAGTATTGTACCCTTCTTGATACGAGTTCATCATTCTTGCAAGAAAAAATTAAGAGAAAAATATTTCCAAGACTTTCGTCTTGGGATTAGTAGTGCTTGAGAAGAAAATAGAGAAAAAAAATATTTCTAAAAGAAAAGAAAAAAGTTTTAAAAATTGCTTTGAAAATCGGTTAAGAAATTTTAGAGCTAACCGACTCTGATACCAATTGATAGATCGAGTAGTGCGATAGAGGGGGGGGGGGGTGAATATCACGTCTTTTAAAAACTATTCTTTATCTTTTAAAGTCAGAATTAAGCAGCGGAAAATAAAGAGAGACAAAAGCGTTTACTTCGTTCGGAGCCTAGCTCGACTCCTACTCGAAGGCTCGCGGTCCTTGACCGCACCGATGGGCAAAGCACTATAATCCTTCTTTCCGAAATCCTCGGAAAGAAGTGAATCGTACAAGTACAAATATGTAAGATAGTAACACTCCTACTATCTTACAGAAATTAAGTGCAATACTAAAATAAATATATACCGACAATAGAAGTAGTACATCGTAGCTCGGTCGGCACTGTTGGATGAAGTCGCTTGCAAACTTGATGACAACGTGTAGCGTGAGCAGCTTGCAGAAGAGCACAAGAGTTGATCAGAAAGTTCTGTCCAGCCTCTGACTTCGAGCCTCAATTTATAGGTATGATGGATGTTTGGTCGACCGATCCCTCTATTCGGTCAACCGAACCAGCTCCGATCCCTTCCAGCTGGAGTCTGACGTTGGCTCGATATTCTGCATTAACTGATCTTTAATGGTTCGGTCGACCGATCATGCCTTTCAGTCGACCGAACAAGCTTTTTCCTTGTTCGTTGAAATCAGCCGAGATCTCTATTTATTGCAGCATTAATATTGATTGGATCGGTCAACCGGTCGACCGATCAGCCTTTTTTCCTTTCGTGCTGATCTCTGTTGATGATCTTTCCTTTGCTGAGTCACCCTGGTTCGGTCGACCGATCTTACTATTCGATCGAACGATCATGCTTTGACCGGACTCTGGTCTGATCTGTTCTGAACTGAATTACTGCTTTGAGTTTGCTTTGTTCAGTCGACTGAACCACTGGTTCAGTCGACTGATCTAGTCGAACCTGCAGCACAGTGTTACGAAAAAACTTTCCTGCAAAACAGATGTTAGAGCAATAATATAAAGCAGGAATAAAATGTAAGACAGTAGAACTGTCTTGATCTCAACTTTGAAACCTTCCCGGTTTCTTCAGTTGGATCAGCGACCTAAGGTTGTTCCCTTTGAGAACCCGACCTCCCTGTCGCTCCTCTAGTTGTTTACCTCAACCTACTTGCCAAACTTAGATCCTCTAGATCTAGTTTAGACTTTTCACTTAGCCTTGATCGACTCCCCAGGACTTTTCCTTTTGATCTTCGGTCCTCCAGACCTCTCGATCACATCGCCAAGCGTCGGGTCCCCTTGACCTGCTTGGACTTGCACCTGGGTTCCATGATCTGCTAAGATTTCTCCACCTAGCCTCCAGCTAGGACTTTTCTGGTTGAGTAAACATCCTGCACACTCAGTCAACTTGTTAGATCATAACAAGACTTAACTTGAACCTTTGACAACATCAAAACTCAGGTCTGATTCTGGTGCAACTTGCACCAACACTTCCTACATCCTAGATCTAGAGAATCTACTTTATTACAAGGAATTATAATTCAAATATAAAGAATGAAGCAAACTATAACTCAATACACGGAGATAGAGAGAAGAGATGCTTATCTTTAAAGCGTAGCGTCCTTGGAAGTGCTCCCTTGCTCCGGAGGCAGATGAATCTTGAAGGAGTAGAGGTAGATGAAGCCCTAGGGTTTCCCCCTAAGGGGAGAACCCTTCTCTAAAGAGAGGTACGAAGTCCTCGATCCCAAGATTCCCCAAAGAATGGAGTTCTTGACCTTTTATACCTCCTCCAAACTGCTCAAGAAAACCAGTATTATAGGGGTCCAACAAACCGAGTTTTTCACCCATTAAACCAAGTTTTCTCACAATTCACCTTGAATCAAAGTTGTAGCCCTTGAAATTATAGATATCTATAATTTGATATTTGGATCGATCCTTGGGTTAAACTAACCCGAAAGTTATGGTGGTTCAAAGTTTGGTCTGCAGTTTGGGCAGAGGTCCTGATGAAGCCACAGTTTGGAGGCATTGTCATACCTTTTAGCATGGCTAGACTCTACTTTCTCTTTATTGAACTTGAAGAAAAGTTATAGATCTTGAAGTTAGCTACGTTTTGATATAAAGAACAACCCATAACTCTAACTGAGCGTAAAGTTATGGTCGTTCTATTATTGGTCTACAATCTGTCTAGAATTCAGCACGACTCTATTTTGGCATGGCACGACCTTAGCTTCTTCGTCACACGACCGTGTGGAATGACACAGCCATGACATGCATGGTCTCAACTAGAGAAGTATGGCCATGTGAAACCACACGGTCATGGCATGCATTGCCTTTGGAAATTTGGCACGACCACACCTTGCTTCACCTCTACAACTTTGGCATGGGCATGCCTTGCTTTGCTTTAGGATAGCCAAACGACATGTGATTTTACATGGCCTAGTTGCTGATCTTTTCTATATTCACTCCAATGTGTGTCTTTTACTCTATTTTTGCTCCAAATTACGTCATATCAATCAAAATAAGCAAAGAGTAGATCTCTGAATAAAAGGAGTGGAAATATAACATCGTAATGAAATAGAGTGCAATAAAAATAGATTATTCTCATGAAATACAAGTAGATGTGAGTCAAAACATGTATAAAAGTGTATATAATCTATGCACATCACACCCCCTAACTTAAACCTTTACTTGTTCTCAAGCAAAAACTACATCTAGACTCATGTGGTTAAATAGTGCATCATAATCTCTAGCAAGTCAATCTAATCCTATTAAATGATTTCATTAGTGAGAAAGATACAAAAATTATTTTAGTACACCGTAAGTAATAGTTCTCCGTGTTCAGTGTAATAGTGACCTAAATTTATGAAGTATCAATCCCTAAGCCTAGTCAAGTCGTCATAAAACTATGTTCCTTATGCTTCTAGTGATAGACACTTACCTACCGCACACATGGTTCATATCTCTAAAACTACACAAGGTCTCAAAAGACTACTCGGAATTAAGAGAAACATAATATTTATTTCTCCAGTAATTTAACTCAGTCTCAAAAGGATAAATTGTTAGTTTCTACTCATGACAAATATTTTTTTATCCTTTATTCATATATTTTTTTTTCTTTTTTTTAGTGCTTTAAAGGTGTAGCACTAACAAAAATGCAAATATATAACTACAAATGTAGGGATTTTGATTTTTCCAAGTGAGTTGCCATGATCTGAGATCATCCTGTAACCAAAATATAATTAAGAGGTCACCATAGAAACACAAGTACTAGTCCAATTTTATGAATCATGACTATTTTTAGAGTTATCAACCATCAAAATTAGGCATAGTGTATAGAGATCTTAAAACAATGTCAATACTTAAACTCTTACAGTAAAAATATTACTCACTCCATACTAACATAGATAGGAAAAACTAGATCACTAAATATACTAGAACTAAGTAACCAATAAACCACATGAAATCTAGAATAAGTGTGCTAGTATTTTACATTAAGGAATAAACAATTATGATGTGATGAATGATGAAACTAGTAAAATTTTATTATGTAAAAGAAATGTGCAAAAACTAAGAAATATGACAAACACTAAACTAAACACAAGCATCCCCCCAGACTTAAATTTTTCATTGTCCCAATGAAAACTAGAAATAATATATGGAAGAGATTTTTGAAGTTAGAAAAGTTATCAAGTGATGAGCTCCAAATGGTTGACATTCATGTTCTTGAAGATACTCCTCTATCTAATACTCACATTCCTCCACAACTTTGAATCCTATGAAAAAAGATAGATAAGAAAAATTAAATAGAGGATGTGGGTTTATTATGAAGAAATAAATGAAACTAGAAAGAACTAAAAACATAAATGAAAGCAAGAAAAAAGTACTTGGGTTGCCTCCCAAGAAGCACTTGTTTAAGTTCATTAGCTCGACCCCTTATTAGGCTCATCGAAATCACAATCTTGCCTTAGTGAAAAACTTCTCGACTTTTCTTCCAATGACCCATATTATTATGAAGAGAGATGGCGTTATAAGAGCAATGTAGTGTATCACCTCTCTCTTCATCTTCGTCTCCTTAAGAGTCCTTTCCGACTGTCGGAGACGGTTCAGTGTGAGCTTCCAAATTAAAAAAGTAAGAACTAGAACCATATCAAGTTTAGTTAGGCAATTATTATAAATGGAATCGCAACCAACAAAATAAATCATAGATACCTCTATGAATTTTTCTAAAAGATCACTAGAAATACTAACCTTGCATTGTTGATATGTACCTGAAAGTTCTAAACAAGTGGATGTGACCTTTTCATAATTTTGTAGTAGTTCTAGCTCTGTCTTAAGTGGTGGTGCCTCTTAAAGTGGTGATTCTTGGGACTTTGTTTTCATTGCACAAGTCCCTACACATTTATTATTAACCAATTTCATTCTTACAAATTCCATAGTATCAATTGGTTTTACGACTAAAGGAGGTGATTATTGGGACGTTTCCTCCATAGGACATGCCCCTACACATTTATCCACACCATCATAGTCATAAGTGGTGAAGAGTCCACTAACACCAATATCATCAATAGAGGGATCAACAACATTATTAGAAATTTGAAGTAATTTTCGTAGAACTAGGATCCCCCTTTGCACCATTAGCTCTTCAGAATTTTGTGTTATGATCTTTATTTGACTAGGAGCAGGAGTATTTGGGTCTTGGGAGTCTTCCCAGTCAGTCGACTCATCTAGTTGTGAATGATGTGGTTCGTTTAACGATGAATCATCCTGAAACTCTGACTAACTCTGATTTACTTGAGAAATATGCTCAACATTTTGCATGCAATTGTAGTCCAAATTTTGATCTTCCATCCTAAATTAATTGTAATGTTGAGGCATGTCAGAGATATGCTGTTGGAATAGTGACTACTCACTCTACTCTTGAATTAGTTGGGATTGAAAGTTCTGAATTTGATGATCTCCCTAGCTAGTCATTGCCATAAGTATTAGGAACTTGCGCATATGTATCTTTGAGGTTGAACCAAATATTGAAGTTCTAGAGAATTATAAGCTTTTTGGAAGAAGTGGCAAATAACAACTGGATGAGACGTACTACCACACACTTTACAATGGAACTCAAATTAATCATCATTTGAATCATAATTTTCATTAATGGGAGATCTTGCTCTTGCACTCATGGGTGTGAAAAATTCTCTCAAAGACCTGCTTGATATGATAGTGCTCATGATATCTAAGAAAAAATTATAAGAAAAAAATACAGAATTAAAAATAAGAAATAAAATGCATAATGAAAAACAAGAAAGAAATGTAGAAATAAAAGCAAACGAATAAAGAAAAAATCTATTAACAAGTCTAGAGTAACACGTATGCTAATCAACTAATGTTAATAAAAAATAGTCCTCAGTAACAGTGCAAAAACTTGTTATGAACCGCAAGTACACGGCTACATCGTTAGTAATACAAAAGATATCGAATCTACAGGGACTGTTGATTAAGCACTAGTTAATTTCACACGGTGAATTATTTAGACAATTAAAAGATGGTTCACAAACGCTAGGAAAAGAAAGAGAAGAGAGGAGAGAGAGAGTAACAGTAAAGAGAGAGTAAAGAGGGAGAAAATGAGAGTAGTGAAGGAAGGATGATAAATTATAGGATTTCAGTTTTGTTATAATGTTAGTTAATGATCATATGAATTGTTCATCTAACTAACTCCATGCTTAAACTAATGTAGAGCTTCTAACTAGAGTCTGATACAACCCCATGAAAGTCGCACCAGAGAGTTTACCCATGTTCTAATGTCATTAAGTAAAGAAGTAACTCTAGAAAGTCCGGTTAAAGGGTTACCCTCTATCACAGGGCCCCTCGATCATACAATCACTAGAGTTATCTAATATATTTCCTAATGGTAGCACTAGAGTATCTACTCCAATTAGAATGTGCTAACAAGAATTAGACCCTATGTTAAGATCTTTTGACTGTAGAAAGTGGGTAATTATCGATGCCCTCTGTCAAGGCATAAGATGTCTGGTTGAATGAGTATCCTCTATCACTAAGGATCCCCGGGTTATCTAGTCTAGTAGCAACCTTAATATAGAGATAAATCCCTCACATCTACATGAATTGACCTTACACATATTTTATCAAACACATACAAGGCACAACACACATAGAACATGACATAAACACTTCATTGCATAGGAAAATGTCCAAATGCATAGTTCATACATCACATCACATCATAGTTACTTCCTACATCTTAAATCTAGAGAATCTACTCCATTAAAAGGGATTACAATTCAAAGATAAAGAATGAAGTAAACTATAACTCAATACATGGAGATAGAGGGAAGAGATACTTATCTTTGAAGAGTGGCTTCCTTGTAAGTGCTCCCTTGCTTCAGAGGTAGACGGATCTTGAAGGTATGGAGGTGGATGAAGCCCTAGGGTTTCCCCCTAAGGGGAGAACCCTTCCCCAATAAGAGGGATGAATTCCTCAATCCCATGATTCCCAAAATAATGGGGTTTATACCTCCTCCAAATTGCCCAGAAAAAGCAGGATTACAAGGGTCTAAAAACCAGGTTTTTCACCCATTAAACTAGGTTTTCTCATAATTTACCCTAAACCAAAGTTGTATCCCTTGAAATTATCTACAATCTGATATTTGGATCTAGCCCTAGGTTAAAACGATCTGAAAGTTATGGTGGTTCAAAGTTTGGTCTGCAGTCTCGGCGAAGATCCTGATGAAGCCACAGTTTAGAGGCACAGTCGCACCTTTTAGCATGGTTAGACCCTGCTTTCTCTTTGTTGAACCTGAAGAAAAGTTGTAGATCTTGAAGTTAGCTACTTTTTAGCATAAAGAATATCACATAACTCTAACTAAGCACAAAGTTATGGCCATTCTATGATTGGTCTACAATCTGCCCAGAATTCAACACGACTTTGTTTTGGCGTGGCACGACCTCAGATTCTCTGCCACACGGTCGTGTGGAATGACACAGCCGTGGCATGCATGGTCTTGGATGGAGAATCACGGCCGTGTGAAACCACACGGCCGTGGCATGCATGGCCTCTGGAAATTTGGCACGGCCACACCTTGCTTCACCTCTGGAATTTTGGCATGGCCACGCCTTGCATTGCTTCGGGATAGCCACATGGCCATGTGATTTCACACAGCCTAGTTGCTGGTCTTTTCTATGTTCGCTCCAATGTGCATCTTTTGCTCTGTTTTTACTCCAAATCATGTTCTATCAATTAAAATAAGCAAAGAGTAGATCTTCGAACAAAAAGAGTAGAAATTTAACATCATAATGAAATAGGGTGCAATGAACATAGATTATGCTCATGAAATACAAGTAGATGTGCATCAAAATATACATAAAAGTGTATATAATATACACACATCACCTCGGTATTGGACCAAGGAGTAAATGAAGCAATTGGAGGTGGACAAGGAGGTAATGTGAATTTTAATAAATTTATTATTTTCTAATGTGTTGTTGAGTGTAGATAAATACACAAATGTAAGTGACCTTTGGAAAAAGGTAATTGCATTTTATGAAGATCCTATACTATTCGAAGAAAAGGAGTCGTCCAAAGAGAAGGACCAATCGGATGTTGAAACGAGTTCAACATCCGAAGAAGTGGAATCGTCCACATCTTTGGAGCAAGAAGTGGAAGCGTCCACACCTTCGATGGAAGATGAAGAATAGTCCAAGACATGTGAAGAAGAAGTCTTGAAAACTCAACCCTCAACCGCATCTACCGAGAAGAGCAGTAAGGCTCACATCAAGTGTTTTGAATGCAAGGAGATGGGACACTACTACCCTATTTACTTGTAGGGATTGAAAAAATTAAAGAAAGTTTTCCGCTAGAAAATTTTCCACTGTTTAGTTGGTGAGGAAGGATTGATTATCCTTCTTTTCCAATGTTTACTTGAAGTCAAATAATGGATGGATGGATTTATGAATCCATCCCTGAATCACTTTTTTGGGGGGTTTTGCCCGCTCAAAATTGGACGGAAAGCCCTTCCACCTTTGCTTGCTTATTGTGTGGGGTGTGGCGCTTGCCTCGCCATCGATGACTACTCGATGTGTTGCAACCTCTGCCTCCCGTTCCTCTTCAGCGCCCCCTTCTCCTCCTTTGATATGCTAATGTATAGCAACGTCAGGTCTGACGGCAAATATCTCCCTTGCTTCTGCCATGTTGCCACACCACCACCGAGATCTAAGTTAGCAGGTCCCCACCAACCACTTGAATCTTTACTGCCGCTTGCCGGTGAGGAAGGCCATCAACCCCAGCACGATCGATGCAACACAAATTCTATACCCCCACCATCACTCGATGTGATCATGGATGTAGACCAAGACTAACGGCGTATGCAAATGAAGAAGAAAAACCAATTGAAGAACTTCTGCACCTTCTCCTCCTTGTTGGCCTCGTCAATTGGTCGAAACTGAAGCCTGAGATGCTCGACCTTAAGCCCGCCTTCCTCCCTTCCTCCCCAAGTCAGACTCATCATCATTATCAGCAACTAGGTAGGGATCATTATCAGGGCTAAGATCACAGTGCTATTGGTGCTGCTGGATGCAGAGGTTGCTACTACTAGATGTGGAGTTGCAGGGTTGCTGGTTGAGCAATAACAACCTTAAACAGACTTGCATTGGAGATCTTCAAGTGGCCAGGAGGTGGAGGTGGAGGGCATCACTGATTTGGAGAAGCTCGTCACCACTGAGGCGGGTGGTATCTTTGCCAAGAAGGGGGATTAGGATTAGGATCAGGTGCAAGGCGTGAGAGATCAAGTAGTGGTAGAAGAGCTTCAGCTACTTCAAGTTGACGAAGGAATGGAGGAATCTTGGAAGAGGAACATTGTTAGAGCTCGCTGCCGTAGTGGTAGCATCTACCGTTGCTGACGGAGGAGAGTTGTGCATTGCAAACTTGTAGTGCCTTACCTTCTTCTTCTTCTTCTTCCTTGTCGTCACAGCTGGTTTCATGTTGTCCGTTTTATATGCCCACTCTCCCTTTCTCTCTCAGCCTGTCCCATGTCGGTGGTCCCTCTATCTTCTCTTCCTTTCCAGAGTGTTTCCCTATGTCTTCTATTCTTTCCCTAGGATTCTCTTCTCTTCCTTTTTCTTTCTTTATCTTTTCCCTTCCCTTCTCGCAAGGATATTTTTCCTTAGTTGAATCATTTCCTTTCTCTATCTGCACCTTGGAGCAAACATAAAATACAAGAGCCAATGCCCATTGCTCAAGAAGGTAAAGGAGGTAAACCCTAAACCCCGTAAAGTTGATATTAAAACTAATGTGTGTTGTAGGGATAGTGCGAAGGAGAATAAGCACATCATATACCTCACGTGTGGTGAATGGGGACACTACCTTGTCTACGGGGACACTACATCATAGTGCAAAGGAGAAGAAGCCATGTGGATGCTCGTGTTAAGGAGGAGCTCCAATGGTAAGTAGAAAGGTAAACCCTAACTTAAAATTTAATTCAAGTTCTAAGGATATGCATGCTACAAATAATATTAGTTATTTACCCATGCATAATTATGAATTTATATATAATGATAGGAATATGGTTAATATAGTTGATAACCCTATAAATCAAAATCAAATGTTATACCTAAGAACAAACAACCCACCTTGTCTAAGGAGAAGAAGGTGGTGGAAAATCTAGGTGTTAATCTCAAGAAGGGGAGATACATGCCTAGGAAGGGTAGGTCTAGCCTTGTCCATAGTGGACAAGTTGATTCTAAGATTAGAAACCTAGAATTGGAAAATCAATTTTTAAGGGAAAAGCTTGATAAGTTAGAAAAATCCCTTGAGAGGTTCAAAGTTAGATCTAAGAGATTAGGGATGGTATTGTGTAGTCAAAGACCCAATGGTGAAATATCTGATTTGGGATATCGATCTTCATCAAACAAGGGTAAAGGGAAATTATCCATGAGACACTTTGGTGGATATGCAATGGTAAATTCAACCAAAGCCAAAGAAAAGTCATATGTAATGGTGACATATGACTATAACAAGGAGAAATTAACCAAAGGCAAGGTTCCTAAGGTTATGAAGGTCAAGTGATTAGACCAAGGTTCACCCAAGGTGCATCATAGTGGTTTACCCATAGTAGATGAGTCACCTAGGAAGGTGGCTAGGGTTAAGAGCTCTAGGGGAAGCTCAAAGAGTCAAATTGGGACCCATAATAAATGGATCTCGAGTGGACCTAGCTTAGGATTTTAAACGGGTCATAAAAATCTACCAAGGGGTTTGGAGATGGATTTGAGTCTCTAACCTAGTGGGTTGGTACATTTGGAGTGAGTTTCATGCATGAAAAATATGAATTTGAGTTCATATTGCATGAAAATGAGTTTTAAATGTATAGATGTCATATAAACTAATACTAGGGATGTATTATGGTTCATTATGGACAGATACATCAAGAGGAAGCCAAAATTAGGACTTTAGATCAAGGTTCAATTAAACCATTTAGATAGTTTTGGGGTTTGTATTAATCTTAGGATTCATAATATATATTTTTAAATATATTTTTTCCAAGTAGACAAGGATAAAATAGACTTCTTTGTAAAATTTGAAATTTTTTGGAGATCTAAGAAATTTTTATTGCATTTCTGAAATAAATAAAGTCCACCGTATATTGAAGTAGTGGACGGCGATCCGCTTTAATTTTTTGGACTATCCGCTTAAATTTTTGGGACACTACTACCCTATTTACTGCTATCCACCGTTCGCCATTTGTCGTCCACTATCAGCTTATCCGCTGATCCACCGCCCACCAGTCCACCACCCACCGACTGCAGCACAGCAGTAGCTACCCACTAGGTCCGTCACCTCCCTCTCTAGTTTTTTCTCTATTTTTGTTATTTTCTTGTGTTGATTCTATGATTGGATTGTGTGTGACTTTGTTCTCTTGATCTCTTCTATTTAAAATTATTTTATTGACTACCAAGTACCAAGTATGAAAATCAATATTATTCAGTGCTATTCAAGGTAGACCATCAAATAAAGGAGGTCGATATAAAGATGATGCCTTTGTAAAAAATAGGATTAATTAATTGGAAAAATACTTTAGAGAGATTTAATTTGCATAATGGTGTTGTAGATAGTTGTCACAATCATGCTAGAGTACAGTTTGAATCTTTTCAAGATCAAAGACATAGTGTTTCAAATATATTATGAGCACATGGGTGAGATATAGAGGTTTCTTATCACACCCGCTTAACAGCAATGTTGAATGTTACACGATTTCTTTTAAAGTAGGGATTGTCTTTCCGTGGACATGAAGAGTTAAGTAATTCTTTAAATAGAGGAAACTTTCTTAAATTGCTTCTATGGTACAGTCAAAGAAATGAGGAAGTTTCGAAGGTTGTTAATCAAAATGCTCCCGAAATTAATCAAATGATTTCTCTAGTAATTCAAAAAGACCTTACGCGTGCTTGTGCCTCTGAGATCACACTTTCAATAATCGAAGATATTGGAATAATGTTTTCGCCTTAATGGTTGATGAATCTCGAGACATTTCAGTGAAGGAGCGAATGAGAGTTGTTTTGAGATATGTGAACAAAAGAGGACAGGTGATTGAATGATTCCTTGCAATTGTACATGTATCTGATACTAGCTCTTATTCTTTGAAGGATGTTGTCAATGCTTTATTTGTGAAATATAGATTATCATTATCTAGACCGAGAGGGCAAGGATATGATGGAGCTTCAAATATGCGGGGTGAATTCAATGGGTTGAAATCTCTCATTTAGCAAGAAAATCCAAATGCAAGATATATTCTATTGGATTGAGATGCACGTGAGAGGGGGGAGGGGGGTGAATCACATGGTTTTTGAAACTTCATCTTTTCTTTTTAATCTAAAAGTATACGTAACGGAATTTAAGAAATAAAAAACACACGAAAACACAGTCGATTTTACTTGATTTGGAGCATTCGGCAACTCTTACTCCAAGACCCAGATCTCGCGGACATATCGATGGATAATCCACTAAAATAAGTAATATGGGTTATAAGGAGTGGATTCCATGTAATAATGTGAAAGAGGATATAAGGAGAAGAAAGAGGAAGTAAGGAGGTTCGGTCAAGACAAATGCGCTCGGTAAGCAAATCTCGGTCGTCCACTTTGGACAGGTCGGGATAAAAATAGCAGAACACATGATATAAATAGGTATATGAGATCGAACAAACCCAAATGAGTGAAGTACTAGCAAGCGCGCCTACACCTAACGAGGAAGTCTTGATCGAGCAGGAAATATCGACCGAGAATGTAGGTTTGGTTGAGAGTATAAGCCAGATAGAATTATAACAAACGAAGGATTAGCGCGTGTTGATATGCTCAGCGGTAGAAGGACTACCGAGCATAAAATATCGGCCAAGTTAAAATAACAGAGGGTCAATAAACCTAGGAGCACTTAGCAAGCAAAGATTCACTGAGTTTAAAGGCGTACATCCCTAAGCAATCTCTATAGTGCCCAACATGACTCGATCGGTGAAACCCGCGCGACCATCAACACATTACAAGCATATTTCTCTCAGTAGTAGAATCCCGGTCGAGCGTATATATGACTCGTTTGGCAATATAATCTCGGATGATCGAGCAGACATACGGACTGAGACGGTCAGAAGGGATTCGGCTCGGAAACATCCGATCAGACATAGATATGACACGTCTGATAGTATAATCCCGGTTGAGCGTATACATAACTCACTCGGTAGTGTAATATTAGAAGAGCAGACATACGAACCAAGGTTGTCAGGAGTGACCCGGCTTAACACGGTCGGTAGAAGAAGCCTGGACGAGCACATGCATAACTCGCTCGGTAGTATAATCTTGGGCGACTGAGCAGGCATACGAACCAAGGTTGTAGAAGGGACCCGGCTTAATACGGTCGGTAGAAGAAGCCCGAACGAGCATACACATAGCTCACTCGGTAGTATAATCTCGGGCAATCGAGCAGGAATACGAACCAAGGTTGTCAGAAGGGACCCGGCTTAACACGATCGGTAGAAGAAGCCCGGACGAGCATAGACATAACTCGCTCGGTAGTATAATCTCAGGTGATCGAGCAGGCATAAAAACCAAGGTTGTCAGAAGGGACCCGGCTTAACAGGGGCGGTTTAATAAGCCCAGACGAGCATACACATAACTCGCTCGGTAGTGTAATCTCGGGCGGGTATACCAACACGCACCTTTATGAGGCTATTAGGATAAAATCGATTTGGCAAAATCTAGCCGAGCATAAAGACACTCATATTCATTAAATCTCGTGAACATAGCCAATAAGGAGTATTACAACCAAATATAGGTAATATATGAATAATATACAATCATATGATAACCTAGCAGGAAACGACTTCTCGAAACTTCTGTAAATGTGCTAGACGACATATAAGGTGCATCTGGGGTATAAAGAAGATTCTTTAAACTATTATTGCAGGTACTTATGTCATCTCATAATAAACTCTAATAAACCAGGGTCCACTTCATGACTACGGAAGTTATAAGAAGTGGTATAAAAGGAGAATCCTCTCCGTTGGCTAGGTACGCCCACAACTCCACCACTGAAACCCTAAGTTCCATTTGAGTTCACTATACTTCTCCTTCCTCCTCTCACCTAAAACGGAGAAAACTAACTTGAGCGTCGGAGGGCCTAGCCAGAGATTCCCACCCCGGTCTTAGGTCACTAACGCTTTGTTGGTTGGCTTGATAGTGCGCAGGAGGTGATATCATCTACTGGGGCATTGAGTTGTGGTTTTCTTCATCACGGTGCTCCAATTCGCCGGAGTTTTCCCCTAGATCTGCTTTGGGGTTCTCAGATCTAGCTTTAACTTGCTATTCTCATCACTGGGAGGTATTTTTTATCAGATTTCTTCAGGGTCTGCTCTGGGTTTTCTCAGATCTATGGCTAATCATCTTCCCTGGAGTCGTCGCCTACCTTCTCTCCGGAGTCTCCGCTCACCGCCCCCAACTCTTCATTGCATCAAGCTTTCAGACAGGATCAAATTTAACGCCGTCTATCAGAAACTTCACTTGAATTTGAGACTGCGTGATGGAGGACACTGGAAAATTGATGACTATTACTTTAACTCAGGAGGAACTGGAGAGGTTCATCAGTGCCAGAGTGCAAAAGGCACTATAACAACAACAATAAGCGAATACAGGAGGTACCTTGCCCGTAGTTGTAAATCTTGCAATTTCGACCACTGATCATCGGAAAAATAGAGGTATGGAAGAGGAAGATCTTGACTACATAACCCCTGCCCCTGGTTCTCCTACTCGACACCACTGAGCTTTTTTCCGTACACCTGTGGAGCAAGGAGGACGAAGACCGGTGCTCCATGAGTCTTCTAGTGAAACACTTGTAAAAGAGAAATGCAAAGGGAAGATGGTGGTCAGTGACAGTTCCCCTGAGAGAATTATTACACCATTTGCTCAAAGGATTTTTGATGACCCATTGCCAAAACATTATCAGAATCTCAATATTGGAGAATACTCTGAAACTACTGATCTGGAAGATCATCTTTCCAAATTTGAGAGTGCGGCTCTGCTACAACAGTTTTCTGATGGGGTTAAGTGTCGGATGTTCCTTACTACTCTTGATGGAGCGGCTTAAAGATGGTTTAAAAGATTATCAGAAAATTCTATTTGGCGCTTCAAGGATTTCCGTAAAGTGTTTCTTCATCATTTTTTCTATTAATAGAAGGTATCATAAAACTCTTTGGAATCTTTTTTCTGTCAAGAAGGGGTCGAAGGAAAGCATCAGAGCTTATATTAAATGGTTTAATCAAGTAGTCATTGATGTCCTAATGCCACCACTGAAATTTTGGTGAGTGCTTTTTCTCAAGGGCTTAATGACAATGATTTCTTCAATGACCTAGTACGAAATCCTCCAACTAATTTTGATTTAATAATTGAGCGAGCTATTGAATTCATTAATGTTGAAGAGGCTCAAGCAGCTCGCAAGAAGGAGAATGTTGTATCTGTCTCGGTTTCAACTAATGACCGATCCACAACTCCTGTTCATCCACCCAGGGGACCTCGTGCAGCTCCTCCTCCACATCGTCAACCTGAACTCAAACCTCAAGTAGTGCAACATGTGGGGGTGCCTTAAGAAATCCCAAGAAGGTGGTGCACATATCATATGTTAGGAACTCATTACATAGAGAATTGTTTTGCCCTAAAGAACCAGAGGACAAATAATGTCCGGTATCGTAGACGATCTCCCAACCGGCAGTCATACCCAAGACAAGGTAGCCCGCTCAAACTAGAATATCGAGAAACTGAACCACAGTCAGGAGTATTACAATTACCGGGCGAGCCACCTCGAGTGCCCAAACAAATACTGTAGCGCCCGAAAATTCTCAAAACTATTTTATAAATATGCTATGATTTTTCTGGAATTTTAGGATATTTTTACAGAATTTTTAGAGTAGCAGAAGTAGCAAAAATAAATAGAAAACGAAAACGGCCTAAGCGGGAATTGAACCCGAGACCTATTGGATCCTACGACTTATAGATAGCTCTAGTAACCAAGTGAACCCAGCAGGGCCGTGCTGAAAAGAAAGGAAATCAATTATATTTATATTAGAGTTGGGCCGAATTACCCACTTAATATAAATAAAGATTTAAGTGAGGAATTGTTATTTTTCTTAAAGGAGGAAAACCTTTCCCTCACCCTAGTCACGCCGCCCTCTCCTTTTCTCCCTCACCTCTCGACGCCAACCTCAAGAAACCTAGGGTTTCCGTCCCAAAGGCAAGGGGAACACCTTCCGGCGATATCTCGGCTACGAGAACGTTCCTCCCCGCGGGAAGAGCAAGTGGACGCGAGGAAATCGACAGAGGAAATCGTCTTCTCCGGAAATCTAGCGATTAGAATCGTAAGAAAATCCGAACAGGAGGTAAGAAACTCCTCACTTGCAGTATAAGTAGCTTCCGTGTGAATTCCATGATTTAGTTAGTAGTATATAGCTTTTCGGCACAAAGGATGCGAATTAGCGCATACCAAGTGTTCGATTAAATTATTAGCACAGCTAAAATGTAACTTAGGCATTGTGATAGCTTAGTTAAATGCAATAGGAGCAATTCACAGCTCATATAGTCTTGCCACAGCTTTTACAGGACTAGACATCCAATGGGTGGGCTCCCACAGTCGCCTCTAGGTTTAGATAACCTAGTTTTGGGTTTAGACAACCTAGTAAAAGCAAGACAGGAATTTAATAGCTTATGTTCAGTATTTTACTTTCTCAGAGGCACTATACTGGATTAGATATCCATTGGGTTGGACTCCCATAGTCATTCCTAGGTTCAGCTAACCTAGTAACCCTACTAAATTCGGGACTTGCAAACCCGGGTCTAGTTGGGGATGCGCGCACAGCAAAGTACAGTTGTCGGGCCCAAACAGCAGCTTGATTATTATTTTAATCTACTTATGAATATAGTTTTCAAACATCACAAATTAGTCATGTGAGTTCAGTCAGCTTTAACATTAGATTAGTATTAACTTAGTTCAGTTTTATATCAGTTTAGTTTTCTGTTGATATAACATGATAGTTTATGATTAGTTCTATTGCTATGATCAGTTTCATTTCTATGTGTTGTGTGTCATGACATGTTTAGCATATTCAGTATGTTCTTTTCAAATAGCATGTTTTAAAGGCATATTGCATCGAATGTATGTTTTTGTGAGGTAGATGATTTCTTACTAAGCGAAAGCTTACAGATACTTTTTCCTTATACTGCAGATAAAGGTAAAGGAAAGATGGACTAGCGGAGGCTGGAGGGCAATGCGATGAAGATGTGTGTGGATGGAACTTGGAATAAAGATCTTAGGGAATTCAGCAACCTTTGTGTTAAATATTAGAACCTTTTAGCATTTCATTATTTTGCACCTTGGTATGTTAAATGCTATGGATTAGTAAATCATGCACCCTATCATGCTTAGAATCTTAGTTGTGTGAGATTAGAATGTTTTCCAATTGTTTTAGAACTCATATATGAAATCCTGGCATGAAACAGTGCTGAAATCAGAGTGTTGGTGCGAAATCAGAAACCCCAATCGATCGGCCGATCGATTGGAGGCTTCTCAATCAATCAGCCGATCGATCGGGAAGCTCGTACCGCGAACAGTAGGCGTCTGGATCGATCAGCCGATCGATCCAGCAAATTCTGTCGCGAACAGTAGGCTCTGGGATCGATCACTGGATCGATCACTGGATCGATTGGCTAGTTTGGATCGATCAGCCGATCGATCCAGAATATTGGCCCGAGCACAGTAGCGTGCTGGATCGATCCAACCTAAGCCCCACATACAGTAGCCATCTGGATCGATCAATGGATCGGTCCGGCCATTTCAATCGATCCGTGGATCGATTGGGAGGCCTGATGTCAGCAAGAAACTCTTAGTTAAGTTCCTTGACCATGGGGGATGTAATATATGTCATGAATAGTTTAGATTACACCCCTTAGCACATGTAGAACCAAGAAATGATGATAGTTTGGCAAAATTTTAATTAGTACAGCTTCCGCACTTAGATTTAATGATGGTCATGGAATAGTTAGCACAGATTAATATAACGATCAGCCTCACAGCCTAGTTAGTAGGAGGCGGGTCGTTACAGAGTGGTATCAGAGCAGTTCCCATACTTCCTACACACACATCAGCATTGAACCTGCAGCTTCCAAGTAAGAACACCTCTCACCTTATTTATGTTTACTATTTTCATGTTAGAAGTAAATGAAGCATGTTTATTTATGATAGTACCTAACATGATAACCATAGATATGCAGTTATGATTGTATTAGTTATGTATGTCCTCTATGTCTCTAGAATGGCACGAGGACGCCCAGCTAGAAGGGCACCAGCTACTGAGCCCCTGCATGAGGTAGGCAGTTCAGTGCCTCCCCCAGACCCGACAGCATTGGTGGCTCAGTTACAGCAGCAGTTAGCTGAACAGCAGCAGGAGATAGCCACTTTAAAGGCTAATCAGCAGAATACTCCTACAGTCACCCCGGAACCAAACTTGGCAACGACAGTAGTCTTAGAGGTTCCACCAGTCTAGCCTACAACACCAGTGGCCCCAGCAGCAGAAGCAAAAAGAGAGGCCTATCTGATCTAGTGGCAGAGAGTTAAGCCCGAGAACTTCTCAGGCACCAGTGAACCATGGGATGCTCAAGCCTGGTTCAAGACACTAGAGAGTACGATGGAGCTTCTGGACTGGCCAGAACATGAGAAGGTGAAGTGCGCTTCCTTCTGCTTGACAGGAGATGCACGTATGTGGTGGGAGAGAATTAGAGCGAAGCGCCCAGTGAACCAGATGACATGGGCAGACTTCGAGAAGGAGTTCTTTGAAGAATTCTTTCACATGCGGGTCACAAACCGCCACTACGACGAGTTCACTGAGTTTCATCAGGGCAACCTATCAGTGGAGGAAGCTGTGAAGAAATTTAATAGATTGGCTCGTCTATGCCCAGAACTAGTCAGTACAGAAAAAGAACGAGTTCGGTTGATGCTCAAGATGCTGAGGCCGGAAATAGCAATGAACGTGGCTGGCGGCGTTCATAGGCCGCAAACCACCGAAGAACTAGTCAGCAGTGCTCTGACCACCGAGCACTACCAGAACAATATCAAGCAGCAGAAGCAAGTTCTCACGAAATCTAAAGGTCAAGGAGGTTCAGGCACTCAGAAACAACAGGACCACAACTCCAACTGGAAAGGGAACTCCAGCAACAAGCGCAAACCAGGGAGTTACCCAAAAGGAGAGCCAGCTAGCAAACAGCCCAGTTATCCAAAGTGTGCTACTTGTGGGAAATTCCACCCTGGAGTTTGTCGTAAGGGCACCCGAGGATGCTTTGAGTGTGGACAAGAAGGGAACATGGCCAAGCAGTGTCCGAACAAGGCCATCTTTCCTCCACCACAGCCGATCCAGTACGAAGCCAAGCCAGCACAGTTGCATCAGATGCAGGCCGCTTTAGATAGTCCCCACATCAGCCAGGGCAGACTAGAAGCCCCTCCAGCTACGACAAATGCACGGATCTATTCACTGACCAGAGAGAACGTAGCAAATGCCTCGACAGTTGTTACAGGTCAGATTAGTATTTTACAGCAAAGTACAACTATCTTATTCGATACTGGGGCAACCCATTCTTATATATCTAGGGCATTTGCTGAGAAGTTAGCAAGACCTCCAGAGGTACTCAGTAGTTAGTTTCTGACGACGTTACCTTCAGGAGAAATTATGGCATCCACGCATTGGCTCAGAGCAGTGCCAGTCATTATAGCAGACAGAGAACTCTTTTGTGATCTGATAGTGCTAAATATGACTGACTACGATGTCATCCTTGGAATGGACTTCTTGATCAGATACGGTGCCTCCATCGAGTGCCGTAAGCAGAAAGTTGTATTCCAACCTGAAGCAGAAGCACAGTTTGAGTTCGTCGGAGAACCAAAGCGAAAGCCCAAGAAATTTCTCTCAGCTATGAAGGCACAGAGATTAATGGATTCAGGATGTACGGGATTTTTAGCACATGTAGTCAGTACCAGTTAGGACAAGGACCAACAACTAGCAGAGGTCCGAGTCGTATGTGACTACCCAGCAGTCTTCCCTGAAGAGTTACTAGGCCTAGCACCAGACAGGGAGATTGAATTCGAAATAGAGCTCATTCCCGGTACAAATCCTATTTCCAAAGCACCTTACCGCATGGCTCCAGCAGAACTGAAAGAACTTCATGAGAAACTACAGGAGCTTCTTGACAAGGGCTTCATACGTCCTAGTCACTCACCATGGGGAGCGTCTGTATTGTTCGTGAAAAAGAAGGACGGGAGCATGCGCCTATGCATAGATTATAGAGCACTGAACCAAGTCACCATTAAGAACAGGTATCCTCTTCCCAGAATAGATGACCTGTTCGATCAGCTAAAGGGAGCAGCAGTGCTCTCTAAGATAGACCTCAGATCAGGTTATCATCAGGTGAAAGTTAAGGAATGGGATATACCCAAGACAGCATTCAGGATCAGATACGGACATTACGAGTTCGTAGTCATGCCCTTTGGCGTGACAAATGCTCCAGCTACTTTCATGGACCTCATGAACAGAGTATTCAGAGAGTACTTAGATAAGTTCGTTATTGTATTCATCGATGTCATCCTTATCTATTCAGGAACTCAGGAAGAACACGCAGAGCACCTGAGAATGGTACTGCAGACCCTTCAGCAGAACCAGTTGTACGCCAAGTTCACAAAATGTGAATTTTGGTTAGATCAGGTGTCCTTCCTGGGTCACATCATCTCAAAGGATGGTATCATGGTAGACCCCAGTAAAATAGAAGCTGTGCGTAACTGGAAAAGACCCAAGAATGCCAGTGAGATCAGGAGCTTTCTGGGATTAGCAGGTTATTACAGAAAGTTCGTAGAGGACTTCTCCAGGATAGCCTCCCCACTGACAGCTCTTACTAGAAAGAACAGAAAATTTCAGTGGACAGAGGACTGCGAAAACAGCTTCAGCGAGCTAAAAAAAAGATTGACCAGTGCACCTATTCTGACTCTACCAGAGAACGCAGATAGCTTTGATATATATAGTGATGCCTCTAAGTTGGGACTAGGAGCAGTGCTGATGCAAGACGGCAAGGTAATCACCTACGCCTCCAGACAACTCAAGAATTATGAGAAGAACTATCCTACTCATGACCTTGAGCTTGCAGCAGTGGTGTTCGCTCTCAAAATTTGGAGACATTACTTGTATGGAGCTCAGTGCAGAGTGTATACAGATCATCAGAGTTTGAAGTACTTCTTCACTCAGAAGGATCTGAACATGCGACAGCGCAGATGACTAGAACTGGTTAAAGACTACGACATAGACATCCTCTACCACCCAGGAAAAGCAAATGGGGTAGCAGATGCACTTAGCAGAAAGTCCAGTGCTGCTCTATTATCTCTAGCAGCCATGTCACCGCCCCTACAGAAGGAGATCACAGACTTCGGTCTTGAACTCATAGTTGGACATCTCTCTACTATGACGCTAGAGTCTACTTTGCTTGGTGATCTTCAGACAGCTCAGGAACAGGATCCTGAAATTCAGAAAATCAAGCAAGGAATAGCAGAATCAGACAGTGGGGAATTCAGAATATCAGATAGCGGGGTATTATACTTTGGTGACAGATTATGTGTTCCAGATCAAGAGGAACTACGCAGGAAGATTTTAGATGAGGGTCACAAGACTCCCTATGCGATGCATCCAGGCTCCACTAAAATGTACCAGGACTTGAAGAAGCGTTTTTGGTGGCCTGGGATGAAGAGAGACATCGCTCAATATGTCAGCATCTGCCTAACCTGTCAAAGGGTTAAGGCAGAACATCAGAGACCAGGAGGAGTTTTGCAGCCCATTCAGATACCCGAATGGAAGTGGGAAGACATTTCTATGGATTTCATAGTGGGACTACCCAGAACCACGAATGGTTTTGATACCATCTGGGTAATAATCGACAGGTTGACTAAATCAGCCCACTTCTTAGCTATCAGGATATCCTACTCCATGGAACAGCTAGCACAGTTGTATCTCAAGGAGATCGTTAGACTACATGGAGTCCCACGAACCATTATTTCAGACAGAGACAGTAGGTTCACATCACACTTCTGGGAGTGTGTACAGTCAACTTTGGGCACGAAGTTAAAATTCAGCACAGTCTTCCATCCTCAGACAGATGGTCAGACGGAGCGAGTAAATCAGGTACTCGAAGATATGCTCCGAGCATGTGCCCTAGATTTCAGAGGAAGTTGGTGCAAATATCTGAGTCTAGCAGAATTTGCATACAACAATAGCTATCAGGTCACCATCGACATGGCACCTTACGAGGCTCTCTATGGGCGGAGGTGTAGATCTCCAATCTGCTGGTATGAGAGTGGTGAACAGAAAGAACTAGAACTCCAGACAGATCTAATGGAAGATACCACAGCAGCTATACAGCAGATCCGCCAGAGGATAGAGACAGCTCAGAGCCGCCAGAAAAGCTATGATGATACACGGCGCAGACCTTTAGAGTTTTTAGTTGGGGATTCAGTGTTCCTCAGAGTAGCTCCCATGAAGGGAGTAATGCGTTTTGGGAAGAAGGCCAAACTAAGTCCCAGATATGTGGGACCATACCCTATCACTAGAAGAGTTGGCAAGGTAGCATATGAGCTAGAGCTACCACAGGATATGTCAGTCATCTATAATGTATTTCATGTCTCTATACTGAAGAAGCATATCCCAGATGTCACCCAGGTGATTGAGCCCCAGTCGGTACCAGTCCGCGAAGACCTCAGCTATGATAGTTGAGCGATTCAAATAATAGACCGAGCAGTTAAGAAATTGCGGAACAAGGAAGTACCATTAGTGAAAGTAATTTGGCAAAGTCACACAGCAGAAGAGGCAATCTGGGAGACAGAAGTCAGTATGAGACAGAAGTACCCAGAGTTATTCTAAGTTCGAGGACGGACTTTTTATAAGGTATGGGGGATTGTAGTGCCCAAAAATTCTCAAAACTATTTTAGAAATATTCTATGATTTTTCTGGAATTTTAGGATATTTTTACAGAATTTTTAGAGTAGCGGAAGTAGCAAAAACAAATAGAAAACGAAAACGGCCTAAGCGGGAATTGAACCCGAGACCTATTGGATCCTACGACTTATAGATAGCTCTAGCAACCAAGTGAACCCAGCAGGGCCGTACTAAAAAGAAAGGGAATCAATTATATTTATATTAGAGTTGGGCCGAATTACCCACTTAATATAAATAAAGATTTAACTGAGGAATTGTTATTTTTCTTAAAGGAGGAAAACCTTTCCCTCACCCTAGTCACGCCGCCCTCTCCTTTTCTCCCTCACCTCTCGGCGCCAACCTCAAGAAACCTAGGGGTTCCGTCCCAAGGGCAAGGGGAACACCTTCCGGCGATATCTCGGCTACGAGAACGTTCCTCCCCGCGGGAAGAGCAAGTGGACGCGAGGAAATCGACGGAGGAAATCGTCTTCTACGGAAATCTAGCGATTAGAATCGTAAGAAAATCCGAACAGGAGGTAAGAAACCCCTCACCTATAGTATAAGTAGCTTCCGTGTGAATTCCATGATTTAGTTAGTAGTATATAGCTTTTCGGCACAAAGGATGCGAATTAGCGCATACCAAGTGTTCGATTAAATTACTAGCACAGCTAAAATGCAACTTAGGCATTGTGATAGCTTAGTTAAATGCAATAGGAGCATTTCACAGCTCATATAGTCTTGCTACAGCTTTTACAGGACTAGACGTCCAATGGGTGGGCTCCCACAGTTGCCTCTAGGTTTAGATAACCTAGTTTTGGGTTTAGACAACCTAGTAAAAGCAAGACAAGAATTTAATAGCTTATGTTCAGTATTTTACTTTCTCAGAGGCACTGTACTGGATTAGATATCCCTTAGGTTCAGCTAACCTAGTAACCCTACTAAATTCGGGACTTGCAAACCCGGGTCTAGTTGGGGATGCGCGCACAGCAAAGTACAGTTGCCGGTCCCAAACAGCAGCTTGATTATTATTTTAATCTACTTATGAATATAGTTTTCAAACATCAAAAATTAGTCATGTGAGTTCAGTCAACTTTAGCATCAGATTAGTATTAGCTTAGTTCATTTTATATCAGTTTAGTTTTCTATTGATACAACATGATAGTTTATGATTAGTTCTATTGCTATGATCAGTTTCATTTCTATGTGTTGTATGCCATGCCATGTTTAGCATATTCAGTATGTTCTTTTCAAATAGCATGTTTTAAAGGCATATTGCATCAAATGCATGTTTTTGTGAGGTAGATGGTTTCTTACTAAGCGAAAGCTTACAGATACTTTTTCCTTATACTGCAGATAAAGGTAAAGGAAAGATGGACTAGCGGAGGCTGGAGGGCAATGCGATGAAGATGTGTGTGGATGGAACTTGGAATAAAGATCTTAGGGAATTCAGCAACCTTTGTGTTAAACATTAGAACCTTTTAGAATTTCATTATTTTGCACCTTGGTATGTTAAATGCTATGGATTAGTAAATCATGCACCCTATCATGCTTAGAATCTTAGTTGTGTGAGATTAGAATGTTTTCCAATTGTTTTAGAACTCATATATGAAATCCTGGCACGAAACAGTGCTGAAATCAGAGTGTTGGTGCGAAATCAGAAACCCCAATCGATCAGCCGATCAATTGGAGGCTTCTCAATCGATCAGCCGATCGATCGGGAAGCTCGTACCGCGAACAGTAGGCATCTGGATCGATCAGCCGATCGATCCAGCAAATTCTGTCGCGAACAGTAGGCTCTGGGATCAATCACTGGATCGATTGGCTAGTCTGGATCGATCAGCCGATCGATCCAGAATATTGGCCCAAGCACAGTAGCGTGCTGGATCGATCCAACCTAAGCCCCATATACAGTAGCCATCTGGATCGATCAATGGATCAATCCGGCCATTCCAATCGATCCGTGGATCGATTGGGAGGCCTGATGTCAGCAAGAAACTCTTAGTTAAGTTCCTTGACCATGAGGGATGTAATATATGTCATGAATAGTTTAGATTACACCCCTTAGCACATGTAGAACCAAGAAATGATGATAGTTTAGCAAAATTTTAATTAGTACAGCTTCCGCACTTAGATTTAATGATGGTCATGGAATAGTTAGCACAGATTAATGTAACGATCGGCCTCACAGACTAGTTAGTAGGAGGCGGGTCGTTACAAATACAACTCGAGGTAACAACTGCTCGGCAACAGGAGAATCACAACAATGCCACCCGAGGTAATATCAATATGATAATGGGTGGACCTACCGATGGAGATTCAAATCAGGCAAGAAAATCACATGCTCGACGATTACAGATCCATGCAGTAGGATGTAGCCAGGAGAGGGCAGTAGGACCGGAGATTAGTTTTGGTCCCAGAGATCTGAAAGGGGTAGAAGTACCCTATAATGATGCATTAATAATCAAAGTTGTTATAGCTAATTACAATATTTCTAGTACCTTCATCGACATTGGTAGTATTGTTAATATCATTTTCAAAAAAGCTTTTGATCAACTGCAGATAGATCTAAGTGAACTTCAACCCATGGTGACTCCTCTATATGGTTTCATGGTCAATGAAGTACAAACGCTCCTCCAAATAAAGTTGACTATATCTTTAGGGGAAGAGCCCCTAATGAGAACCAGAAGATCTTATTTCATGGTGGTAGATGCACCTTCTTCTTACAATGTTATATTGGGTCGACTGGCCTTGAACGAATTTCGGGCGGTCGTTTCTACTTTCTGCCATAAGGTGAAGTTCCCCGTTGATGATCAAGTCGGAGAAGTCCGTGGAGATCAATTGCTAGTATGAAAATGCTATGTGGAAATCATTCGGACAGAAGCCCATACTCGTAAAACTCAGAGAATGGAAGTCAGTACTATTCACGAGAGATTGCCCGGTCTGATATATGAAGAAAAAGAAGAGATACAAATACAGGCTGGGCGATCAGAAGCTATGACTTATGTGGCCACCAATTTAGATCTTCCACACAAGACCGAGCTAATACAATATTTGGTGCGAAACAACGATGTGTTTGCATGGACCCCCAAGGAAGTTGCAAGGGTCTCCCCCCTTGTGATGGAACATTCATTACATGTTTATTCAGACACCCGGCTTGTCAAGCAAAAGAAAAGAGATTTTGGAGCTGACCAAAACTAGATCATCAAGGAGGAGGTAGACAAACTAATGGAGGTAGGCTACATTCGGGAGGTACAATTTCCTAGTTTGTTAGCAAATGTTGTCGTGGTTTCTAAACCAGGGAATAAATGATGAGTATGTATCGACTTCCGGGATCTTAACAAAGCTTGCCCGAAAGATTACTATCCCCTGCCACGTATTGATCAAGTGGTGGATTCTACCATCGATTGTGAATATATTTACATGTTGGATGCCTATCAAGGTTACCATCAGGTTCCTTTAGTTAAGGATGATCAAGAAAAGGTTAGTTTTATAACAGCCGAAGGTACTTATTGTTATAATGTTATGCCTTTTGGATTGAAGAATGCAGGGGCAACCTACCAGAGGCTTATGAATAAAGTCTTTCGAGAATAGATAGGAAGAAATATGGAAGTATATGTAGATGACATATTAATTAAGTCTCTTTGGGCAGAAGATTTATGCAAGGATGTAGAAAAAACATGCCAGACCTTGCAGCAATATGGATTCAAGGTTAACCCTTGTAAATGCTTATTTGGGGCTAAAGGTGGTAAGTTCCTCGATTATTTGGTTACAGAACGAGGAATAGAAGTGAATCCCAGCAAAGTTCGAGCAATTCAAGATATGGAGCCCCCACGCAACATGAAAGAAGCCCAAAGGTGGGCTGGTCGAATTACTGCTCTATCTCGCTTCATTTCTCGATCAGCCGACCGAAGTTTTCATTTCTTCAAGATACTCCATAAGGCTACCAAATTTCAGTGGGATGAAGAGTGTGACAAAGTATTTCAAGAATTGAAAGATATTTGTCAACCCTCCCTATCTTTGCTAAACCTGTAGTAGGAGAAACTTTATGGATTTATTTTCAGCAAATGAGCATGTTGTAGGCTAGGTGTTGGTAAGGCAGGAGGGTAAGGAGCAACAGCCAGTGTACTTTTCAAGTCATTTATTAAAGGGAGCCGAGTGTAGATATACTACGCTCGAGAAATTAGCTTATGCATTAGTGTTAACAACAAGGAGGTTACGTCCTTACTTCTTATCACATGCGATTATAGTATTAACTAATAGTACTCTCGGCCGGGTACTTTTCAATCCGGAAGCATCTGGACGGTTAATTAAGTGGACAACCGAGCTCAATGAATATGATATACAATACCAACCCCGTTCGACCATCAAAGTATAAGCTCTGGTAGATTTCTTAATAGAAGTGCAAGGTCTGGAAAAGGAAGGAACTTGGAAAACCTATGTGGATGGGTCTTCAACTAGACAAGGTAGCGGAATTGGAATCCTTCTCATATCTCCAAGGGAAGACCGGGTTCAGCTTTCAGTTTGATTGAATTACAGGGTCACTAATAACAAAGCGGAATATGAAACACTGATAACTGGTTTGCATGCTGCTCGACATGTGGGGGTTGCTCGAGTATGGATTTATTCTGACTCTCAATTGGCAGCACAACAGTTAACAGACAGCTTTGAAATTAGCAATGATCGACTCAAGCTATATGCAGAAGCATTCGATAAATTGAAGGTTGGGTTTCAAGAGGTGAATATACAAAAGATACCTCGATCAGAAAACCAAGTGACTGATGAATTAGCTAAACTAGCTTCAGCAATAATACCTTGGAACCTGGATTGGCCCTTGGAATAAACAGTGCTAGTATCTTGTATCGAGAGACAAGCTGATATAAAGATACAGAGTAACTGGAGGACACCCATCATACTGTTCTTATAGTAAGGCATTCTACCAGCTAAAGATGAGCAAGCGAGGGTTTTCAAGAAAAGGGGTGCTCGATATACGCTAGTGGGTGATCACCTTTATAAAAGGGATTTCTCAGCCCTTTGCTCAAATGTATTGGACCGGAAGACATACAATATATTCTATAAAAAGTTCATCAAGGTTCATGTGGGAGCCATATTGGAGGAAGATCCTTAGCTCATAAAATATTATTGGTCGGATATTTCTGGCCTACTCTACAAGAGGATGTGGTGCAACTCGTAAGAACATGCCTATCTTGTCAGAAACATCAGAATCTGTCACATCATCCTACTCAGTTATTGAAAACTTCTATAGTTTCTTGCCCTCTTGACCAATGGGGCATGAATATAGTAGGTCCATTTCCCTTAGCGACTGCACAGAGAAAGTTCTTATTGGTAGCTGTGGATTATTTCTCAAAATGGGTGGAAGCTGAGCCATTGGCAAGGATAACTGAAAACACAGTCATTAAATTCTTATGGTAGCATATCATTTGCAGATTCGGAATTCCACATAAACTGGTTTCTGATAATGGAAGACAATTTCAAGGGCAGAGAATCAAAGAATGATGTGCCGGATACGATATTACACAAGCATTCACCTCTGTGGCATATCCACAGATTAATGAGCAAACAGAGGTAACTAATAAAGAAATTATTAGAGAACTTAAAACTAAATTAGATCATGTTGGTGGCAGTTGGGTAGATGAGTTACCCAATGAGTTGTGGACTTATCGTACCACTCCTCGAGAAGCTACAGCCATAACTTCATTTTAACTAGTATATGGCGGTGAAGCAGTAATCCCCATTGAAGTGGGAGTAGAATATGATCGAAAATAATTATATGACTAAGATAATGTAGGTTGACGTCTTATGGAGTTAGATTTGATAGAGGAAATCCGGGACAATGCAGCAACTCGCCTTACATCATATAGGCAACGAATGAGACAAAACTACAATAAAATAGTCATCCTCGATTCTTTCAAGTAGAGGATTTAGTATGAAAGTGTATCAAGCATGTGAGGGACGTTAGCAAATTGGAACCCCAATGGCGAGGACCATATAAAGTTATACAGAAGCTTGCCTCATGTTCTTACTATCTCCAAGATGCAGAAGGAAGGAATTTCGAGCGATCTTGAAGTGCAAATCACTTACAACCATACAAAGCTTAATAAGTATGCCTATATTTTATCCATGTATTTCACTTAATTTCTAAATATAATGGAAAAATGCAGGCATCTATCCTCCAAAAGACACACATACAGCTGCTAAAATAGACGAATCGATTTTCTTTCCGAGCGTGTTTCCTCCGCTCAGCACTAGTCGATCGGGGATCTTAAGAAGTGATCGGTCTGGCTTCCTTAGGAGGAACCAGAGACTTTAAACTCTTAACAGTAGAGCAGCGACTATAAACTTTCAAGCGTGTTTCCTCCGCTCAACACTAGTCGATCGGGGATCTTAAGGAGTGACCGACCTGGCTTCCTTAGAAGGAACTAGAGACTTTAAACTCCTAACAGTCGAACAACGACTATAAACGTTCGATCGTGTATACTCCACTCAGCACTAGTCAATCAAGGATCTTAAGGAGTGACTGACCTGGCTTCCTTAGGAGGAACTGGAGACTTTAAACTTTCAACAGTCGAGCAGCGACTATAAACTTTCGAGCGTGTTTCCTCCACTCAGCACTAGTCAATCGAGGATCTTAAGTAGTGACCGGTCTGGCTTCCTTAGGAGAGATAGGAGACTTTAAACTCTTAATAGTCGAGCAATGACTATAAACTTCCAAGCGTGTTTCCTCAGCTCAGCACTAGTCGATCGGGGACCTTAAGGAGTGACCGGCCTGGCTTCCTTAAGGGGAACCGAGACTTTAAACTTCAAATTGATAAGAGGTAATTTTAAACTTTTTGATATGCTCCTAGCATGGATTGACCCGTTTGGGGGTAATATCCTGACCAAAATATAACGATGTTCGGATATTCACTTGTCAGCTTAAGCTCGCTCGGAAGTTCAATTTTGACCGAAATATTATAAGAAATTTGGTTCTCACTCATCCGTTTAGAGCCGTTCGGGAATGATATCCCGGCTAAAATATAACGGTGCTCGGATATTCACTTATCAGCTTAAACTCGCTCAGAAGTTCAATTTCGATCGAAATATGATAAGCAATTTGGTTCTCACTCATCCATTTAGAGCCGTTCGGGAATGATATCCCGACCGAAACATAGCGGTGCTCAAATATTCACTTGTCAGCTTAAGCTCGCTAGGGAGTTCAATTCTGACCAAAATATGATAAGCAATTTGGTTTTCACTCATTCCGTTCAGACCCGCTCGGGAGCAATACCCCGTCCAAGATATATTGACATCTTGGTCTTCATTCATCAGTTTGAATATGTTATTCATTCATGATCAAGATACAAGAAGGTGTTACCGCTTATAGATCTTCTTAATCCACCTGAGACATAAAACCAAGCCAAACATAAGAATAGGTAAAGTTCTTTATATCAAGATAACTCGCGTGAAAAATTTTCAGAGAGATATGATCTGCAAAAAACAAGTAAGTACCAATTTTCATAAGTTTGAGCAAGCAGGAAATACACATATTTGATTATTCAGCTATGTAAGATTAGGCTATCCCATGACTATTCTGCCTAACTGCTTATTCATTATATCTATTACAAGTATGACAGGATGGGCTCTGAAGATATATGAAAGCAATGAACAAGTAAGTGTCAAATATTCGTTTACAATTCAAGAATAAAATACATACATGCAACCGCCTATTTTTACATGCTTATTCTTGATATTATGACTATCGCATGTTCTTTTTAAAATGTTCATTTGCAAGTTCATGTACAATTTGGGAAACATGCATATATTAGTCAATAAAATAGCAATATTATCTATAGGTATAAGCCTAGGAAAATAAGTTCAATTGGCTTAACCCTTGGTTAGCCCATCCATCAATAGTTCACTTAAAACTACTAAGAAACTTCTTGGATAGTTCTTTGTTGAGCCTCCGATGGTCTATAAATCGAGGAGGAGGTTCTTGAGGTAAATATCCTCCTTCTTGCAGTTGCTTAAGGACTCCATCAGTTGAATGAGTTAAAGTCCCTATAATGCGCTCAGCAAACTCATTCGCAAATTCGGGGAAGTCTAAATATTGTCGATGTCGCCTCTCCCAACGTTCTTCTTCACTCGCTCTAAGGATTGCAGCTCTGACTCTGCTTTTGCTACTTTTGAGCAGGTCCCATTGTTCTTGCAAAATTTCTCATGAGAAAGATAAGGAACCAATGCCTTATATGCATATCCGTTCTAATTTAGCTCTTAACATGATGAGGTCAGGTCTACTCATTCCTATGTCTCATGTTATTCTTCCAGTTACTTCTGCTCCTGAAACAGTTCCTGATGTGCCAACGTCTCTTCCGTTTCTGCCTCCAGTTTTTGCTTCTTCTTCATCTATAGCAAGAGCCAAGAGGACACCCTGTAAGAGATCCTCTATCTCTTCTCCTTTAAGCGCTCTCGCTGGATCAAATCCGAACCCCATGACTTCTGTCTTATCTACTTCAACTCCCTCTCCTTCAATAGCTGCAGCTGCTCTCCTTAGTTCCACTCCTCTTCCTTCCTCCTCTGCAGGGCCTTCAGTGTCTTCTCTCCCTTCCTCTCTATTTAAGCAAGCTCAAGGATTGCCTTCCCAATTGGGGTAGGCCTCAGTCTTTGCTACTCATGGCCTCCTTCAATTACAAGGTCTCCTAGCTAATTCCTGACTACAAAGCCAGGCCTCCATAAAGGGGACAAGTATTTCTGATCGCGTTGACCATCACAATTGGCAGGCTACTGCTGTAAGTATTTTATTCATGTTTTATTAATTTGTCATCATCACCTATGATTGAGTCATTATTTTGTTTAGTTTTTTGCTTCGATTCTACATATGGGCCAACTAGCTATGGCCTTAGAAAAAGAGAATAATACTTTGAAGAACCAAATAAGAGAGTTGAGGACCGCTCCTCCTCCTCCTAGCAATGAGTTCACTAAGTTACAGGAGAGAGTAAATTCCCAAGCTTAACAGATATCTATTCTAGAAAAAGATTTGCAACATCACCGTCAATTATTGAAGACCACAGAAGATGAGAAAAAGACCTTGAAGATACAAATGGATGGATTAAATTCTCGACTTCAGCTAGAAACTGTTCTAAAAGGAAAAACACTCTCGGATGTTTCCTATAAAGCCACTGTCCTAGAAAAGGTGGAAAAACTTCACAATGTCTTTTCTTTTGAACATGCACAAGACTCTGCCTCAAAGGACTTTTCCTTGCTACAAGGACAGGAACAAATGAAGGCCCAAGATGTCAACATAGCTTCTCTTTAAAAGGATCTAGAACAGGTTAAGAAAGAAAGGGACTCTTTCAAAGACAAGGCGTCTAGTCTACAGATTGAGCTACAAACTTATAAGGAAGGTGAAGAAAAGCGTTGAGAGAATAAGCGCTTATCCTACTTAGATTCTCCAGGGTTTAAGGATGAATATATGCGACGCATCATAGGGACCCTAAACTATTCTGTAGACCGTGTTATTCGGCAGCGAAGGGAGGGAGGTTATTTATCTCAAGGGCCTCCTCCCCATTTTATAAACCGTCGTAGACTTAATAAGGAGCTACCTAAAAACCTTGTTAGCAGTTTCAAATGAGAATGTAATAAAGAGCATGTAATGAACTAGTGATTGAGTATTTGTATTTGCATTTTGTATTATTTGAATTGAAAGAGCACTTATGAAACTTGGCACTTACTTGCTTCTTGCTTCTGTTGTTAATTATGAAACTTCAAGACTCTTCCTTGCCTGCTTGTGATTTGCGAGAGCGAGGTTTCACCAATTCCACCTTCCTGAAAAAACAAGAGGGTAGGATGTAGATGCTTCCATATTCCCGAATCTTCAGATATCCTCATGTACTAGTTAAGTTTTATTTCATAAGTTGGGATGAATAATCATAGATACATTCCAGGTTACTAAGGTATCAGGCCGTTGTAATTCTGAGTGAGTGGATATGTTGCAGTCCATTGTGCCATAATATTTCAAATGAGCATGTAATCCCAAGAGGGCGGATATGATGAATTCCCGCGCGCCATGTTATTTCGATCGGGCGTGTAATCCCAAGAGAGCTGATTTGATGAATTCCCGCGCGTCATAATATCCTGATCGAGCATGTAATCCCAAGAGAACTAGTATGATGAATTCCCACGCGCCATGATATTTCGATCGGGTGTGTAATCCCGAGAGCTGATATGATGAATTCCCACACACCATGATACTTTGATCGGGTGTGTAATCCCGAGAGGGCTGATATGATGAATTCCCGCACGCCATGATATTTCAATCTGGCGTGTAATCCCAAGAGAGCTGGTATGATGAATTCCCATGCGCCATGATATTTTGATCGAGCGTGTAATCCTAAGAGAGCTGGTATGATGAATTCCCGTACGCTATGATATTTTGATCGGGCGTGTAATCCCGAGAGAGTTAAGCCAACAGAATCATGTGCTCTATCATACCTCAATCGGGTATTTAATCCCAAATGAGTTAGGCTACTTAACTTGTTCAAGGTTTAAAGTCCCCATTTTCTCCTAAGGAAGTCTGAGTGGGTCACTTCTTAGGATCCCCGATTGATTGTGTATGATGGTTTAAAGTCTCTGGTTCCTTCTAAGGAAGCCCAAGCGGGTCACTCCCTAAGATCCCCGATCGACTGTGTATGATGGTTTAAAGTCTCTGGTTCCTCCTAAAGAAGCCTGACCGGATCACTCTTTAAGATCCCCGATCGACTGTGTCTGATGGTTTAAAGTCTCTGGTTCCTTCTAAAGAAGCCCGACTGGGTCACTCTTTAAGATCCCTGATCGACTGTAAAGGTTTAAAGTCTCCGGTTCCTCCTAAGGAAGCCCGACCGGGTCACTCCTTAAGATCCCCGATCGATTGTGTATGATGGTTTAAAGTCTCTGGTTCTTCCTAAGGAAACCCGGGTAGGTCACTCCTTAAGATCCCTGATCTACTGTGTATAATGGTTTAAAGTCTCCGATTCCTCCTAAAGAAGCCTGACCGGGTCACTCCTTAAAATCCCCGATCGACTGCGTATGATGATTTAAAGTCTCCGATTCTTCCCAAGGAAGCCCGACCGAGTCACTCCTTAAGATCCCCGATCGACTGTGTATGATGGTTTAAAGTCTCCGGTTCCTCCTAAGGAAGCCTGGGCGGGTCTCTCCTTAAGATCCCCGATCGACTGTGTATGATAGTTTAAAGTCTCTGGTTCCTCCTAAAGAAGTCCGAGCGGGCCACTCCTTAAGATCCCTGATCGACTGTGTATGATGGTTTAAAGTCTCCAGTTCCTCCTAAGGAAGCCCAACCGGGTCACTCTTTAAGATCCCCGATCGACTGTTGTATGATGGTTTAAAGTCTTCGGTTCCTCCTAAAGAAGCCTGACCGGGTCACTCTTTAAGATCCCTGATCGACTGTTGAAGAAGGGTCGATTTGTTTGCTCGAAGAGAATTTATGTGTTTGTCAGGGGATGTTTGCCTGCACTTCTTCATTATATTTAAAAATTAAATGAAATACATGAATGAGTTACAGGCATACTTGTTTAAGTTCTATAAGGCTGCAAGTGGTTCGCGCTCCAAGGTCGTTTGAGATTCCTCCCATCTGCGTCTTGGAGATAATAGGAACCCGAAGCGAGCTTCTGTATTACCTTATATAGTCCTCCCAATTATGGTGCTAGCTTACTAACATCTCGTTTGCGCTTCCATACTAGATCACTGACTTGAAAGAACCTTGGGATTAGCCTCCTGTTGTAGTTTTGTCTCATCCGTTACCGATATGATGTGAGGTAGGCTACTGCTCTGTCGCGAATTTCTTCTATAAGATCTAGCTCCATAAGACACTGACCTAAATTACCATCATTATATAATCGCCTCCGATCAGATTCCACCCCAACCTCTATGGGGACTACTGCTTCTCCACCATACACCAACTGAAAAGGAGTTATGCCTGTAGCTTCTCTAGGAGTAGTACGATATACCCATAATACACTAGGCAACTCATTTACCTAGTTACCACTAACATGATCCAATTTAGTTTTGAGACCTCTAATAATTTTCCTGTTGGTTACCTCTGCCTGTCCGTTGCTCTGTGGATAAGCCACAGAGGTGAATACTTATGTAATATCATATCTCACACACCATTCCTTAATCCTTTCTCCTTGGAATTGTCTTCCATTATCCGAAACTAGCTTGTGTGGAATACCAAATCTACAAATGATATGTTGTCATAGGAATTTGATAACCATGTGTTTAGTAATCCGGGCCAGTGGTTCAACTTCCACCCATTTTAAGAAATAGTCTACATCCACCAATAGGAATTTCCTTTACGTTGTTGCCAAAGGAAATGAGCCAACTATATCCATACCCCATTGATCAAAAGGATAGGATACCATAGAGATTTTTAATAGACTAGTGGGGTGATGTGGAATGTTCTGATGCTTCTGACAAGACATACATGTTCTTACTAATCGAGCTACATCTTCTTGTAAAGTAGGCCAAAAATACCCTACCAATAATATTTTGCGAGCTAAGGAGCTCCCTCCTATATGACTGCCACAAGAACCCTGATGAACCTCTTGAAGGATATATTATATATCCTTCGACCCTATACACTTGAGCAGAGAACTAGAGAAAACCCTTTTACAAAGCTGGTCACCCACCATAGTATACCGAGCGGCCCTCTTCTTGAATATCCATGCTTGTTCTCCATCTTCTGGTAAAACACCCTGCTGAAGGAATAAAATGATTGATGCTCTCCATTCACCTTGTATTTCTGCATCAGTTTGTCGTTCAATACAGGATACCAACACAGTCTGCTCTATAGGCCTATCTAAGTTCCAAGGTATTATAGCTGAGGCCAATTTAGCCAACTCATCTACCACTTGATTTTCTGATCGAGGGATCTTCTGTATAGTTACTTCTTGGAACTCTGATTTCAACTTGTTAAATGCCTCTGCATATAATTTAAGCCTCTCATTATTGATTTTAAAATTGCTTATTAACTGTTGTGCTGCTAGCTGGGAATCAAAATACATCCAAACTTGAGCGGCCCCTAAATGTCGGGCGGCTTGTAACCCTGCAATCAATGCTTCATATTCTGTCTCATTATTAGTGACTCTGTAATTTAACCGGACAAAAAGTTGTATCCTATCATCCCTTGGTGATACAAGAAGAATCCCAATACCACTACCTTGTAGAGTAGAGGATTCATCCACATATATTTTCCAAGCTCCATCTTCCTCTGGGCCTTGTTCTTCTGTTATAAAGTCAGCCAGAGCTTGTGCCTTAATTATTGATCGAGGTTGATATTGTATATCATATTCACTCAGCTCCGTTGTCCATTTGATTAACCACCCTGATGCCTCAAGATTGAGAAGAACTCGACCAAGAGTGCTGTTAGTTAATACTATAATTGCATGCGATAAGAAATAAGGGCGTAATCTTCTGGCTGCTAACACCAATCCATAAGCCAACTTCTTGAGTGCAGTATAACGCCACTCAGCTCCTTTTAGTAAATGACTCAAAAAGTATACAGGTTATTGTTCCTTCCCTTCTTGCCTTACTAAAACTGAGCCTATAGCATGCTCATTTACTGACAAGTAAACCCATAATGTTTCTCCTATTACAGGCTTGGCTAATATCGATAAAGTTGATAAATAATTTTTAATTCTTGGAACGCCTGGTCACATTCCTCGTCCCATTGGAATTTAGTAGCCTTCCTTAGTATCTTGAAGAAGGGGAAACTCCGGTCGGCCGATCTAGAAATGAAGTGAGATAGCCCAGTGATCCGGCCGGTCAACCTTTATGCTTCTTTTATGTTACGTGGGGGGAGCCATGTCTTGGAGCGCTCGAACCTTACTGGGGTTAGCCTTTATCCCCCGTTCAATTACCATGTATCCCAGGAACTTACCACTTTTAGCTCTGAATAAACATTTGCAAGGATTGAGTTTGAGTCCATATTGCCGCAAAGTTCTACAAGTTTCCTCCACATCTTTGCATAAGTCAGAAGCCTGAAGGGATTTGATAAGTATATCATCCACATAAACCTCCATATTTCTCCCAATTTGTTTCTTGAAAACCTTGGTCATGAGCCTTTAATAAGTAGCTCCTCCATTCTTTAATCCAAAAGGCATAACATTATAGCAATAAGTACCTTCAGCTGTTATGAAACTAACCTTCTCTTGATCCTCCTTTGCAAGTGAGACTTGATGATATCCCTGATAAGCATCTAACATGCAGATAAATTCATACCCGACCGTAGAATCCACCAATTGATTAATCTGGGGAAGAGGGTAATAGCCTTTTGGGCAAGCTTTGTTAGAATCCCTGAAATCAATGCATACTCACCAATTGTTCCCTGGTTTAGAGACTAGGACAACATCGGCCAACCAGCTGGAGAACTGAACTTCCCAAATATAACTCGCTTCTAGCAATTTATCTACCTCCTCCTTGATGATTATATTTTGATCAGCTCCGAAGTCCCTCTTCCTTTTCTTAACCAGTCGAGCATATGGATGCACGTGAAGTGAATGTTCCATCATAAGAGGAGATATGCCTATCACCTCTTTAGGTGTCCATGCAAATACATCATTGTTACAAACCAAGCATTGCACTAGTTCGGTCTTGAGTTGAGGATCCAGGTCGGATGCTATATAAGTAATAGCTTCCAACCGACCAGCTTGGATTTGCACCTCCTCTTTCTCTTCAAAAACTAGGATGGGCGATTTTTCTTGAATAGTCTTGACCTCCATCCTCTGAATTTTTCTGGCTGCATTGGCTTCTATTTTAATGATCTCCACATATCATTTTTGTGCAGTTAATTAATCTCCTCTAACTTCTCCCACTTGATCATCTATGGGAAATTTAATCTTCTGACAGAAAGTAGAAACGACCGTCCTGAACTCATTCAAGGAAGCTCGACCCAGTTTAACATTGTAAGCAGAAGGTGCACCCACCACCATGAAATAGGACCCCCTCCTTCTTATCAGGGGCTCCTCCCCTAAAGATATGACTAGCTTGATCTGATCTAGTGGCTGTACTTCATTGATAGTGAAACTATATAAAAGGGTTACCATAGGTTGCAACTCGCTCAGGTCGATTTGTAGTTGATCAAAAACTTTCTTGAAAATAATATTAATAGAGCTCCCTGTATGTATCAATAAAGGTATGAGAATATTATAGTTAGCTATACCAGCTTTGATGATCAGTACATTATCATGAGGTATTTCCACCCCTTCTAGATCTCTCGGCCCGATGCTAATTTCAGGCCTGGCCGCCCTATCTTGGCTGCACCTGACTGCATGAATTTCTAATCACTGGGCGTGTGATTTTCTCTCCCGGTTTGAGTAACCATTAGTGGGCCCTCCTGCTATCATGTTAATATTGCCCCGGGCAGCACTATTTTTGTTTTCTTCTTGTCAAGAGGAGGATGGTTCTTGTCGCATCAGCTCGGGCATTTGCACCTGTGTTTGCCCGGCTGGGAGTTGTAACACCCCAGATTGTGGTTCAGTTGTTCTATACTCCAGCTTAAGGGAACTATTCTGTCATGGATAAGATGGTTGATGTAACGACCCAAGTTTTTTTTTACATATATATAATACTTAACCTGCGGACATCACTTACTCATACTTCTATAATGGTTTCTTACTTCAAATAAAATTACATAGACGATACAAAAGAAAACATAACTACATGCGAAATTAATCTAGAAGGCCTTCGGGTTGTACTGCCCTTGTTCTGAGCTGGCTCACTAGTTAATGCCTCCTATCCCATTCATCTCATTGTCTGAAAAAAGAGATATAAACTGTGAGTCGAGAGACTTAGCATGTTCAAAACAATGTTATGCATTAGTTAGTGTCTATAATCTAATGTACTAAGGGAAACCACATCAAAGGTTGTTGGTTGCTACTCGGAAAACCTATAGGTTCCACTGTACAAAAATTTTGTACAAAGGTCTGAACCTTTTCCTAGCTACCATGTGTTCTTTTAAATTAAATTTTGGATCGCCTGCGGAACTTAACACGTTTGATCCAAAACTTAATCTATTTGTTCTTTTAGGTTTTGACTTGGATCTCCTGCGGAACTTAACACGTTCGACCCAAGTCTCCTTAAGTTATTAATTCCATTAAATATTAATTTCCATAAAAGGTTCCCAGTACTGACGTGGCGAGGCACATCGCCTTCTTGGATATGGGAGCAACCACCACCGACTAGACAAAACCTTTAATAGAAAGCTAATATTTAATTTCCTAAAATAACTTTAGGTTAACCAAAAAGAACAATCAAATCACAAGGAAAAGAAAGAAACAAAAGAACACAACTTCGAAAAACATATTCGAAATTCTAGAACGTAAGCCTCTTGTATTTGGTATTATTTCCATAAATAACTAGCATGATGCGGAAAGAAAAATTACTAGTTATACCTTGTAGGAAAAAACCTCTTGATCTTCTACCGTATTCCTCTTCTAACCTCGGACGTTGTGTGGGCAATGATCTACCAAGATGAGAAACCACCAACCACCTTCTTCTCCTCCTAGCTAGGTTCGGCCAACAAAGAGGAAGCTTCACCAAGGAAGAAAATCAAAACACTAACCAAGCTCCAAGAGATGCTAGCTTTTTCTCCTTCTTCTTCTTCTTCTCCGAGTAGTATCCGGCCACCACAAGAGCTCCAAGGGAGAGGGAGAGGTTCGGCCACCACAAGAAGAAGAGAGGGAAAGGGTGTTGGCCGGCCACACCAAAGAATAAGAGAGGAAGAGAAATAATAAGGGTTATCCCATGAAGGCACCCTCACCCCTTCTTTTATATTCCTTGGCCTAGGCAAATTAGGAAATTTAATTACAATAAAATTTCCTCAATTTCCTTGACATGATTTAATTTAGAAAAATAAAATAAATTTTCCAAATCAAACTTCAATGGCCGGCCACATCATTGGAGAACAAATTGGACAAGTTTTAATCAACAATTAAAACTTCCTAATTTGTTTCCGGAAATTTTAAAAAATAAAATTTCTCTTTAAAATCTCTTCATGGTTGATAAAAGGAAATTTCTATAATTTTAATTTTATCAACATGTGAATAATTTTAAAGAGAAAATAAAACATCTCTCCAATCTACAAATAAGGAAAGAGATCTAATCTCTTTCTTTAATCTTTTGTAGATCTTTTACAAGAGAGATATTTTATTTTTAATTCTCTTTAAATTATATCTTCCACATAATAATAAAAATTAAAATTAAATTTCTTTTTAATTTAATTTGGCCGGCCCTACTAGCTTGGGTTCAAGCTAGGGCCGGCCACCCAATTTTATACCTAGGCCGGCCCTAGCTTGTTCCCAAGCTAGCTTGGCCGGCCCCTATTGGGTGGGTATAGAAGGTGGGTATAGGTGGGTATAGAACTCTATAAATAAGAGGCTACGATAGGGACCGAGAGGAGGAATTGGTTTTGGTCTCCCGATAAAATTAAGCATCCCGTGTTCGCCCCGAACACACAACTTAATTTTATCAATGATAATTCATTCCACTAGAGAACTATCATTGAACTACCGCACCAATCCCAAATTACATTTTTGGGCTCCTTCTTATTATGAGTGTGTTAGTCTCCCTGTGTTTAAGATATCGAATGTCCACTAATTAAGTGAGTTACTGACAACTCATTTAATTAATGTCTAAGTCCAAGAGTAGTACCACTCAACCTTATCGTCATGTCGGACTAAGTCCACCTGCAGGGTTTAACATGACAATCCTTATGAGCTCCTCTTGGGGACATTATCAACCTAGTATCACTAGGACACAGTTTCCTTCTATAATCAACAACACACACTATAAGTGATACCATTTCCCAACTTATCGGGTTTATTGATTCATCGAACTAAATCTCACCCATTGATAAATTAAAGAAATAAATATCAAACATATGTGCTTGTTATTATATTAGGATTAAGAGCACACACTTCCATAATAACTGAGGTCTTTGTTCCTTTATAAAGTCAGTATAAAAGAAACGACCTCTAATGGTCCTACTCAATACACTCTGAGTGTACTAGTGTAATTATATAGTCAAGATAAACTAATACCTAATTATACTACGACCTTCTAATGGTTTGTTCCTTTCCATTTTAGTCGTGAGCTACTGTTTATAATTTATAAGGTACTGATAACATCATCTTCTGTATGTGACACCACATACTATGTTATCTACAATATAAATTAAATGAACAACTACAAACAAATGTAGACAATTTGACCAAATGTGATTCTTTATTCATAATGAATGTTTACAAAGCTTAGGCTTTCAGTATACACTCCAACAAAGGTAACTTTGGTCTTATCTACTAGCACATCATGGACATGATAAACGTAAGCATAAGCATGTACGTAAGCTAAGTAAAAAAATATACACAACCAGGAGCATGTATATAAACATAGGCATAAGCATACTAGCTAGCATAAACATACATACTATGGATGTACAGAAGCATAAGCATAAACATGTAATTAAACTAAGCATGAAATAGATATAATCATGAGTATGTATATAAACATAGGCATAAGCATACTAGCTAGCATAAACGTACATACTATGGATGTTAGAAGCATAAGCATAAGTATGTAATTAAACTAAGCATGAAATAGATAAAATCATGAGCATGTATATAAATATAGGCATAAACATACTATTGGCATAAACGTACATACTATGGGTGAAAAGAAGCATAAGTATAAGCATATAATTAAACTAAGCATGAAATATATATAGAGCATGTATATAAACATAGACATAAGCATACTAGCTGACATAAATGTATATATTATGGGTGAACAGAAGCATAAGCATAAGCATGTAATTAAACTAAGCATAAAATAAATATAATCATGAGCATGTATATAAACATAGGCATAAGCATATTAACTAGTAAAAACGTACATACTATAGATGAACAGAAGCATTAGCATCTAAATAAGCTAAACATGGAAAAGATCATAATCACATAGAGTTAGTGAGCTCCCAGGCTAAGGACACTGATCACACTCAACTACATAATTTGGTGAGCTCCCGGGCTAAGGACACCGGTCACACACTACCACATAAGATTAACGAGCTCCTGGGCTAAGGACACCGGTCACACTCGACCACATAAATTTTGGTGAGCTCCCGGGCTATGAACACCGGTCACATTTGACCACATAAATTTTGGAGAGCTCCCGGACTACGGACATCGGTCATACTCGACCACATAAATTTTGGTGACCTCCCGGGCTATGGACACCGGTCACACTCTACCACATAAGATTGGCGAGCTCCCGGGCTAAGGACACCGGTCACACTCGACCACATAAATTTTGGTGAGCTCCCGGGCTATAGACACCGGTCACACTCGATCACATAAATTTTGGTGAGCTCCCGGGCTATGGACACCGGTCACACTCTACCACATAAGATTGGCGAGCTCACGAGCTAAGGACACCGCTCACACTCGACCACATAAATTTTGGTGAGCTCCCGGGCTATGGACACCGGTCACACTCGACCACATAAATTTTGATGAGCTCCCGGGCGATGGACACCGGTCACACTTGACCACATAAATTTTGGTGAGCTCTCGGGCTATGGACACCGGTCACACTCTACCACGTAAGATTTGGTGAGCTCCCGGACTAAGGACACCGGTCACACCAAACCGCATAATTATATAAACATGAACATAAGTTTAATCATGTACTTAACATAAATTTTATCACTACTTAAATATGAGCATGATCATAAATCTTAACCTAAGCAAGCAAATTCATAACAAGTAAAATTATTAATTATCATAAAATCCATATAATACATAATCATTAAAACCTGATTATCCATACTCATACCTAACATAAACTTGCAATCAACATCCAAATGTATTCAATTTTCTATTTAATTCTCGTATATATACCTATACTAAAATATCATAAAAACATTACTGGCATAATAATAAATTCTAAATTTGATAGTGAGGGTTCTTGAGCTCCTACTCCACATGACATATATTCTAATTAGTGAATAGCATGCATACAACTTTTATAAAACCTCCTCAAAATCCTGAAGCCGAACCCACTTAATACATTAAAGTATGAACTCACATGCATATATTTACCTCGAGAATTATTAACAGAATAAAACCAAGAAGGCGAACCCACTCATGCATATTTTCTATAATATATATGAACTAATTAATGCATCAAGACAAGTATAGAACGTGCTCGATAAAAGTAAGACAGATTCTAACCAACATAAATTACCTACCATCAAGTTACATTAAATATTTCCTTAACCCCATACATGCATACTTATCACCTTCTGTAAAAGGAGAAATTCATAACAGACAAAGCATTAAAAACAACGGTTGTCCAAAAACATATATAGCCCATGTGTTAGAGTTTGTAAACATGCTTCACACCTAAAGCTTGATATGCCCTCTATAGCATGCAAATCTTAGCATCCATTTTATTATTTCCTAAACAAAAGAATACATGCATTTTATTTATCATAGATAATCAGATCACAACCATGTATTCTGTAAAAGAGGAATCCTTAACATACAAGAACATTTAAACTAGTTTTGTCCATAACCATGTAACTCGCGTGATTGAGTTTATAAGCGTGCTTCACACCTAAGCATACTATTAAGCCTTCAACCTTGATATCCAACTGTAGCATGCAAATTTTAATGTCCGTGTTACAATTTCCTAACAAAAGAATATATGCTTTCTAATTATAATATATAGCTAATCATACGAAATAAACTAAATACCCATATCGTAGCCTGCACCCCTTTTATCCGAGTTACTTATTGTCATAAAGGAGTAGATTTATCTAGGTTAGAAATCAACGTGTGAGTAGATTTATTTTTTAATTTTTTTTTTACCTACACTTGATTTATAATTTGGAATATGGAAGAAACTAGTCATCAAAAGAAACATATAAAACCCTGACAGCTGGTTAACCTTTCCTCACCTACTCATATTATTCCTAAATGTAGTACAGGATAAAGAAATCTACATTATCTGAATTCCATAAATTATAGACATTAACTAGAGTATTAATAAGGTAGGGAACATGCCTTAAATATTTAGCTCCGAAATCTTTGTCTTTCGTTGAAGCTCTGGCACCGATGGAGAAACAAAAAGGGGTAGGAAACCTTCTTAGGGCCGATGGCAACATCCAAGGTGAGGCTTTAGAGGATAAGATTTAAATAGAAGTGAGAGCATATGACCTTGTCTTCCTTCTTATATGCTAAGTCATTAATTATATATATATATATATATATATATATATATATGGTAATATATTTAATTCATATTATAGTTTCTTAATACTAATTCTTTAATTTGATTTTTGAATCAAAATATATATTTTCATATACTAATTTCATATATATAAATATCCATGTATATATCACATATACATGGTAATATATTTCATTCATATATAGTTTATTAATAATCATTAATTTGATATTGAATCAAATTATATATTTCCACACACACGCGCGCGCACACGCGCGCGCACACATATATATATATATATCCATATCTTCAATTAAAATCTCCTATATATATCTTATAATTTTCCTATTTCCATTATTTATATTATATACTTTATATTTCCTATATATATACATGGTTATATAGATTTTTATATAAAAACTAAGTCTTCAATTTAATATAATTTTGTATGGATATCCATATATATAATATAGATATATAATTCATATATTATATGATTAAAATTTCTTAATCATTATTTACACTATATTTGTTATACGTTACCTACATAATATAATAATCTTTTATATATATATATATATATATATATATATATATATATATATATATATATATATATATATATATAATATAGATATATAATTCATATATTATATGATTAAAATTTCTTAATCATTATTTACACTATATTTGTTATACGTTACCTACATAATATAATAATCTTTTATATATATATATATATATATATTTTATTCTTATTTAAATTATAGGGTTTATATTATATACATTATTTATACTTTCTTTCTATATACAATACACGCTACATAAAATTTTAGTCTTGTATTTATTTTTTTTTCTTGTTTAATTATATATTCTATATTATATTTAATATATCCTATTATTTTCTTAATTTGATTAATCCAAATTACATAATTAAAGGTTAACTTGATTAACCTAACTAACTCATCTATTTAAATTTATAATTCTTAATAAAATATAAATTCTAATTAAATTTCTATTACTCAAATTAATATCCTTAATTAAATAACTTCAAAATATAATTAAATTACAATTAATCCAATAAATCTCCTTAATTAGATAAATTCAAATTCTAATTAAATTATAATTTAACCCAATAAATTTCATTAATTAATTAAGTGGTTTCGGGCACTACAATTCCTCCCTCCTTAAATAAAATTTCGTCATCGAAATTAACACTTACCAAACAATCCTAGGTAGTAGTTTCTTATGTCTCCCTCGGTCTCCCAAGTAGTCTCCTCCTAGGTACAATTTGACCACCTAACCTTGACTATTTTTATCACCTTACTCTGTAGCCTTTAAACATGGTGTTCTTAGGCTTAATGTAAGATAACACTCAATGTCAAATATTCCTATAATTATTATACCGTCCCCATAAGTTCTCCCAAACTTACTTAGAAAGAAAATTCAAAACTTCTAAGACATGTTATGTTCAATAGTTCAACTACGAGCATTAAGGTTCTAATTTTTTTTTATAAATTCGGAGATTAATTGCTATAATTTCATTTGAAACTAAGGGAAAAAATCAGTATTAGGGGAAACAATATTAGATTGGGCATAAATTTAACTATAATATTTTGACATCCAAACTAACAATTAATTAAGTCTAAGTAGTTTTAATCAATGTTACCCATACTATCAAACCTCTAACTTGACATTTCAACGAATTTTTCTTTTCTTCATGCACATAAGATATAAAGCATTTAAACTTACAGACTTGAGACTTGACTCTGTGAGCTTCTCAGAACTGGCAATAGGCACAATCCTTTGAAAAACTTTTGCTCTGATACAAACTGTAACGGCCCAATTTTTTTTTTTTACATATATATAATCCATAACCTGCGGACATCACTTACTAATACTTCCATAATAGTTCCTTACTTCAAATAAAATTACATAGGCGATACGAAAGAAAACATAATTACATGCGGAATTAATCTAGAAGGCATTCGGGTTGTACTTCCCTTGTTCTGACCTGACTCACTAGTCAATGTCTCCTATCCCATTCATCTCATTGACTAAAAAAAAGAGATAAACTGTGAGTCGAGAGACTCAGCATGTTCAAAACAATGTTATGCATTACTTAGTGACTATAATCCAGTATACTAAGGGAAACCATATCAAAGGTAACTTAGGTCTTATCTACTGGCACATCATGGACATGACCATAGACGTCTACATAGGCATACAAGATAAACATAAGCCTAAGCATGTACGTAAGCTAAGTAAAAAAATAGACACAACCAGGAGCATGTATATAAAAATAGGCATAAGCATACTAGCTAGCATAAACATACATACTATGGATGTACAGAAGCATAAGCATGTAATTAAACTAAGCATGAAATAAATATAATCATGAGCATGTATATAAATATAGACATAAGCATACTAGATGACATAAACGTACATACTATGGGTGAACAGAAGCATAAGCATAAGCATAAGCATAAGCATGTAATTAAACTAAGCATAAAATATATATAATCATGAGCATGTATATAAACATAGGCATAATCATACTAGCTGACATAAATGTACATACTATGGGTGAACAGAAGCATAAGCATAAGCATGTAATTAAACTAAGCATAAAATAAATATAATCATGAGCATGTATATAAACATAGGTATAAGCATATTATCTAGCATAAACGTACATACTATGGATGAACAGAAGCATTAGCATGTAAATAAGCTAAACATGGAAAAGATCATAATCACATAGAATTAGTGAGTTACCGGGCAAAGGACACCGGTCACACTCAACTACATAATTTGGTGAGATCCCGGGCTAAGGACACCAGTCACACACTACCACATAAATTTTGATGAGCTCCCGGGCTATGGATGTTGGGACCAAATATGTAGCTAGAGGGGGGTGAATAGCTTAGCGCGATCTCGTGGTCGTCGTTGCTTGTTTCTTCAAAGATATGCAGCTGAATATACGAAGAAACAACACTCAACGCTAACACTAAGGATTTACTTGGTATCCACCTCAAGAAGAGGTGACTAATCCAAGGATCCACACACTCACACACCCACCACTATGAAAACACTTCTTCTCGGAAACTACCGAAGGCGGAGAAGCCCTACAATACTCTCAATACAACAAGAAAGCAAGGGAAGACAAATACAAGAAATATCTTACAAGATATGCAATGAAAACCCTAATCCTACCTTCTTCTTCTTGTTGTAGTCACGCCTCTTGACTTGGATGTCTCTCCAAGATGCTTCAAGAACTGGTGGTGAGAGTGGGAAAGCGCTGTGGAGAAGCTGTTGTGATCGCCTGTGTGGTGGAATCGAAGAACTGCCGAAGGAATCACACGCCAACGGCTAAATCCTGCGCCAACGGTCGAATCCCAATCGATTGGATTGCTCCCAATTGATCAGGGATGCTTTGGATCGATCGGTCGATCGATCCAGAGCGCTTCTGTGCTCTCAGGAATTGCCTGGATCGATCGGTTGATCGATCCAAGGCTTATCGAGTGAAAACGCACCTCCCAATCGATCGCCTGATCGATTGGAGGCTCCCAATCGATCGGCTGATCGATTAGGAGGCTTTCTGATCGCGCGTCACTCCTTCCCAATCGATCCACTGATCGATTGGGAGAAGGCTTGTCGCGGGGACTCACCCAATCGATCGGTCAATTGATTGAGCATGTGCCAATCGATCGGCTGATCGATCCAGCTCCTTGTTTTAGCCCAAAAACAAGTCCAAAGTCTCCTAAACCAACATCCAGTCAACCATGACCTGTTAGTTTATCGTGCCTAGCATCCGATCACCCTTGACCTTCTAGGACTCGCTCGCCAAGTGTCTGGTCAAACCTTTTGACCCACCTGGACTTTTTTCCTCGTGCCAAGTATCCGGTCAATCCCTTTGACCTACTTGGTCTTTCCACCAGATGTCTGGTCAACCTTGACCCATCTGAATTTTCTCGTGTCTGGCTTCACTCATCAGGTCTTTCCATTGCCTAGCTTCACTCACTAGGACTTTCCATCTGCCTGGCTTCACTCACCAGGACTTTTACCTAGCTTCACTCACTAGGATTTCCCATTTGCTTGGCTTCACTCACCAGGACTTTCACCTAGCTTCACTCACTAGGATTTCCATCTTCCTGGCTTCACTCACCAGGACTTTCACCAGGACTTCACTCACTAGGATTTCCCATTTGTCTGGCTTCACTCACCAGGACTTTCAGTCAAGCATCCAATCAACCTTGACCTATTTGACACTCCTTCACAGTCTCCCCACATGAACAATCGCACCTGCAATCTCCATGTGTTGTCTACATGTATTGTCAAATATTGAAACCCAAACATCAAGATTCGAGCTTGACTCAATTCAAGCTCAGTCAAACAGGTCAACCTTGACCTAGGGAATATTGCACCAACAATCTCCCCCTTTTTTAATGTTTGACAATACCTCCTTTAAGTTAGGCTAATCTTATAGCCTCAACTTCTTTTATGCCAATATATGAATGAGGATTCCCTTTATTTTTCCCTTTTCCCATAGGGCAATACACATTCTCCCCCTATTTAGGGAATGAAGGCCTAACTTAAACCCTACATTTTCCCCCTATTGGCACACATCACAAACAAAATCTCCCCCTGAAGAGTTACCCAACGTTGTGTACAACTTCACTCGTTGTTCACAACTCAATAACGAAGGTCCCATACCCTTCATTATCGTCAAATGCTCATCTTGAGCATATACCACTTGTTATGTTCACACGATTCAAATGAAGGTCACATACCTTTCATTTTCATCAAATGCTCATCCTTGAGCATACACTACATGAATAATGAAGATATCCACTCTCCATTACATTCAAATGCCCAACCTTGAGCATTTTCGCTAAAGAAGGTTAACCACCTTCCAAGGTGTATGAAAAATAGATTTTCATGTCCTTAAAGAGTAACTCCCCCTAAAGGCATGTACGTAACTTCTGTCATTGCACCAACAATGACTTGAAATCCCTAAACATATAGGAAACCCAAATTTAGAAGTTTTGAGGTTCAAAAATTCAATATGGAAACCAAACCTCAACCTAAACCTCAACTTAGTCTTCCTTAACCAATCCATCCTTGTTTTCATCATGAAAACTCCCCCTAAATATATATAAATGTGTTTTGAGGGGTTAGGAAAGGTTTTATAGACTAAAGGTGGTTCAAAATGCTGAAATCAGGCTTTCCCAGCCAAAATCAGCATCCCCAATCGATTGGAGTTGGGTCCCAATCAATTGAACCCTTCTGAATCGATCCATTGATCGATTCAGACTGCGTGGATCGATCGGTAGATCGATCCAGCGAGCTTCTACTCGCGAGAGATGCCTTCTCAATCAATCGCCCAATCGATTGAGGCACTTCAATCTATCGGGTGATCAATTGAAGCTTTGAAATTGCTGAAATTCACTTTCAGTCAATTTCAGAAACTCCCCAAAAATTCTACAAAATTCGAAAAATTATGAAAATTCATGTAGACATTCCTTAGGTCATATATTATCATGAAAAAATAGTTTTCTAAGAAAATATTTCATATTTTCCAAGATTGACACAAACTAGAAAACTTATAAAAACTTTAGTGTTTTCTTCCAAGTTTGTGTTCAACTATTCAATGATGATTACTATCAAAAGATAGACTTCATCAAGGTTTTCTAAAATCATTTTAAAACCATTTTTTAAACCAATATCCAACCATGTTCTTTGGGCTCAATGCACATGACTTGTGCATTAGTTTTCTCAATGATTGGAAAACACATAACTATGTGATTTGATAAACTTAAAACTCAAAAGAATGCACTAAATCAACATCTTGAGTTTTTGTTCATCATCCTAACATCTCACTTATATTTTATGTGTACGAAACCACATACAAGTCACCTTATAGTTTGTGTGAGATGTAAAATTTTAGTTTTGCCCTAATCTAAGGATCATGCATATCTGCCTAGGCATTTTTGAGGTTATGAACATCCACCAAGTGTGTTACTTGTTAGTAAATGCCATTTGTCCTTAATTGTAAGGGATTAAACATAATGCATGATATGTTATGGCACACATCAAAAAGAAATAATTTTCAAAAGAAAATATTCTATAACTACATGATGTATGAATGCAAGAATAAATATGATGTCATGACATATGATGGGCAAACAAAGCATGAAAAGTTTTAGCATTAATAAAATATACATAGATTACCTATCTAAGTATTCTAAAACCTTAGCTAAATCCTAGATTGTCCACTATTTCCCAAGAAAATGCCAAAATTCAATTTTGACATTTCTTTTGCTTTTCAAATTTTTGCCAATTTAAATTAAGCATATTTCTTAAGTTTTGGCACAATTTACTCTTTCAAGAGTAACCAATTCAAGTTAAGGCTTAAATTGCCTTCAATTTCCTAAGAACATACCACAATCCCAACTTGGTAGTTCTTATGATTTTCCCAAATGTGCCAATTCAACTTTAACATCAAATTTCTCACATTATGGCACATCTTACTCTTTCCAAGAGTAAACCCTTATCCTTCTCATTTTCAAAAGTTAATAATAACCTTGAAAATGCTCTTAGAGTGCCAACTTTATCATGATTGGGTTAACTACCCTTTCAATTTTAGTTGACACTCTCTAACCCATCTAAAGGGTAGAGAAAATGCCCCTAGGAACCCAAAACCTATTGGTGCTCCTTGGATGCTCTAGGTATTCACTAGGGATAATTTCCCTAAATACCTTCCTTGTGACCTTGTTAGTGACTTTCTTGAACTTCTTAGAAGTCGTAGTCACGTTTGTTGCAAAAATTCTCTTAGGAATAGTCTTCCTAGTATTTTTAACTTGACCATTTGACCTAGACTCAGTTCCATAATTATATGGAATCCTATGATAAGAAATTTCATCCTTCTTAGCCTTAGGTTTGTATCCCAAACCTCTATGGCCATTGGATGGTTTTTGTACTTCTAGACCTAGACTATGCTCATTTTGCCCTTTAAGGATATTTTCCATCCTTTTTAGGGTCTTTTTCATTTTATCAAGTCTTGACCTCAAGACTTGATTTTCTTCCCATAAATCCCTAGATTTTGATTTTTCCTTAAATACTTGAGCATTTTTATTTCTAGGCTTATAACTATGGTCCTTAGTGTTATTGCCTAAACTTTTACTTATCTTCCTAACCTTAGGTTGAGTGGTTTTAGCATGGAAAGCTACATGTTTTTCCTTAATGTTATCATGCTCCCTATTTTTATGGTAAATAGTGTTAAAATGATAGAAATTAGACCTATCATACTTTTTACCATTATTTAAAGGGGTAGACTCAATAAATGATACCTTTCATTTTACCTTGGAGGTTCCCCCTTGTCTCATGTTTCCTCCCTTAGGCTTGACCACCTTCTTCCCCTTAGGACTTTGGCTCCAGTAATGTCCTTTTTGATTGCAAGAGAAACACACAATGTGCGCTCCTTGCTCTTCTTTGTTGTGGAGACGGTCTCCTTGGGCTTCACCTTGACCTTTAGTGACACTTGACCCTTCTTCTTTGCCAATTTGGGGGCACTTGCTCTTGTAGTGCCCATGTTCCCTACACTCAAAATATATAATATAATTTTTATCTTTAATTGACATATTTATACCTTCACATGTAGGGATGGCATCTTCCCCTTTTGATCCGGATGTAGAAACTTTCTCTTGTTCCGACAGTGATGCTCCTCAAATAGATTTGACTCGACTTGTGGAGATGGAAGCTTCTTCATCCTCTTCTTCTCTTGACCCGGATGTGGATACTTCTTCTTCTTCTTGATTCGATGTCACCAAAGGTCGCTCCCCCTCAATCCTAGAGGTGGAGGCTTCTTCTTCCTCATCTTGTATATGGAACAAAGAGTATGCTCAACTTCCGAAGATGAAGAAGTTCAAGAAGCCTCATCTTTAAAGGAGTACAATGAAACAGGCAAAGAGGGAGACTTAATTTTCTTCCCATAAATCCATAGATTTTCATTTTTACTTAAATCCTTGAGCATTTTTATTTCTAGGCTTATAATTATGGTCCTTAGTGTTATTGCCTAAACTTTTACTTATCTTCCTAACCTTAGGTTGACTGGTTTTAGCATGGAAAGCTACATGTTTTTCCTTAATGTTATCATGCTCCCTATTTTTATGGTAAATAGCGTTAAAATGATAGAAATTAGACCTATCATGCTTTTTACCATTATTTAAAGGGGTAGACTCAATAAATGATACCTTTCGTTTTACCTTGGAGGTTCCCCCTTGTCTCATGCTTCCTCCCTTAGGCTTGACCACCTTCCTCCCCTTAGGACATTGGCTCCGGTAATGTCCTTTTTGATTGCAAGAGAAATACACAATGTGCTCCTTGCTCTTCTTTGTTGTGGAGACGGTCTCCTTGGGCTTCACCTTGACCTTTAGTGCCACTTGACCCTTCTTCTTGGCCAATTTGGGGGCACTTGCTCTTGTAGTGCCCATGTTCCCTACACTCAAAACATATAATATGATTTTTATCTTTAATTGACATATTTATACCTTCACATGTAGGGATGACATCTTCCCCTTTTGATCCGGATGTAGAAACTTTCTCTTGTTCCGACAGTGATGCTCCTCCAATAGATTTGACTCGACTTGTGGAGATGGAAGCTTCTTCATCCTCTTCTTCTCTTGACCCGGATGTGGAGACTTCTCCTTCTTCTTGATCCGATGTCACCGAAGGTCGCTCCCCCTCAACCTAGAGGTGGAGGCTTCTTCTTCCTCATCTTGTATATGGAACAAAGAGTATGCTCCCTCTTTGCCCGTTTCATTGTACTCCTTTGAAGATGAGGCTTCTTAGACTTCTTCATCTTCGGAAGTTAAGCATCTCTCAACTTCGGAGTCCTCTTGATTTTGATCCAATGCGTCACCCTCTTTGGATTCTTCTTGATTTGGTACAGTGGAGGGGATCTTATGAATCTTGGCCAATTTTCTCCATAGCTCTTTGGCATCTTCAAAATCTCCAATTTGCTCCAAGATGTTGCTCGGTAATAAATTGACCAAAAGCTTGGTCACTTTGTCATTGTCCTCACATCTTTGGATTTGTTCTTGGCTCCACTTGCTCCTCTTGAGAATTTTGCCCTTTGAATTCTTTGGAGCTTCGAAGCCTTCCATTAGAGCAAACCATTGCTCTATCTCCACCATCAAGAAATTTTCGATCCTTGATCTCCAAAGATCGAAGCTCATCTTTGTGAACGGTGGAGGCACCCTTGTGTCGAATCCAAGTCCATCTTGGAATTCCATCTTGAAGTTGAGCCTTTTTGAATGAAGTCTTTTACTTGTAAAATTTGCTCCAACTTCTTCACCCTCTAGCTTTTTGCCCCTTCCGGCGATGATTCCGGTGAAGAGCGACCTGACTCTGATACCACTTGTTGGGACTAAATATATATCTAGAGGGGGGGGGTGAATAGCTCGGCGTGATCTCGTGCTCGTCGTTGCTTGTTTCTTCAAAGATATGCAGCGGAATATACGAAGAAACAACACTCAACGCTAACACTAAGGATTTACTTGGTATCCACCTCAAGAAGAGGTGACTAATCCAAGGATCCACACACTCACACACCCTCCACGATGAAAACACTCCTTCTCGGTAACTACCGAAGGCGAAGAAGCCCTACAATACTCTCAATACAACAAGAAAGCAAGGGAAGACAAATACAAGAAATATCTTACAAGATATGCAATGAAACCCCTAACCCTAGCTTCTTCTTCATGTTGTAGTCACGCCTCTTGACTTGGATGTCTCTCCAAGATGCTTCAATAACTGACGGTGAGAGTGGAAAAACGCTGTGGAGAAGCTGCTGTGATCGCCTGTATGGTGGAATCGAAGAACTGCCGAAGGAATCGCACGCCAACGGCTAAATCCTGCGCTAATGGTCGAATCACAATCGATTGCATTGCTCCCAATCTATCGGGGAGGCTTTGGATCGATCGGTTGATCTATCTAGAGCGCTTATGTGCTCTCAGGAATTGCTTGGATCGATCGGTTGATCGATCCAAGGCTTATCGCATGAAAACGCACCTCCCAATCGATCGCCTGATCGATTGGAGGCTCCCAATCGATCGGCTGATCGATTGGGAGGCTTTCTGTTCGCGCGCTACTCCTTCCCAATCGATTCACTGATCGATTGGGAGAAGGCTTGTCATGGGGACTCACCCAATCGATCGGTCGATCGATCTAGCTCCTTGTTTTTGCCCAAAAATAAGTCCAAAGTCCCCTAAACCAACATCGGATCAACCATGACCTGTTAGTTCATCGTGCCTAGTATCCGGTCACCCTTGACCTGCTAGGACTCGCTCACCAAGTGTCCGGTCAAACCTTTTGACCCACCTGGACTTTTTTCCTCGTGCCAAGTATCCGGTCAGTCCCTTTGACCTACTTGGTCTTTCCACTAGATATCTAGTCAACCTTGACCCATCTGAATTTCCTCGTGCCTGGCTTCACTCACCAGGTCTTTCCATTGCCTAGCTTCACTCACTAGGACTTTCCATCTACCTGGCTTCACTCACCAGGACTTTCACCTAACTTCACTCACTTGGATTTCCCTTTTGCCTGGCTTCACTCACCAGGACTTTCACCTACCTTCACTCACTAGGATTTCCATCTGCTTGGCTTCATTCACCAGGACTTTCACCTAACTTCACTCACTAGGATTTCCCATTTGCCTGGCTTCACTCACCATGACTTTCACCTAGCTTCACTCACTAGGATTTTCCATTTGCCTGACTTCAATCACCAGGACTTTAAGTCAAGCATCCAGTCAACCTTGACCTACTTGACTCTCCTTCACAGTCTTCCCACATGAACAATCACACCTGCAATCTCCATGTGTTGTCTACATGTATTGTCAAACATCGAAACCCAAACATCAAGACTCGAGCTTGACTCAATTCAAGCTCAGTCAAGCAGGTCAACCTTGACCTAAGGAATATTGCACCAACAATGGACACCGGTCACACTCGACCACATAAATTTTGGTGAGCCCCCGGGCTGTGGACACAGGTTACACTCGACCACATAAATTTTGGAGAGCTCCCGGGCTATGGACACCGGTCACATTCTTCCACATAAGATTGGCGAGCTCCCGGGCTAAGGACACCGGTCACACTCGACCACATAAATTTTGGTGAGCTCCCGGGCTATGGACACCGGTCACACTCGACCACATAAATTTTGGTGAGCTCCCGGGCTATGGACATCGGTCACACTTGACCACATAAATTTTGGTGAGCTCCCGAGCTATGGACACCAGTCACACTCTACCACGTAAGATTTGGTGAGCTCCCGGGCTAAGGACACTAGTCACACTCAACTGCATAATTACATAAACATGGACATAAGCTTAATCATACACTTAACATAAATTTGATCACTACTTAAACATGAGCATGATAATAAATCTTAACCTAAGCAAGCAAATTTATAATAAGTAAAATTATTAATTATCATAAAATTCATATAATGCATAATCATTAAAACCTGGTTATCCATACACATACCTAACATAAACTTACAACCAACATTCAAATGCATTCAATTTTCTATTTAATTCTTGTATATATACCTATACTAAAATATCGTAAAGACATTACTGGCATAATAATAAATTCTAAATTTAATAGTGAGGGTTTTTGAGCTCCTACTCCACATGACATATATTCTAATTAGTGAATAGCATGCATACAACTTTTATAAAACCTCCTCAAAATCTTGAAGCCGAACCCACTTAATACATTAAAGTACGAACTCACATGCATATATTTACCTCGAGAATTATTAACGGATTAAAACCAAGAAAGCGAATCCACTCATGCATATTTTCTATAAGAGCAATGGTATGATGAAAGAAAAAAATTTAAGGAAAAGTTTAAGGATAGACACATAAAGTTATAATCTATCATTTTATTTTTTGTGGGCCTCATTACTTTATGTGTCTATCATTGAGCTTTTCCTTGAGTTTTTTTCCTTGAGCATATCATTTTTCTTTCTATAATATATATAAACTAATTAATGCATTGAGACAAGTATAAAACATGCGCGATAAAAGTAAGACAGATACTAACCAACATAAATTACCTACCATCAAGTTACATTAAATATTTCCTTAACCCTATACATGCATACTTATCACATTCTGTAAAAGGAGAAATTCCTAACATACAAAGCATGAAAAACAACGGTTGTCCAAAAACATATATAGCCCATGTGTTAGAGTTTGTAAACATGCTTCACACCTAAAGCTTGATATGCCCTCTATAGCATTTAAATCTTAGCATCCATTTTATTATTTCCTAAACAAAAGAATACATGCATTTTATTTATCATAGATAATCAGATCACAACCATGTATTCTGTAAAAGAGGAATCCTTAACATATAAGAACATTTAAACTAGTTTTGTCCATAACCATGTAACTCGCGTGATTGAGTTTATAAGCGTGCTTCACACCTAAGCATGCTATTAAGCCTTCAACCTTGATATACAACTGTAGCATGCAAATTTTAATGTCCGTGTTACAATTTCCTAACAAAAGAATACATGCTTTGTAATTATAATATATAGCTAATCATACGAAATAAACTAAATACCCATACCGTAGCCTGCACCCCTTATTATCCGAGTTACTTATTGTCATAAAGAGTAGATTTATCTAGGTTACAAATCAACGTGTGAGTATCGTTTTCCACTATATATGTACGGTCCGATGTTATTTCCCTCAAGTTGAAACCCAAATAAAATCCTCCGACATTTTTTTAATTTTTTTTTTTTTACCTACACTTGATTTATAATTTGGAATATGGAAGAAATTAGTCATCAAAAGAAGCATAGAAAACCCTGACAGCTGGTTAACCTTTCCTCACCTACTCATATTATTCCTAAATGTAGTAAAGGACATAGAAATCTTCATGATCTTAATTCCACAAATTATAGACATTAACTAGAGCATTAATAAGGTAGGGAACATGCCTTAAAATTTAGCTCCTAAATCCTTGTCTTTTGTTAAGCTATAGCACCGGTGGAAAAACAAAAAGGGGTAGGAAACCTTCTTAGGGTCGATGGCAACATCCAATGTGAGGCAGTTGAGGGTAAGATTTAAATAGAAATGAGAGCGTATGACCTTATCTTCTTCTTATATGTTAAGTCATTATATATATATATGGTAATATATTTAATTCATATTATAGTTTCTTAATACTAAGTCTTTAATTTGATTTTTGAATCAAAATATATATTTTCATATACTAATTTCATATATATAAATATCCATGTATATATCACATATACATGGCAATATATTTCATTCATATATAGTTTATTAATAATCATTAATTTGATATTGAATCAAATTATATATTTCCACACACACTCACGCGCGCACACGCGCGTGTGCGCGTGCGCGCACATATATATATATATATATATATATATATATATATATATATATATATATATATATATATATATATATATATCTTCAATTAAAATCTCCTATATATATCTTATAATTTTCCTATTTCCATTATTTATATTATATTTCCTAGATGAATATCATTTCTCATATATATATATATATATATATATATATATATATATATATATCTTCAATTAAAATCTCCTATATATATCTTATAATTTTCCTATTTCCATTATTTATATTATATTTCCTATATATATCCATGGTTATATAGATTTTTATATAAAAACTAAGTCGTCAATTTAATATAATTTTATATGGATATCCATATATATAATATAGATATATAATTCATATATTATATGATTAAAATTTCTTAATCATTATTTACACTATATTTATTACACGTTACCTACATAATATATTAATTATATATATATATATATATATATATATATATATATATATATGTGTATAGATATATATATATATATATATATATATATATATATATATTCTTATTTAAATTATAGGGTTTATATTATATACATTATTTATACTTTCTTTCTATATACAATACACGCTACATAAAATTTTAGTCTTGTATTTATTTTTTTTATTCTTGTTTAATTATATATTCTATATTATATTTAATATATCCTATTATTTTCTTAATTTGATTAATCCAAATTCCATAATTAAAGGTTAACTTGATTAACCTAACTAACTCATCTATTTAAATTTATAATTCTTAATAAAATATAAATTCTAATTAAATTTCTATTACTCAAATTAATATCCTTAATTAAATAACTTCACAATATAATTAAATTACAATTAATCTAATAAATCTCCTTAATTAGATAAATTCAAATTCTAAATAAATTATAATTTAACCCAATAAATTCCATTAATTAATAAGTGGTTTCGAGCACTACAATTCCTCACTCCTTAAATAAAATTTCGTCCTCGAAATTAACACTTACCAAACAATCCTAGGTAGTAGTTTCTTATGTCTCCCTCGGTCTCCCAAGTAGTCTCCTCCTAGGTACAATTTGACCACCTAACCTTGACTATTTTTATCACCTTACTCTGTAGCCTTTAAGCATGGTGTTCTTAGGATGAATGTAAGATAACACTCAATGTCAAAAATTCCTATAATTATTATACCGTCCCCATAAGTTCTCCCAAACTTACTTAGAAAGAAAATTCAAAACTTCTAAGACATGTTATGTTCAATAGTTCAACTACGAGCATTAAGGTTCTCATTTTTTTTTTATAAATTCGGAGATTAATTGCTATAATTTCATTTGAAACTAAGGGAAAAAATCAGTATTAGGGGAAACAATATTAGATTGGGCATAAATTTAACTATAATATTTTGACATCCAAACTAACAATTAATTAAGTCTAAGTAGTTTTAATCAATGTTACCCATACTATCAAACCTCTAACTTGACATTTCAACGAATTTTTCTTTTCTTCATGCACATAAGATATAAAGCATTTAAAATTACAGACTTGAGACTTGACTCTGTGAGCTTCTCAGAACTGGCAATAGACACAACCCTTCGAAAAACTTTTGCTCTGATAGTAACTGTAACGACCCAAGTTTTTTTTTTTTTACATATATATAATACATAACCTGCGGACATCACTTACTCATACTTCCATAATAGTTCCTTACTTCAAATAAAATTACATAGATGATACGAAAGAAAACATAATTACATGCGGAATTAATCTAGAAGGCCTTCGGGTTGTACTTCCCTTGTTCTGAGTTGACTCACTAGTCAATGTCTCCTATCCCATTCATCTCATTGACTAAAAAAAAGAGATATAAACTGTGAGTCGAGAGACTCAGCATGTTCAAAACAATGTTATGCATTAGTTAGTGTCTATAATCCAGAATACTAAGGGAAACCATATCAAAGGTAACTTAGGTCTTATCTACTGGCACATCATGGACATGACCATAGACGTCTACATAGGCATACAAGATAAACATAAGCCTAAGCATGTACGTAAGCTAAGTAAAAAAATAGACACAACCAGGAGCATGTATATAAAAATAGGCATAAGCATACTAGCTAGCATAAGCGTACATACTATGGATGTACAGAAGCATAAGCATAAGCATGTAATTAAACAAAGCATGAAATAAATATAATCATGAGCATGTATATAAACATAGGCATAAGCATACTAGCTGGCATAAACGTACATACTATGGGTGAACAGAAGCATAAGCATAAGCATGTAATTAAACTAAGCATGAAATATATATAATCATGAGCATGTATATAAATATAGGCATAATCATACTAGCTGACATAAATGTACATACTATGGGTGAACAGAAGCATAAGCATAAGCATTTAATTAAACTAAGTATAAAATAAATATAATCATGAGCATGTATATAAACATAGGTATAAGCATATTATCTAGCATAAACGTACATACTATGGATTAATAGAAGCATTATCATGAAAATAAGCTAAACATGGAAAAGATCATAATCACATAGAGTTAGTGAGTTACCGAGCAAAGGACATCGGTCACACTCAACTACATAATTTGGTGAGCTCCCGGGCTAAGGACACCAGTCACACACTACCACATAAATTTTGATGAGCTCCCGGGCTATGGATGTTGGGACCAAATATGTAGCTAGAGGGGGGTGAATAGCTTGGCGCGATCTCGTGGTCGTCGTTGCTTGTTTCTTCAAAGATATGCAGCGGAATATACGAAGAAACAACACTCAACGCTAACACTAAGGATTTACTTGGTATCCACCTCAAGAAGAGATGACTAATCTAAGGATCCACACACTCACACACCCCCCACTATGAAAACACTCCTTCTCGGTAACTACCGAAGGCGGAGAAGCCATACAATACTCTCAATACAACAAGAAAGCAAGGGAAGACAAATACAAGAAATATCTTACAAGATATGCAATGAAAACCCTAACCCTAGCTTATTATTCTTGTTGTAGTCACGCCTCTTGACTTGGATGTCTCTCCAAGATGCTTCAAGAACTGGCGGTGAGAGTGGGAAAACGCTGTGGAGAAGCTGCAGTGATCGCCTGTCTGGTGGAATCGAAGAACTGCCGAAGGAATCGCACGCCAACGGCTAAATCCTGCGCCAACGGTCGAATCCCAATCGATTGGATTGCTCCCAATCGATCGGGGAGGCTTTGGATCGATCGGCCGATCGATCTAGAGTGCCTCTGTGCTCTCAGGAATTGCCTGGATCGATCGGTTGATCGATCCAAGGCTTATCGCGTGAAAACGCACCTCCCAATCGATCGCCTGATCGATTGGAGGCTCCCAATCTATCGGCTGATCGATTAGGAGGCTTTCTGTTCGCGTGCCACTCCTTCCCAATCAATCCACTGATCGATTGGGAGAAGGCTTGTCGTGGGGACTCATCCAATTGATCGGTTGATCGATTGAGCATGTGCCAATCGATCGGCTGATCGATCCGGCTCCTTGTTTTTGCCCAAAAATAAGTCCAAAGTCCCCTAAACCAACATCCGGTCAATCATGACCTGTTAGTTCATCGTGCCTAGCATCCGATCACCCTTGACCTTCTAGGACTCGCTCACCAAGTGTCCGGTCAATCCTTTTGACCCACCTGGACTTTTTTCCTCGTGCCAAGTATCCGGTCAATCCCTTTGACCTACTTGGTCTTTCCACCAGATGTCTGGTCAACCTTGACCCATCTGAATTTCCTCGTGCCTGGCTTCACTCACCAGGTCTTTCCATTGCCTAGCTTCACTCACTAGGACTTTCCATCTGCCTGGCTTCACTCACCAGGACTTTTACCTAGCTTCACTCACTAGGATTTCCATCCGCCTGACTTCACTCACCAGGACTTTCACCTAACTTCACTCACTAGGATTTCCCATTTGCCTGACTTCACTCACCAGGACTTTCACCTAGCTTCACTCACTAGGATTTTCCATTTGCCTGGCTTCACTCACCAGGACTTTCAGTCAAGCATCCAGTCAACCTTGACCTATTTGACTCTCCTTCACAGTCTCTCCACATGAACAATCGCACCTGCAATCTCCATGTGTTGTCTACATGTATTGTCAAACATTGAAACCCAAACATCAAGACTCGAGCTTGACTCAATTCAAGCTCTGTCAAACTGGTCAACCTTCACCTAGGGAATATTGCACCAACAATCTCCCCCTTTTTGATGTTTGACAATACCTCCTTTAAGTTAGGCTAATCCCATAGCCTCAACTTCTTTCATGCCAATATATGAATGAGGATTCCCTTTATTTTTCCCTTTTCCCATAGGGCAATACACATTCTCCCCCTATTTAGGGAATGAAGGCCTAACTTAAACCCTACATTCTCCCCATATTGGCACACATCACAAACAAACTCTCCCCCTGAAGAGTTACCCAACGTTGTGTACAACTTCACTCGTTGTTCACAACTCAATAACGAAGGTCCCATACCCTTCATTATCGTCAAATGCTCATCTTGAGCATATACCACTTGGTATGTTCACACGATTCAAATGAAGGTCACATACCTTTCATTTTCATCAAATGCTCATCCTTGAGCATACACTACATGAATAATGAAGATATCCACTCTCCATTACATTCAAATGCCCAACCTTGAGCATTTTCGCTAAAGAAGGTTAACCACCTTCCAAGGTGTATGAAAAATTGATTTTCAAGTCCTTAAAGAGTAACTCCCCCTAAAGACATGCACGTAACTTCTGTCATTGCACCAACAATGACTTGAAATCCCTAAACATATAGGAAACCTAAATTTAGAAGTTTTGAGGTTCAAAAATTCAATATGGAAACCAAACCTCAACCTAAACCTCGACTTAGTCTTCCTTAACCAATCCATCCTTGTTTTCATCTTGAAAACTCCCCCTAAATATATATAAATGTGTTTTGAGGGGTTAGGAAAGGTTTTATAGACTAAAGGTGGTTCAAAATGCTTAAATTAGACTTTTCGAGCCAAAATCAGCATCCCTAATTGATTGGTGTTGGGTCCCAATCAATTGAACCATTCTGAATCGATCCACTGATCGATTCAGACTGCCTGGATCGATCGGTAGATCGATCCAGCGAGCTTCTACTCGCGAGAGATGCCTTCTCAATCGATCGCCCAATCGATTGAGGCACTTCAATCGATCGGGTTGATCAATTGAAGCTCTGAAATTGTTGAAATACACTTTCAGTCAATTTCAGAAACTCCCCAAAAATTCTACAAAATTCAAAAAATTATGAAAATTTATGTAGACATTCCTTAGGTCATATATTATCATGGAAAAATAGTTTTCTAAGAAAATATTTCATATTTTCCAAGATTGACACAAACTAGAAAACTTATAAAAACTTTAGTGTTTTCTTCCAAGTTTGTGCTCAACTATTCAATGATGATTACTATCAAAAGATAGCCTTCATCAAGGTTTTCTAAAAGCATTTTAAAATCATTTTTCAAACCAATATCCAACCATGTTCTTTGGGCTCAATGCACATGACTTGTGCATTAGCTTTCCAAATGATTGGAAAACACATAGCTATGTGATTTGATGAACTTAAAACTCAAAAGAATGCACTAAATCAACATCTTGAGTTTTTGTTCATCATCCTAACATCTCACTTGTATTTTATGTGTACGAAACCACATACAAGTCACCTTATAGTTTGTGTGAGATGTAAAATTTTAGTTTTGCCCTAATCTAAGGATCATGCATATCTACTTAGGCATTTTTGAGATTATGAACATCCACCAGGGTGTTACTTGTTAGTAAATGTCATTTGTCCTTAATTGCAAGGTATTAAACATAATGCATGATATGTTATGACATACATCAAAAAGAAATAATTTTCAAAAGAAAATATCCTATAACTACATAATGTATGTATGACATGACATGATATTTTTGTATTTTTCATAATAGAATATGAATGCAAGAATAAATATGATGTCATGACATATGATGGGCAAACAAAGCATGAAAAGTTTTAGCAATAATAAAATATACCTAGATTACCTATCTAAGTATTCTAAAACCTTAGCTAAATCCTAGATTGCCCATTATTTCCCAAGAAAATGCCAAAATTCAATTTTGATATTTCTTTTTCTTTTCAAATTTTTGCCAATTTAAATTAAGCATATTTCTTAAGTTTTGGCACAATTTACTCTTTCAAGAGTAACCAATTCAAGTTAAGGCTTAAATTGCCTTCAATTTCCTAAGAACATACCACAATCCCAACTTGGTAGTTTTTGTGATTTTCCCAAATGTGCCAATTCAACTTTAACATCAAATTTCTCACATTATGGAACATCTTACTCTTTCCAAAAGTAAACCCTTATCCTTCTCATTTTCAAAAGTTAATAATAACCTTGAAAATGCTCTTAGAGTGCCAACTTTATCATTATTGGGTTAACTACCATTTCAATTTGAGTTGACACTCTCTAACCCATCTAAGGGGTAGAGAAAATGCTCCTAGGAACCCAAAACCTATTGGTGCTCCTTGGATGCTCTAGGTATTCACTAGGGATAATTTCCCTAGATACCTTCCTTGTGACCTTGTTAGTGACTTTCTTGGACTTCTTAGAAGTCTTAGTCACGTTTGTTGCAAAAATACTCTTAGGAATAACCTTCCTAGTATTTTTAACTTGACCAATTGACCTAGACTCGGTTCCATAATTATATGGAACCCTATGGTAAGAAATTTCATCCTTCTTAGTCTTAGGTTTGTATCCCAAACCTCTATGGCCATTGGATGACTTTTGTACTTCTAGACCTAGACTATGCTCATTTTGCCCTTTAAGGATATTTTCCATCCTTTTTAGGGTCTTTTTCATTTTATCAAGTCTTGACCTCAAGACTTGATTTTCTTCCCATAAATACCTAGATTTTGTTTTTCCTTAAATCCTTGAGCATTTTTATTTCTAGGCTTATAACTATGGTACTTAGTGTTATTGCCTAAACTTTTACTTATCTTCCTAACCTTAGGTTGAGTGGTTTTAGCATGGAAAGCTACATGTTTTTCCTTAATGTTATCATGCTCCCTATTTTTATGGTAAATATCGTTAAAATGATAGAAATTAGACCTATAATGTTTTTTACCATTATTTAAAGGGGTAGGCTCAATAAATGATACCTTTCGTTTTACCTTGGAAGTTCCCCCTTGTCTCATGCTTCCTCCCTTAGGCTTGACCACCTTCCTCCCCTTAGGACATTGGCTCCGGTAATGTCCTTTTTGATTGCAAGAGAAATACATAATGTGCTCCTTGCTCTTCTTTGTTGTGGAGACGGTCTCCTTGGGCTTCACCTTGACCTTTAGTGTCACTTGACCCTTCTTCTTGGCCAATTTGGGGGCACTTGCTCTTGTAGTGCCCATGTTCCCTACACTCAAAACATATAATATGATTTTTATCTTTAATTGACATATTTATACCTTCACATGTAGGGATGACATCTTCCCCTTTTGATCCGGATGTAGAAACTTTCTCTTGTTCCGACAGTGATGCTCCTCCAATAGATTTGACTCGACTTGTGGAGATGGAAGCTTCTTCATCCTCTTCTTCTTTTGACCCGGATGTGGAGACTTCTCCTTCTTCTTGATCCGATGTCACCGAAGGTCGCTCCCCCTCAATCCTAGAGGTGGAGGCTTCTTCTTCCTCATCTTGTATATGGAACAAAGAGTATGCTCCCTCTTTGCCCGTTTCATTGTACTCCTTTGAAGATGAGGCTTCTTAGACTTCTTCATCTTCGGAAGTTAAGCATCTCTCAACTTCGGAGTCCTCTTGATTTTGATCCAATGCGTCACCCTCTTTGGATTCTTCTTGATTTGGTACAGTGGAGGGGATCTTATGAATCTTGGCCAATTTTCTCCATAGCTCTTTGGTATCTTCAAAATCTCCAATTTGTTCCAAGATGTTGCTCGGTAATAAATTGACCAAAAGCTTGGTCACTTTGTCATTGGCCTCACATCTTTGGATTTGTTCTTGGCTCCACTTGCTCCTATTGAGAATTTTGCCCTTTGAATTCTTCGTAGTTTCGAAGCCTTCCATTAGAGCAAACCATTGCTCTATCTCCACCAACAAGAAATTTTCGATCCTTGATCTCCAAAGATCGAAGCTCATCATTGTGAATGGTGGAGGCACCCTTGTGTCGAATCCAAGTTCATCTTGGAATTCCATCTTGAAGTTGAGCCTTTTTGAATGAAGTCTTCGACTTGTAAAATTTGCTCCAACTTCTTCACCCTCTAGCTTTTTGCCCCTTCTTGCGATGATTCCGGTGAAGAGCGACCTGACCCTGATACCACTTTTTGGGACCAAATATGTAGCTAGAGGGGGGGTGAATAGCTCGGCGCGATCTCGTGCTCGTCATTGCTTGTTTCTTCAAAGATATGCAGCGGAATATATGAAGAAACAACACTCAACGCTAACACTAAGGATTTACTTGGTATCCACCTCAAGAAGAGGTGACTAATCCAAGGATCCACACACTCACACACCCTCTACGATAAAAACACTCCTTCTCGGTAACTACCGAAGGCGGAGAAGCCCTACAATACTCTCAATACAACAAGAAAGCAAGGGAAGACAAATACAAGAAATATCTTACAAGATATGCAATGAAAACCCTAACCCTAGCTTCTTCTTCTTGTTGTAGTCATGCCTCTTGACTTGGATGTCTCTCCAAGATGCTTCAATAACTGGCGGTGAGAGTGGAAAAATGCTGTGGAGAAACTGCTGTGATCGCCTGTGTGGTGGAATCGAAGAACTGCCGAAGGAATCGCACGCCAACGGCTAAATCCTACGCCAACGGTCGAATCCCAATCGATTGGATTGCTCCCAATCGATCGGGGAGGCTTTGGATCGATCGGCCGATTGATCTAGAGCGCCTCTGTGCTCTCAGGAATGGCCTGGATCGATCGGTTGATCGATCCAAGGCTTATCGAGTGAAAACGCACCTCCCAATTGATCGGCTGATCGATTGGGAAGCTTTCTGTTCGCGCGCCACTCTTTCCCAATCGATCCATTGATCAATTGGGAGAAGGCTTGTCGTGGGGACTCACCCAATCGATCGGTCGATCGATTGAGCATGTGCCAATCGATCGGCTGATCGATCTAGCTCCTTGTTTTTGCCCAAAAACAAGTCCAAAGTCCCCTAAACCAACATCCGATCAACCATGACCTGTTAGTTCATCGTGCCTAGTATCTGGTCACCCTTGACCTGCTAGGACTCGCTCACCAAGTGTTCGGTCAATCCTTTTGATCCACTTGGATTTTTTTCCTCGTGTCAAGTATCCGGTCAATCCCTTTGACCTACTTGGTCTTTCCACTAGATATCTGGTTAACCTTGACCCATCTGAATTTCCTTGTGCCTGGCTTCACTCACCAGGTCTTTCCATTGCCTAGCTTCACTCACTAGGACTTTCCATCTACCTGGCTTCACTCACCAGGACTTTCACCTAGCTTCACTCACTAGGATTTCCCATTTGCTTGTCTTCACTCACCAGGACTTTCACCTAGCTTCACTCACTAGGATTTCCATCTGCCTGGCTTCATTCACCAGGACTTTCAACTAGCTTCACTCACTAGGATTTCCCATTTGTCTGGCTTCACTCACCAGGACTTTCACCTAGCTTCACTCACTAGGATTTCCCATTTGCCTGACTTCACTCACCAGGACTTTCAGTCAAGCATCCAGTCAACCTTGACCTACTTGACTCTCCTTCACAGTCTTCCCACATGAACAATCACACCTGCAATCTCCATGTGTTGTCTACATGTATTGTCAAACATCGAAACCCAAACATCAAGACTCTAGCTTGACTCAATTCAAGCTCAGTCAAGCAGGTCAACCTTGACCTAAGGAATATTGCACCAACAATGGACACCGGTCACACTCGACCACATAAATTTTGGTGAGCCCCCGGGCTGTGGACACAGGTTACACTCGACCACATAAATTTTGGAGAGCTCCCGGGCTATGGACACCGGTCACATTCTTTCACATAAGATTGGCGAGCTCCCGGGCTAAGGACACCGGTCACACTCGACCACATAAATTTTGGTGAGCTCCCGGGCTATGGACACCGGTCACACTCGACCACATAAATTTTGATGAGCTCCCGGGCTATGGACATCGGTCACACTTGACCACATAAATTTTGGTGAGCTCCCGAGCTATGGACACCAGTCACACTCTACCACGTAAGATTTGGTGAGCTCCCGGGCTAAGGACACCAGTCACACTCAACTGCATAATTACATAAACATGGACATAAGTTAATCATGCACTTAACATAAATTTGATCACTACTTAAACATGAGCATGATCATAAATCTTAACCTAAGCAAGCTCCTAAGGTAGGGAACATGTCTTAAGTATTTAGCTCGTAAATCCTTGTCTTCTGTTGAAGCTCTAGCACCGGTGGAAAAACAAAAGGAAGTAGGAAACCTTATCCAAGGTGAGACTTTTGAGGGTAAGGTTTAAATAGAAGTGAGAGCGTATGACCTTGTCTTCCTTCTTATATGCTAAGTCATTAATTTTATACATATTTATATCCATATACTAATTTCATATTTATATATTTCCTTGTCTTCCTTCTTAATACTAAGTCTTTAATTTGATTTTTGAATCAAATTATATATTTCCATATACTAATTTCATATATATAAATATCCATGTATATATCACATATACATGGTAATATATTTAATTCATATATAGTTTATTAATAATCATTAATTTGATATTGAATCAAATTATATATTTCCATATATATATATATATATATATATATATATATATATATATATATATATATATATATAATGTATACATAATAATTAAATATTATAGTTTTCTAAATATACATGTTTCATTAAATTTATATTATATATATATAATATTATTTATATTAGTCATTCATTTGATATTGAATCAAATCTCCTATACATATCCACATATATATATATATATATATATATATATATATATATATATATATATATATATATATATATATATATAATTTCACATTGAAGATATATCCATATCTTCAATTAAAATCTCCTATATATATCTTAAAATTTTCCTATTTCCATTATTTATATTATATACTTTATATTTCCTATATATATCCATAGTTATTTAGATTTTTATATAAAAACTAAGTCATCAATTTAATATAATTTTATATGGATATCCATATATATAATATAGATATATAATTCATATATTATATGATTAAAATTTCTTAATCATTATTTACACTATATTTGTTACACGTTCCTACGTAATATATTATATATATATATATATATATATTCTTATTTAAATTATATGGTTTATATTATATATATTATTTATACTTTCTTTCTATATACAATACACGCTATATAAAATTTTAGTCTTGTATTTCTTTTTTTTATTCTTGTTTAATTATATATTCTATATTATATTTAATATATCCTATTATTTTCTTAATTTGATTAATCCAAATTCCATAATTAAAGGTTAACTTGATTAATCCTAACTAACTCATCTTTTTAAATTTATAATTCTTAATAAAATATGAATTCTAATTAAATTTCAATTACTCAAATAAATATCCTTAATTAAATAACTTCAAAATCTAATTAAATTAAAATTAATCCAATAAATCTCCTTAAATAGATAAATTCAAATTCCAATTAAATTATAATTTAACCCAATAAATTCCATTAATTAATTAAGTGGTTTCGGGCACTACAGCCGATTAGGAAATGGAGCACGTCGGCGATATCGAGCATTACTCATTTATTGATTCTTCAGAGTAAAACAATTCTCTGTGTTATGAGTGTTCGTCATATGATACGTAGACCATCTTCGTGGGCCTGACTACGACATCTCCACATGCTGAACTACTTGCGGTCGTGGCTCAGGTGGACGATGTGGAGGACCTGCTCGCGGTCCTCTGGGGGGTTGAACAGGTGCCATGGGACATTCATTAACTAGAGTAGGCTTAGGTTGAATATCCTCCTTCTTACGAGCAGCTTGAGCTTCCTCAACATTAATGAATTCAGTAGCTCTTCAATTAATAAATCAAAGTTGGTGGGAGAATTTCTCACCAGATCCTTGAAGAAGTCACTATTATTGAGACCTTGAGAGAAGGCACTCATCAGAATTTCAGTAGTGGCAGAAGGAACATCAATAACCACTTGATTAAATCTTTTGATATAAGCTCTAATACTTTCTTTGGGCCCTTGTTTAATAGAGAAAAGACTCCACGGAGTTTTTTGATATATCCTATTACTAGAGAAATGGTGGAGAAATATCTTCCTGAAGTCCTTGAAATGCCTAATAGAGTTTTCTGGCAACCTTTTGAACCACCTCTGAGCGGCGCCTCTGAAAGTGGTTAGGAACATGTGACATTTGACTCCATCAGTGAATTGTTGTAACAGAGCCGCATTCTCGACCTTGAGTAGATGATACTCTGGATCTGTTGTTTCAGAGTATTCCCCAATGTTTAGGTTCTGATAATGTTTAGGTAAAGGATCATCTAGTACCCTCTGAGAGAAAGGAGTGACTATTCTCTCAGGAGAACTATCATTAGCCACCATTTTCCCCTTACGTTTGTCCCTTGCTGGTGCTTCACCAGAGGATTCCTAAAGCACTGGTCAACATCCTCCTTCTTCGACAGGAGTATGGATAAAAGCCCGAGGCCAACAAGTGGGAGAAACAATAGCAGGAGGTATGTAAATATTATCTTCCTCATCCATACCTCTTTCCCTTTGAGGATTGGTTGCAAAGATGGTCGGATTTACCGCCATGGGCAGCGTTCCATTAGTATTAGCTTGTTGTTATTGTTGCAAAGCTTTCTGTACCCTTGCAGCGATGAGTAATTCCAGATCTTCTTGTGTTAAAGTGACGGTGTGGGGTTTTCTAGCGTCCTCCATCGCGAAGATTTAGATTCAACTGAAGATTCCCACAGATGGCGCCAAATTTAACCCTATCTAAATCCGACGAGATGAAGCGCTGGTGCTTTAGTGGATGAAGATGGTGAAGAAGATGAGTCTCGAGGATCTAAGGAAGCTCCAATGCAGTGGATCTTCGAAGAAACTCCGAGGGGTGGCTAGGAAGGCTGATGAAGAAGATCCTAGTGTTGTAAATCTGAAAAATAAAACCTCCAATGAAGCATATTTGATGAGGATGAAGTCCGGCGAAGTAGATATAATGAAGAAGAACTTCAGCGAAGCAGATCTGCTAGAGAGAACCTTGCCTGCGCACCATGAGATCTGCCAACAAAGCGTTAGTGACCTAAGATTGGGGTGGGAATCCCTGGCTAGGCCCTCCGACTCTCAAGTCAGTTCTCTCATTAGAAGATGAAGGAGAAAGAAGAAGAATAGTAAAACTAAAAATGGGATTAGGGTTTGAGTGATGATGTTCACCTTACCTTACCAGCGGAGAGGATTTCCCTTTTTATACCACCTCATATAACCTCCGCAGTCATGAGGTGGACCCCGGTTCGTTAGAGTTTGTTAGGAGATGATGTCATCTACAATAATAGTTCAAGGAATTTTTTTTGTACCCTAGATGTACCTTCTTTGTCGTTTAGTTCACCTGCAGAAGTTTCTAGAAAATATTTCCCGCCAAATAAAATAGGTTGTCATGTAATCACATATTTTTCACATATCATTAATGTAGCAGATGTATTCGTCTATTGAGAATTTTTCCTGTTAAGCTAATCTTGGTCAAGTATATGTAAAGGATGTAATAAGGTTGTTTATGTCCCACCAGATTTTGCTAGGTCAATCTTATACTAGCAACCTTAGAAAAGTGTGTGTCTATATACCCGCCTGGGATTCTATTACCGAGCATATTATGCCTATGCTCGACCGGATATATCCAAGTCGAGCTCGTTCTGATAATCTTAGTAAGTTATGTGTCTGCTCGCTCGCTCGAGATTATATTACCGAGCGAGTTATGTTCATGCTCGGCCGGAATTCTACTACAGAGTGTGTTATATTATATCGTGTTTATGTCCGACCGAGTTTGCCTATCAAATCATGTTGAGCCTTATGATATGAAATCAATCTTAGCTTGGCCGGTTATAGAGATTGCTTAGGAATGCATACCTCTAAGCTCGGTCAGACTTTGCCTGCTAAGCGTTCCTAGGTTCATTGGCACTCTAGTGCTTTAGTTTAACTAGTACTTTATGCTCGATCGAATATCGACTGTCGAGCGTGTTGGTTGCTACTCGGAATATCGTATCGGTTCTCCTATACAAAAATTTTGTACAAGTCTTGAACCTTTCCTAACAACCTATTGTGTTCTTTAGAAATTAAATTTGAAATCGCAAACAGAACTTAACATTATTGATTCCAAATTCAACTTATCTGTTCTTAGAGATTTAGACTTGGATCACAAATGATATTTAACATTATTAATCCAAATTCACCTATGTTACAAATTTGATTAAATATTTATTTCAGAGATCGACTTCCAGGTTAAACATGGTGAGACACTAGGCCTTCTTGGATATGGGATCATCCACTATTTCCTAGACAAAGCCTTTCAATGAAATTCAATATTTAATCTCCTTATAGTAACCCTAGGTTTAACCATTAAGAACAATCGAATCACAAGATCGAAAAATAAAAGAAACACAAAATCGAAACATAAATTCGATAGCCTAGAATTGTTAGCCTCTTGTGTTTGGTATTTCAAGATCTAAACAAAAGAATAAACTAGTTATGATGCGGAAACTAATAACTAGTTATACGTTTTATAGCTTATAGACCTCATGATCTTCTATCATATTCCTCTTCTTATCTCGGACATCGTATGGGCGACGATCTACCGAGATGAGAATCCACCCAAGCCTCCTTCTTCTCCTTGTAAGTTTCGGCCACCAACAATCTCCTTGAGATGAAGAACTTCGGCCACCAACCAAGCTCCAAGGGATGCTAAGAAACAAAGCCTCCTTTCTCTACTTCTTCTCCAAGCTAAATCCGGCCTCCAAAATCTCCCCAAGAGTTGATGCCGCAGGCCACCAAAGAAGAAGAAAAGGAGGAGAGGAAGGATGAGAGCCGACCACCACCAAGGAAGAGAGGAGAGGAATAATAGATGTCTAGTGAGGTGAGACACCTCTACCCTCTCTTTTATATTCCTTGGTCTTGGCAAATAAGGAAAGTTTTAAACATAATTAAAACTTCCTTATTTTCCTTGCCAATGACTAATAAGGAAAATTTAATTAAAATTTCCTCTTAATCCATCTTATGGCCAACCCCTACTAGTCCTCCAAATAAGGAAAGTTTTAAACACAAAATTAAAACTTCCTAATTTGTTTCCGGAAATTTTTTAAAATAAAAATTTCTCTTTTAAAATTCTCTTCATGGTTAGTTATAAAAGGAAACTTTTATAAATTAAAATTTCTCTATTAAAACATGTGGATGATTACAAAAAGGAAAATTTTCTCCAAAATTAAAATCTCCCTTTTAACTACAAATAAGGAAAGATATCAAACATTTCTCTTAATCCTTTGTAGAAACTATAAAAGGAAAATTTTAATTTTAAAACTCTCTTTTAAATCATGGCTTCCACATAAGGAAAGATTTTAAAATTAAAATCCCTTTTATTTTTATTGTGGCTGACCACCTACTTGGGCTCCAAGCTAGGGTCGGCCACCACTTGAACCCATCTCTCCTTGGTTTGGCCGACCCTAGCTTGGGCTCCAAGCTAGGCTTGGCCGACCACCTTAAGGTGTGTAAGAAGTTGGGTTTAGGTGGGTATAAGACTTTATAAATAAGAGGCTACGACAGGGACCGAGAGGAGGAATTGGTTTTGGTCTCCCGATGAACTTGAGCTTCCCGTTTTCGCCTCGAACTCCCAACTCGAGTTCATCAATAATAACTCATACCACTAAAGAGTTATTATTGAATTACCGCACCAATCTCATATTACTATATGAGCTCCTTCTTATCATGAGTGTGTTATTCTCCTTGTGTTTAAGATATCGAATGCCCACTAATTAAATGAGTTACTGACAACTCACTTAATTAATATCTAACTCCAAGAGTAGTACCACTCAACCTTAGTGTCATGTCGGACTAAGTCCACCTGCAGGGTTTACATGACAATCCTTATGAGCTCCTCTTGGGGACATCATCAACTTAAATTGTAGGACACAGTTTCCTTCTATAATCAACAACACACACTATAAATAATATTATTTCCCAACTTATCGGGTCTATTGATTTATCGAACTAAATCTCACCCACTAATAAATTAAAGAAACAAATACTAAATATATGCGCTTGTTATTATATCAGGATTAAGAGCACACACTTCCATAATAACAAAAATTTTGTTCTTTTATGCAGTCAGTATAAAAAGAAACTACCTTAGATGGTCCTGCTCAATACATTCAGAGTATACTAGTGTAATTTTATAGTCAAGATAAATTAATACCAAATTACACTACGACTATTCCAATGGTTTGTTCTTATCCATCTTAGTCGTGAGCTACTATTTATAATTTATAAGGAACTGATAACATGATCTTCTGTGTGTGACACCACACACCATGTTGTCTACAATATAAATTAATTGAACAACTACACTTAGCATATAAATATAGACATTTGACCAATGTGATTCTTTATTTTAAAGTAAATGTTTACAAAAAGCTAGTCTTTTAGTATACACTCTAACAGAGCGTACCTGAATACGCTAGTCCTTTGTCTGTTTTAGTTCAGTTGAGCTTGCATTCTCGATCGGGCTTATATTCTTGATCGAGATTGCATGCTCGACCGAGACTCGCCTACCGGGCGTATGTGCGCATGCTAATATTTCACCTATTTCTGTTCGTTCGGTACTCCATGTTCGGTCGAGCTTTGCCTGCCGAGCATATCCACATGCGTCGTGCCATTAGTCAGTTTTAGTCTAGTCGGTCCTACATTCTCAACCGGGATTTGCTTACCGAGCACATTTATCTCACCCAGGCCTCCCTACTTCTTCTCTCTTCTTCTTATATCCCCTTTCACATTATTGTACAGGATCCACTCCTTGTGACCCATATCAGATGGTATTATTGAGTTTTATGTCTCTATATGACTTATGTACACCACACCTTTTGTATGGGTGTTTTTATGACTTGTCTTTTGTGATTTATACTTCAGCTACTATTTGTGTGTGATATATGATATGTCTTTTTTATGGATCTATGTTGTGCTGGAGGTGTACTTCGTCTTGTTATCATATTGTTTAATTGGTTGCTTGCATGATACGTAGGGGTGTACCCTATAGTTTCATTGGTTTAGGGTGCACATATTGAGGGAGAGTTTCTCTTTTATTTTGATATTTGGCAAAGGGGTAGAAATATGAGATTTAAGTTCATGCTTGTTTGATATGAAGTTAACTCATGTTTGTTTGATATGAAGTTCATGCTCGTTTGATATGAAGTTAATTCATGTTTGTTTGATATGAAGTTCATGCTCGTTTGATAATGACATGATGATTTACTAATATATTGATATCACTGTTTATCATCTTGCTGTTATTATAATATGTTAGAAATTATCCTAAATTTAAATAAATTATCAAACATCAAAAAGGAGGAGATTGCTGATGCAATCATGCCTAAAAAATTTCAATATGTTGACAGTTATTTAAGTTTAGATTAATATGTTGAATCTAACGTAAGTTACAAGTGTGTAGGATAAAAGAAGTCTAAGAAAGTCAATGACCGGATTCTTAGTAAGAGGAAGTCCTTGCATGTCGGAAGACTGAAGGCAAGGCAAGAGAAGTCCAAGAAGGTTGAAGACTAGATTCTTGGCATGAAGAAGCCCTTGTAGGTTGGAAGACTAGATGCAAGGTAAAAGAAGTCCAAGAAGGTTGAGAACCATATTCTTGGCATGAAAACCTAGAGATAAGGAAGCTCGAAGCACAAAGTCTAGGGAACAAGAGGTTGATCTGTCATGAGGTACTTGAGATCTACTGGGCTTAGGGATGAAAATCCTATTTTAGGATATACTAAATGATTGGTAAGTTTGTCAATCGATTGGTTAGTTAAAACCTAAAACTCGGAAGCAAAAGAATATATCAATCGATTAACTGATCGATTGGGAAACCATCAATTGATTGAGAAGCAACTTCACAAGAATAGAACGTTCCCAGATCGATTATATGATCAATTAGGAGTTCCCATTTGATCAGCCGATCGATTGAGAAGCTACTCGCGCAAGAACAGAATATTCCCAAATTGATTATTTGATCGATTGGGAATTCCCAATCTATTAACCGATCGATTGAGAAGAACTCATATGAGAATAGAACATTCCCAGAATGATTAGCTAATTGATTAGGAATTCCCAATCGATCAGCAGATCGATTGAGAAGCAACTCGTGCAAGAACAAAAAGTTTCCCCAATCAATTGGCTAATCGATTTAAAGTTTTCTTTATGAAAATAGAAAGCTCTTCAATTGATTGGCTAATCTATTGAGAAGGTTTCTTCACGAGAACATAAGACTCCCAAATTGATTAATGGATTGATTAAGATGGATAATAGTTAAAGGCTTGATGTGAATCGATTGAGATTCAAAATGGAATAATCTCAGTCATTGATCTAGAGTTAGTAGTGCTCAACGGGCATGTCAGACACCCTATAATCGATTGGGATCTTCACCAATCGATTGGTAGTGGTGAAAAGATGAGAAATGGCTAGATTTCAAAGAGTTTAAATGGGGATATTTCGATGCAACAAATACTATGGTTCTATTGCTATTATCCTATGAAGCTCTCATCTTCAATCCTCAAGCAATAAAGAGAAGAAGAATAAAGCTAATCACATTGTGATTTTTTCTCTCTTCTTCTCCTTGTTGTATTCTTTTAAAAGTTTCTTCAAAGCTTTGTTATGAAAGGTTTCTCCACCTTTGGTTTATTCTGAGAATGAGAAGTTCATAGTGGAATCTACGACTACTGGTGTGGACCTTTGGATTAGTCACCTCAAGGAGGTGGAAACCAAGTAAATTAAGTTGTTAACATTGTAGGGTTCTAGACTTTAAGTATATGTTGCAAAGAAGAAAGCTATTCACCTCCCCCCTAGCTTTATTTGTCCTAACATAATGTACTTACCTCGAGGTCTTTTGAAATTTATAAAGAGTCTACTATAGATGCCCACTCGGGTGCTCTTGAGGTTCTTGTATTTAGACCTTCTTGTTCCTTTCTCTTTCTCTTTTTATTGGTTTTCAGTTTCGGGTAGTTGTTTTTAATATGTCTTTCTTAACAGTTATAGCACTGAACCTTTCATTTGCTTCTACAGATAAGTTGAATTTAATTTCATGTAATTTAAATTTGACAAAGTCCCAAATATCTCTGACAGATTACTTTTTCCAACAATCTTGAAACAAACTCGGTTCAGCTGAGATAACCACAGAATAGAATGTTGAGGTGTAACAGACTCAACATATGAAGGCCCCCTCTATACCAATTGGAACTGTGCCAATCAATCACGGGAAAAAACCAGAGGAGTTTAGTGGACTGAACTTCAAGAGGTGGTATCAGAAGATGCTCTTCTACTTGACCACGCTCAATCTAGCTCGGTTCTTAACCGAGGACCCTCTCAAGCGTGTTGAGGATGTTGACGCGCAGACCATCAGTGCAATAGAGGCATGGACTCATTCTTAGTTCCTTTGCCGAAACTACATTCTCAACTGCCTTGTCGACTCGCTGTACACTGTGTATAGCATGAAGAGAATAACTAAGGAGATGTGAGAGTCCTTGGACAAGAAGTACAAGATGAAGGATGCAGGGGCCAAGAAGTTCATCATGGGTCGATTACTAGACTACAAGATGGTTAACTCTAAGATGGTGATTAGCCAAGTCCAGGAGCTTTAGGTCATCTTGCACAAGATCCACTCAGAAGGGATGGTTCTAATTGAAACCTTCCAGGTGGCTGCTATCATTGAAAAGCTGCCCCCAACTAGAAGGACTTTAAGAACTACCTAAAGCATAAGCGGAAGGAGATGAATGTGGAGGAACTCATTGTTAGACTTTGCATCGAAGAAGACAACAAGAGTTCAGAGAGAAAGTTATTCTCTCAGGCTACTGTGAAAGCCAATGTGGTCGAGCACAATCAAAACTTAAACTGGAAGAACCCCAAGTCTTCTAAGATAGGACCTAGAGGAGGCATCGGCAAGAAGAAGTTCTCTAGGAAGTGCTTCAACTATGACTGTGTGGATCACAAATCTTCGGAGTACAAAAAGCTGAAGAAGAAGCAAGAGGCCAACCTAAACTAGGGACCAGAAATGGACGACCTCTGCACTGTGAACTCTGAGTTGAACTTGGTGGGTTCAACCTGCAGCAATGATGGATCAATACTGGAGCCACCAGACATGTGTGTTGCAACAAGAAGTTGCTCCATAACTTCGAATAAGTCAATGGAGACAAATTGTTTATGGGTAACTCAACAATCTTGGACATTATGGACCAAGGAAAAGTGGTGCTGAAGATGACCTCGGACAAGGACCTTACTTTGAACAATGTGTTGTATGTTCCAGAGATTCGGAAGAATCTAGTGTCCGGATTATTGTTAAGCAAGCATGGCTTTCGCATTATTTTTGAGTCAAACAGAGTTGTACTATATGAGAATGGAATATTGTTGGAAGAGGCTATGTATCTGATGGATTGTTTAAGCTCAATGTAACGACTATTAGGCCTAAGATAAATAAAAATAAAAGCTCTTCCACTTATATGCTTAAGTCTTCATGTTTGTGGCATAGTAGACTAGGACATGTTAACCGTATGTTACGTAAATTAATAAATATGCAAATCATACCTACATTCCACCTTGACCCAAAATACAAGTATGATATTTGTGTTGAAGAAAAAATGATACGGTCATTCTTTCAACATATTGAAAGAAGAAACGAACCACTCGAGCTAATTCACACCGACGTGTGCGACCTCAAAAGTACATCAACACGTGGTGGGAATAAATACTTTATCACTTTTGTAGATAATAACATAAAATACTATTATGTGTATCTTCTTAAAAGTAAGGATGAATCTATAGAGAAATTTACACTCTATAAGAATGAGGTTGAAAATCAACTTAATAGAAAGATTAAGGTGGTTTGAAGTGACCGAGGTGGTGAATATGTATCATTGTTCACTGAGTTGTGTGCTGAACATAGGATCAGACATGAAATTATAACTCCTTATACTCCTCATCAAAATAGAGTTATTGAGTAAAAGAATCGAACTCTAAAGGAGATGATGAATGCTCTTCTATTGAGCTTTGGACTGCCAGTGTTCATGTGAGGGAAAGTTGTGTTAACAGCTAATTACCTTTTAAATAAGGTGCCCCGAAGGAAATAGATAAGAGCCCTTATGAGTTATGGAATGGAAGACAATCGTCCTACAAATATTTACGAATATAGGGGTGTCTTGCCAAAGTGTTGGTGCTTGATCCAAAAAGGATTAAGAAAGGACCAAAGACTGTTGATTGCATATTTATTGAATATGCACAGAACAATAGTGTATACCAATTTTTTGTGTATGAATCACAAATATCTTAGATACACAAGAACTCGGTAATAGAATCAAGAAATACCTCATTCTTCGAGCATGTGTTTCTATATAAGACCCGAGAGGATGCTAGCTCCTCAAAGCAGGCATATGAAACATAAGGTGAAGATGATGATGAGGAACCAGTGGTGCTTGATCTTAGATGGAGCAAAAGAGCTTGAGTAGAAAAATCCTATGAATCAAAGTTTATCACTTTCATGTTGGAAAGTGAGCCCCGAAGTTACTCAGAAGTTGTAAGCTCTTCTGATGGATCTCACTGGAGAGAGGCAATTGCATTTGAGATAAACTCTATCTTATAAAATCACACTTGAAAACTTGTAGATCTTCCTCCTAGAAGTAAACCACTAGGTTACAAGTGGATTTTCAAGAAGAAAATGAAGTTAGATGACACAATTGATAAGTATAAGGCCAGATTGGTAATCAAAGGATATTGACAACAAGAAGGCATCGATTACTTTGATACGTATTCTCCGGTATTGAGAATAACTTCCATTAGAGTATTCTTGACTATTACCGCTTTATGAAATCTTGAAATACATTAGATGTATGTAAAGACAATCTTTCTAAATGGGGATTTAGAAGAGAAAATCTATATGGAGCAACCGAAAGGGTTTTTTGTGCCAAGACAGAAAAACAAAGTTTGTAGATTAGTTAAGTTATTATATAACTTGAAACAAGAACCAAAGTATGGTATGAAAAATTTGATATTGTCATGAAGGAATGTAGATTCAAGATTAATGAATGTAATAAATGTGTCTACATAAAAGCCACAAAATAACTATGTCATCTTGTGTCTATATATAAATGACATACTTATCATTGGGAGAAATGATAAATAATCAAATCCACTAAGGACATATTGAACTCAAGATTTGACATGAAAGACATGGGCTTAGCTGATGTGATTCTAGGAATAAAAATTCTTAGAACAACAGAAAGACATGTTCTTAGTCAGTCTCATTATATGGACAAAATTCTTGAGAAATTCACCAAGGGGGATACTGCATTGGCACGAACGCGGATAGATACAAGTCAATATCTATCAAAAAATTGAGGTGAAAGTATCTCTCAGATCGAGTACTCTTGAGTAATTGGAAGTCTGATATACCTGCGGAGTTGTACATGACTAGACTTAGCCTATGTAGTAAGTAAACTGAGTAGATACATAAATAATCCCGGTGTTGAGCACTGGAAAAGGATAACAAAAGTACTGAGGTACTTGAGGTATACTCATGAATATGGACCGCACTATATGAGATATCATACTGTGATTGAAGGATACAACTATGCTAGTTAGATATCTGACATAAAAGACTCTAAGTCTACGAGTGGATATGTATTCACTCTTGGAGGTGCAGCTATATCCTGGAAATCTTCTAAGCAAACAGTAATAACCAGATCCACGATGGAATCTAAGTTTATAACTCTTGACAATTGTGGTGAAGAGGCTGAATGATTACGATAATTCTTAGAAGATATTCCAAAATGGCCAAAACATGTACCGGTAATTTGCATACATTGTGATAGTCAATCAACAATCGGTGGGGCACAAAGCCATCTGTATAATGGTAAGTCTAGACATATACGTCGTAGACATAATACCATTAGTAAACTACTCCCAACGGGAGTTATCGTTATTGATTATGTGTAATTAAAGGATAACCTAACGGATCCACTAACCAAGGGGTTAAACCAAGAGTTAGTTGCAAACTCATCGCGAGAGATGGGTTTGATGCCGATAAGAAATGCTGGTGCAAAGGAATCCCAACCTATGCAGATTAGAGATCCCAAGAACTAGGTTCAAAGGGGCAATCTAATTGTACCGATAAAGTTGCTCACTGTGGGGAATGCCCCAATGAATCAGTGAAGGATGGAGGTTAAGCACACGACTTTTAATGATCCAAGAAGAGTAATTTGGAATACTCTTAAGAGATCAGCTATGTGAAAAAGAAGTGGGGCCTCTTTGAAAGAGAATTGGAGGCTCAATTCTTAGAACTTCTCACAGAACCAGGTGTGTTCATAGCCAAGAACGAATGCACTCATGAGAATTGAGTTGTATCAGGGAGATTTTTGGGTGAGATATGTCAATGCTTACATAAATGGTACAATAGTTCAAGGACATCACATCTACTGTCATCTAGTAAGCAAACATATCTTCACAAGGGAAGCTCAAAGGGTAAAAACCTACTTATCCTATACTAGACTCAACTGTTGAATACTATCACATACCTTATCTTCATTCATATGGGAGGTTGTTGGATATATGTGAATGGAGAAGAGGTGGAAGAGGGAAAAAAACTCGATTGTGAATGGGACTTTATGTTGGTGCGGTTAACACTAACGATCTAACTCAGGTTTTAATTAATAACAAAGTAGGTTGAGTTAGTTTCATTATGATCTAATGCTTTGACCTAGTGTGTAGGAGAAGCCTAGCTAGATCGACGGGCCGACTGGATAGCTGGCACGAAGTCCTGATAGGTCGACGGGCCGACCGGATGTCTGACACGAAGCCCAGCTAGGTCAATGGGCCGACCGGATAGCTGGCACGAAGTCTAGACAGGTCGACGGGCTGACCGGATGTCTGGCACGAAGTCCAGCTAGGTCGACGGGCTGACCTGATAGCTGGCACGAAGTCCAGATAGGTTGAAGGGATGACCGAACGTTTGACAGGTAAGTTAAGGTAAGTCACTAGAAGAGAGTGACTGTGAGGACACGTTCTCGGGAAGGAAACTTAGGCGCCGATCCAACTTAGAACTATTTCAGAACTCTAAGTTAAGATCTTGACTAGATTCCGATCTCAGTGAGACAGAATCTAATTAATACTCTGTTTGATTATTATAACTATGATAACACTTTGTTTTACAGGGTGATATAATTTACATTATTCTTTAGACTAACGTTTTCTTGCAGGGAGTTGAAGCTGTTAGAAAATGGGTCCGGGCGCCCGGAAGGGGTTTGGGCACCCGGAATGCAAATTATATCACTTCATCGCTTTACCATGTGGAGCTCTCTAGTTGGCTAGGCTACGTCAAAGTCCAAGCGCCCGGAAGAGATTCGGACACCCGAAGCCTCCTATATAAGGAGGGTGAGCCCTGGAGCAAAATATAACTCACTTCAACGTCTTCCAACGCTTGCTCTACTGAGTTGTGCTCTTGCGACGCTGCAAAGCTTCTCCGACAACGTGTTGCTTTCTCTTTACTTAATTATTGTCGGTATTTTATTTCCAAGCGTTTTTGTACTTTCATTTGTAATATCATTTTTGAGCTGCTAGTGGATTGCCCAACGAAAGCACTCGACGAGTGCAAGCCTTGGAGTATGAGTCGACGAAGGCTCCGAACCAAGTAAAACAGTTCTTATTAGCATTGTGATTCTACTTTTCCGCTGCTTACTCTACGAACGTTTTCGATTGATATTCCCCCCCCCCCCCCCCCCCCATCTATCGATTTTCACGATCCAACAAGTGGTATCAGAGCAGGTACCGCTCTGATTTGGTGCAACCACCAATCAGACAAGGGGGTGAAATTCTTTTTCATTTTTTTCGATTTTCAATTTTATGTTATAATCCAAACTGGTATCATTACCTTTTTGGAAATTTTTTTCATAGCAATTAATCTGAATTGGTGCAACACTAATTCAGTCTTAGATACTTTTTATTTAAATACTGCACTACTAATCCAAGACCAAGTCTTGGGACGTCTTGTTTTTTTTTTTGTACAAGGTAAAAATGTCTCAAATCGAAGGCTTCAACACAGTCCGTCCTCCTTTATTCAACAGGGACAACTTCCCCTACTGGAAGAAGCGAATGGAGGTCTACTTGAAGACCAACTTCGACTAGTGTTTCAGCGTCACCAGAGGCTACAAGGCTCTAGTCGACAACTCCGGAAATCCACTGGACCCGGAACAGTGGACTCCGGACATGAAAAAAAAAGCCTCGATGAACTTCAAATCTCTCAACACACTACAACATGCGGGCTGGCGAGGGAAGAGCTGAACCGAGTGGGTCCACACCAAAATGCAAAGGAATTATGGGACAAGCTGGTCGAACTACACGAAGGAACGAGCGACACCAAGGTAACTAAGCGTGATCTCCTTCTAAATAAATTATTTAATATTAAAATGCAGGAAGGAGAAATGACAAATCAACTTCATACGAGGATCAAAGACATCCACAACAGACTTCACGCGATGAGCCACCAGATGGAGAATCGCGACCTAATTAGGTATGCCTTAAACGCGTTTCCACAAAATACATTATGGGCATCCATCATGGATGCCTACAAGATTTCAAAGAACCTTTCTAAATTAAAATTAGATTAGTTATTTTGCGAACTTTAATTACATGAGAAGACTAACGCCAGAACCGAGAAAGGTATCGCATTGTTTGCAGGTCCCTCCAAGGAAAGGACAAAAACTAAGCCTGAACCTGAAGATGAGTTCGACCAAGATTCTGAAGATGAAGAGTACCTGGTGAACCTAGTAAGGAAGACGTTCACCAGGAGGAAGAAGAACTTTAGCAAAAGGGACTTGCAAAAGATCAACTCCCCAACTGAACCAAGGAACGTGACTTGCTTCGGGTGCAATAAGAAAGACCACTACAAGAACGAGTGTCCGAAATTGGAGAGCGACAAGTTGAAAACAACCAAAAAGGATACTCTCAAAGCAACCTGGGATGACTCATCTTCAGAAGAATCGGAGGTCGAAGATCAGAAGCATCAAAACCACCTCACGTTGATAGCTCGTGAAGAAGAATCGGAGGAGGAATCGGAAGACGGGTTCGAACCCGAATCGAGCCACGAGTCCGTACTCGTTTCCGAAGGGCCTGAAGAGGTATACTGTAGCTTAAATAATTTTTTTTAAAATTATTGCTTGTTTAGATAAAAAATTAACTGTAATTGAAAATGAAAATAAATTGCTCCTTGAGGAAAACTAGAACCTCAAGGAACAAATCACAAATTCTAAACCAACTCAAGACCTAATACTTGAGGAGGAAAATTCAACATTAAAAATAGAAATAAATAAATTAAAAGGACTTTTAGAAAAATTTACAACAAGATCAAAAAATTTAGATCTTATTTTAAATAGTCAAAAAGTCGTCTACAATAAAATCAGACTTGGCTACAAGTCAAGTTTAAATAAAACATTTAAATCACTACTAACCCAACACAAACAACAAACTAAAGCTTGGGTTCCAAAAGCATGCTTAACCACGCAAGTAAGAATTAACTAATATTACATACCTAAAGATAAAATATACTATATAAAATCTGATAAACCAAATCAAAACTCAAAACACAAACCTAGACTAACTAAATCAAAATAAAAATATTTTAAAACTCACCAAAAATTAGACTATCATCAAGTTAAATATAATTATAAAAGTAACAAACATAAACTTAGAACTAAAACTTGAAAATATAAGCCAATAATTCAGGGGGAGGCTCCAGAATAGCTGACACATCCAAAACTAACATACCCAACAGGATAACCAAAAACTAACCTACCCGGCAGGGTAATTAGGACTAGTTTAAAGGGATAACAGTTTAACTTGACCAACGGTACTGGTAAAGTTTTAGATGATAATAAGTTAGGGAAACTCTGTCTATGCATGTTTAGGAAGATATGACTTCGACCTAGTGCATTTGGCTTAGTGGAACTAACTGAAACTACCCCTTACAGATCCTAACTAGTTAGACCAAGATTTTGTACTAAGTTCAGTGGATAAAATTATTTGAAAAACCTCGAAGGTATGGTTACTCTAATGATGTCCAAGTGACTCAAGATAGCCCAGAAGTTTATCCAAAGAATGTCTGTTGGTTGAGCCCAAAGCTAAACCTAAATCTAACATAAATTTAAACCAAACCCTAAAAATCGAATTTAACTCATCTCATAAAATTATAAGATTCCCTGATTGAAAATTTAGATTTGGTGAGATGACTAAAGACCAACATCATAAAATAAATTAAATTAAAATGAATTAAATTAAATCAAATTAAAACTGAAAATTTAATTTAAGATTAAATTTAAAATTCACTTAAAATTAATTTAACTTAAAATTTAATTTAGCAATTATCTTAAATTCTTTTTAAAAAACTATTAAAAATAATTTAGAAATTATTTTAACTTAAAAAAATATTTTAAAAATTATTTTAACTTAAAAAAATTATTTTAAATATTATTTTAACTTAAAAAATTTATTTTAACTTAAAAATTATTTTAACTTAAAAATTATTTTAAAATTATTTTAACTTCAAAATTTTATTTTAAAAATTATTTTAACTTAATTTTTTTAAAAAAAATTATTTTAACTTTAAAAAATATTTTAACTTAAAAAATTATTTTTATTATTTAAAAAAAAAACTTTAACTTAAAAATTATTTTTAACCAAACAATTAAAGTAAAATCAAACTCAGATTAACCCTAACTCCTACCTATTGTAGAAACCAAGTGGATCTTGGACAGTGGTTGCTTCAAACATATGACTGGAGATCACACCAAATTCATTCAACTTACCTACAAAAGCTTAGGAACAGTTACCTTTAGGAACAACAACAAACTCAAGGTAATCGACATAGGTAACATTGAACTTAAAACTAACTTTATTATTACAAATGTGTTACTTGTTGAAAATTTCAAGTATAACCTTCTTAGTATTTATCAACTATGTGATACTAGATATAAGGTTAGGTTCCTATCTTCGTAATGCTTAATCAAGCACTTAGATAACCCCACAATAAGTCTAAAAGGGTTTAGAAAAGACAATATCTATGCAATTAACCTAACTACTTCTTCACTTAAGTGTTATTTAACACAAAAAGAAGAAACTTGGTTATGGGATAGAAGATTGTCACACACAGACTTCAGAAATATAAGCAAATTAAATGAATTAGTTAGAGGATTACCAAAATTACCTAACTTAGACTTAACAATATGTAATGCTTGTCAACAAGGAAAGCAAACAAAATTCACTCACAAACCAACTAATCAACTTCAAACAAACTTTATATTGGAACTTTTACACTTAGACCTATTTAACTCCCATGGGGTCAAATCCATAAATGGAAGTTTATATTGTTTAGTAATAATAGACGACTATTTCAGGTTCACATGGGTAAAATTTTTAAAAAATAAGGATGAAACTTTTGAAACCTTTACAAATTTTTATAAACAAGTTGAAAATATAAAAGACCTTAAAATTAAAAGAATTAGAAGTGAACGGGGGAGAATTTAAAAATAATAACTTTAATAAATTTTATCTTGAAAATGGATATTATCATGAATTTTCGTGTCCTAAAACACCTCAACAAAATGGAATTGTAGAAAGAAAAAATAGAACTCTACTTGAAGTCTCTAGGGAAATGCTAAATGAATATAATCTACCTAAGTACTTTTGGGCAGAAGTTGTTAGTACAGTCTGTTATGTGTAAAATAGAACAACACTATATAAAATATATAACAAAACCTTCTTTGAAATATATTATAATAAACAACTCAATATAAAATACTTTAAAGTATTTAGGTGTCCAGCCTTCATACTAGACACAAGAGAACACTTAGGTAAATTCACATCTAGAATAGAAAATGGAATTTTTGTAGGATATTCACTGAATAGTAGGGGTTACAAAATACACAATAAGGTTATACTAAGAATTGAAGAAACTACCAATGTAAAATTTGAGGAATCCAAACAAAACCCAGAACAAACCCAACTTCAACCAATCGAATTTATTCAAGGCAACAGTAATCAAGAAGGAACCAATCAATATCACGAAGAGGAAGACAAACCTCAAGAGAATCAACATCCTAGAATCATAAGAGTCAACCCAAATCATCCAATTGACCAAATAATTGGTGATCCATACCTAAGGGTTCAAACTAGGTCATCCTTTATAAACCTAAGTCAAATATCTATGATTTCAAAGATCGAACCCAAAACCATAGCTGAATCTTTATTTGACCCAGATTGGGTCATAGCTATACAAGATGAACTAATTCAATTTGAAAGAAATAAAGTTTGGAACTTAGTACCACCACCCAAAAATAAGAAGGTAATAGAAATAAAATGGGTATTCAGAAATAAATTAAGCGAAACTGGGAAAATTACTAGAAACAAAGCTAGGCTAGTTGCTAAGGGGTTTAGTCAAGTAGAGGGACTTGATTATGATGAAACTTATGTCCCAGTAGCTAGATTAGAGTCCATTAGAATGTTACTCAATTATGCAGCCCATAAAGGGTTCAGGCTGTACCAAATGGATGTCAAATCCGCCTTTCTAAATGGACTAATAAAAGAAGAAGTCTATGTAGGATAACCACCTAGATTTGAAAGTCTAGACCACCCTGACTATGTTTTTAAACTAAAGAAAGCCTTATACAGACTTAAGAAAGCACTTAGGGCATTGTATGAAAGGTTAACCTCTTTCCTAATATTAAAAGGGTTCAACCAAGGTCAAATCGACCCAACCCTATTTGTTAAATCAATAAAAGAGGATATTTTTATAGCCCAAATCTATGTAGATGACATAATCTTTGGTTCAACCAATTCAGAATTCCTAGAAGAATTTACGAATCTAATGGAACAAGAATTTGAAATGAGTCCAGTAGGTAAATTAACTTACTTTTTAGGACTACAAATCAAACAAACAAATGAGGGTAATTACATTTATCAACAAAAATACACCAAAGATTTACTAAAAAGATTTGGGATGGAAAATACTAAAGAAATAAAGACACCTATGGCAGTTAACACAATTCTAGATGACGACCCTAATGGAAAACCAATTAACTTAAAGTACTATAGGAGTGTCATAGGTAGCCTATTGTATTTAACTACAAGTCGACCCGATATTTTATTTACAGTTAATATGTGTACTAGATATCAAACTTGTGCTAAAGAATCTCATTTGATTTAAGTCAAAAGAATCTTTAGATATCTTAAAGGAATGTCAAATGTAGGAATTTGGTATCCTAGAACTAATAATTTTGAGTTAATAGGCTATTCTGACTCAGATTACGTTAGGTGTAAATTAGACCACAAAAGCACAAGTGGTGGATGTTAACTACTAGGTTCATCACTTGTCAGCTGGCTTAGTAGAAAGTAACACTGTGTTGCTCTATCTACAACTGAGTCAGAGTATATAGCTATAGGAGAGTATGTCACACAACTACTATGGATGATGCATACCTTAAAAGATTTTAATTTAAACCTTACAAATGTAAAAGTATTAATTGATAATATTAGCTCAATTAACTTAACAAAAAATCTGTGCATCATTCAAGAACCAAACACATTGAAATTAGGCACCACTTTATCAGGGATCATGTCACTAAAGGAGACATTGAACTCAAATACATTGAGTTCAAGTCTAATCTAGCTGATATATTTACCAAACCCCTCCCTGAAAGTGAGTTTAGCAGTGTACATCGGAAATTAGGAATGTGTTCAATAGACTAAAATTTTTTAAAATTATTTTAAAAAAAATGTTCCTTTTAAATTCTAGGATAAAACGTTTATGTCTTCAAAATTTCTCATTTTTAGAATTTTCAAAAATCTGATTTAGCCTTAGAATAAATCAATTCCTTAGAAAGCATGCTCCTATAAATCTAAGGTTTGAGCATCCCACCAACACATTAGGGCTAATTTGTTTATGTATTTCTGGACTTAGAAAGGGGTGAGATGCATAGGCAGATTGCCTAGACTTAAGATGCTTATTTTAGTGCATCAAAACAAGTCTGGCCGTTAAATACAAAACACATATCAATCAGGTTAAGTTATTCAGTTTAGTCAAACACTAACTGATTATAATTGACTTAACCTAACTAACCAAGTGAAAGCTGTTATTCTCTGATAGTTAGTAAGTAACTAATCGATTAAACACTTTAGTCCCATATTAGGAGTTTTAAGGCATTTTGGCTGGTTTATATTGATTCATATGCTTTGATGATATGAACAAATGCATGGGGAGGGGCTCTCTCTCACGCGTGTGTGCACAGGGGGGACAAATCTAGGGCCCAAATTACACTGAACCAAGTTGACTCGTGTGCGAGCACGACCTATGCACGCCGAATGTCAAACTAGTCGGGACAAAATTTGCCTAAATGGAACAACCAATATTTTTCCACATAAACCTTTTTGTTGCTTGTGTATTGGATGCATTAAAGAAAGATTAACACATCCAAGTGAAACATTGGCATTTTATAGTTGGTGAATAATGATCATTAACGTTGCACATTGGTCTGAGATCTTATATAAGGAGGTTGCGACCATAGACAAAAGGTTACACGCTCAAAAAGTTGAAGCTCTCCACCTACATTCCCCTTCTCCTCTGTCATGCATCTCTTACTCGGCGGAGAGCCGTAATAACAGTCAGGTACCTATCAATTTTCCATAACCATCAGTACTTGGTGAGAATCACAGTTCACCGTTGTATCTTGGGAAACAGACGACCTGAGGAAACCTTGAAGCATAGCTGGAGTTGGGGTGAATTTGTTTCAAGGAAAATACGTCCAGGCAAGCCTCAGTACACGCACTTGGTCTGCCACTTGCCCGCCCGATCTCACTACCCTATCAGCCTCTTTGTCCGTATGGCCGCACGCCCGATCGGTCTCAGCTCATTCGTTTGCTCGCTCGGCCGCTCACTCACCTAGTCAGCCACTTACTCGCCCGGTTCTCTCGTCCGGCCACACACTCGCTCGGCCCTCTGCTGGCCCGGTCGCTCGCTTGGTTTGCTCAGCCGGTCACTCGCTCAGCTGCTCGGTCCACTCGATCACTTGGCTCCTTTGCTCGCTCGACCGCTCGCTCAGTCAGTTCGCTCGGCCGTTTGCTTACTCGCTTGACAATTTGGTCACTTGGTTTGGACTCGACCGACCGTTCGCTTGGATGGCTTAGCCTTTTTGCCTTTAGGCCGCCCTGCCTTCAACTATAAGGCTAATTGCTCGCTCAACCTATTTGCTCGGTCGACTAATCTACTGCTTGCCCGCCTAGCCCTTCAGTTCGCTTAGATTTGCTATTCAGACTCGAAGCTCGGTCTGCACTCAGCAATTAGCATAAACCAGCTCCTGTTGACAATTTGAGATTATCTGCTCATGTCATCTCTACAGATAATTTGAATTTAATTTTATATAATTTAAATTCGACAAAGTCCCAAATATCTTCGACAGATTATTTTTTCCAACATTATTAATTAAATTTATTTATTCAAAAATATATAGCTAATAAACATCAATGATAAATTATAAAAAAAATGGTGTGCATAATAACTCAGCGAAGAGCAAGGACACAATAATAATGGTATAAAAATGTGCTAGTCTATTAACTAAAATATTTACCATACAAAATAAAGTTAGCACAGTTATAATAAGTGGTAGTAATTAGTTCTTGTCCTTCCAGGATCAGGAACTAGTTAAGGTCTCAATTTAAGGATTCAAATGGACTTAAACTGGACCGACACCTACTGTCCCCTCAACCGGGACACATCCTCACTTAGTCACTCTCCTCCAGTGATTTACCTATACTTACTAGTTTGCCAGTTGTCTGGTCCGTAGACCCAATTGGGCTTCCTGCCAAATATTCGGTCGGTCCGTCGACTTATCTGGACTTTACACCAACTATCCGATTGGCTCGTTGACCTAGCTGGACTTCACGCCAGCAATCCAGTTGGCCCGTCAACCTATTTGGACTTCTCACCAGATATTCGGTCGACCCATTGACCTATCTACTTAACTCCTGTACACTTGGTAAAGTGGTTAGATCATAATTATACATAACTTAACTTATTTGTCATTTATCAAAACCTGAGTTAGACTGCAACTGCACCAACACTAACTGCCCGCTCGACCTGTGTGCCCGGTCGGTCAATCTACTGCTTGCCCGCCCTACCCTTCAGTCCACTCAGACTTTGTTGCTCTGACTTGGAGCTCAGTCTGCACTCTGCAATTAGGAGAAACCAACCCCTGCTGGCAGCTTGAGATTATCTGCTCAGGTCATCTCTACAAATAAGTTGAATTTAATTTCGTATAATTTAAATTCGACAAAGTCCCAAATATCTTCGGCAGATTGTTTTTCCAACATTATCAATTAAATTTATTTAGTCAAAAATATATAACTAATAAACATCAACGACAAATTATTAAAAAAAAAATGATGTGCATAATAACTCGTCGAAGAGCAAGGACACAATAATAATGGTATAAAAATAATAATAGAGAGAACTAATAGTACAATATGAAACATGCTTCTTACTTTCAAAAGTAATTTTATAAAAAACATATCAATTATGTATAATCAATAAATATTTTTAATTTATTAACCAAACTTAATTTTGATTATTAAATTAAATTTTTATCAGTAAAAAAATTAAAATTACGTGTCAAATTTTAATAAAAAAATAAAAATAAATTACCAATCAAATCTAATTTTAATATTAAAAAATTAAAATTATCAATCAAAACTAACATGAGTAAAAAAACTAAAAATGATCAAATTTAACTTTAATCTATAAAAATTAAAATTATTGATTAAATATTAAAAAAATTAAAAATTATTGACCAAATATAATTTGACTAGTAAAAAAATTAAAATAAGGATGAAAATAAATTTTAGTCCAATTAAATTTAACTTTACTTTATAAAAAATTAAAAATTATTATTTAAATCTAAAAATTAAAAATTATTGGCCAAATATAATTTGGTTAGTAAAAAATTAAAATTATCAATGAAAATAAATTTTAACTAAAATTTATTTTAACTATAATGTGTGTGTATATATATTGGGCATAGGTCTTAATGACTTATGCCTTTAGCCGGCCCTTATTGGGAGAGAGTAAATTAAGAAATCGAAATTAACTATCATATGAGAGAGTAATTCTAATTCTTTAGTGTTTGTTGGGATTCAATCTTTACTTAATTTTATAAATCTATCATATGCCAGAGGATGAACACTTCTCGTCGATCCTCCGTAAATAATCTTGACAATATGATTGTGTAACTAATTAACAATGGCTAACTCATTCTAACATTGGCTATTGTCATCGACCTTCAACTATCTATATATAATTTTTTTCTTCACTGTAGTCTGCATATAAATTAATTATATATCTTTTTGTTTTAATGATCAAGAATCAACAGCCACTTCAACAATGGATCTCACCAGACGACGAGGAAATTGATTGTACATGTCATTTCCACATGCAATTTGTTGGCTAAGAGCACTCAACCAGCAAAACTCGGGAATTAACATCCTAAAAATTGGATAAAATTTAAGTGAAGAGGTCTTTCATGCACAATTAAGGGATGGATCGATGTTCTCACTATGTTACATAAATCTTGATAGTATATTAATTTCAAAATATTTTTAATTGATTTTTCAAATGAGGTCTATGTTTATTATAGTATGTATTTTCGTCTAGTTCTAATTAATATATGTTTTCATTTGTGTTTTTGTTTAAGTATGCTAGATGTCTTTATTTTGACAATATAAAAAAATAAATCAAGATTCATATTTTATCCCTAGAAACTCATATGTTATAACCGTTTGCTGATAATTAAGATAATCTAACGAAAAGGAAAATAAAAATGGTGTAGTAATAAATTTAAAAATTAAAGGATTTAAATTGGAAAATAAATGATTGCGCTCATAATAAAATTTTTTTAGGGTGAAATATGGAGTACAAAAACAAGTTTGTTGAAGTCAAATATATATATGAGATTTTAAATTTAAAGGAAAAAAAGATGTAAAATGTCAAAAAAAAAAATGAATTGTAAAGTGAAAGGAAATGAATTTTAATTTTGTAACTTTAAGGGATACAAATTGACTGCTTTTGATAATGAAGAGAAAAAGGGATGATACCAATACGATAAAAATATTTGTGAGCTAGTATTCATCTTAGTAAAATTTATTTATATTCATTCAACATATATTAGATCAATTTAATGAATAAACTAGAATACATATGTTTAACTTATTAATATTCATAAATAAAATTTTTTAAATTATTTATGAATAATATTCAACTAATAAATCATGTTGATCAATATAGCTCCTATTAAATTTATAAATAAAACAAATAAATAAGCTTATAGTATTAATCTCATTCACAAATCAAGTAAATTTTAAAATATAAAAGTATCAAATAAGCTCCAATTTAGAGTTTAATAACTTTTAAATGAATGAAATTCAAAAATAAAAAATAAAAACAAACTTAAATATTTGTTTTATAAATTAGTTAATTTTAAATTCTACTTATATAATATAAAATAATGTTGAATAAATACAAAAGTTGATTAAGAATGTTACGTTATGGATTTAAAATTTGAAAACTTAAGGGGTAAGCTGCATTCGGGTGGATTTATATTTTGTAAATTTAATGGGTAAATGCGTTAGAAGGAATTTAAGGTTTAATAATTTAAGCGGGTAAATTGAATGGCGGGTAAAAGGCCGGTGAGTATTTGCTTAAATCTGGTATAGTAAGGAAAAAAAATTGCGCTGAGCGTGCGACTTTCATAACTTCAGGCTGACGATCTCCCAACTGAGCTATCCCCATGGTTATTTTGTATGTCAAAAACCTATTAAATATTAAAATAAAAATATAATGAACTAGACAAAAGGGAAACCTCAAGGACATCCTCAGGCTAGATCGATCCATCAAGGAAGACATACCATCATTGCTCCCTCCCAACTTTTTTTTCCCATATTTTTCTCTCCCTTTCCACTCGCGAGTTCGCCGGAGTGGATGCTCACTCGCCTCTCGACGACGAGTTCGCCGGAGTGGATGCTCACTCGCCTCTCGACCCTTGCTTCCTCCGTCAGAGGTATGATTTTTCTAGTGCACTTGCATGCATATCTTCTGATCTAATTACATTATGATTGTATCTGTAAGCATGAAACATGTTTGATGTTCAAGAATGAATTCAACACTTTAACTGAATAGTGGATCAGAAAAAAAAAACCATAAATATTTTCATTAAAAACAACTTAGTAACATGTTGTGCATTTCATTTGACACACAAAGGTAGCAACACACACATCAAACAACAGAAAACACTACGACCGACAATTATAATGGTGGATAGATCATTCCTTTGTCCAAGTTCTCCTGTCTTATCTGCTGGGCTAAATGTAAACATTACATAATTTGCAAACCATATACCTCCGGCCATCGTTTTTGATCAAGGAAGACGACTGCAACAAAATTTGATGCTTCTGACCCTTTCTCCACATAGAAATGCAGCCCAGATCCTCTGGACCACAAAAAGCGGTCCAGGGGATGGTCCCTTGATCTGGATTGGTGGGGATGAATGGTCCCATCTATTTTATGAATGGGGACCATCCCCTGAACCAATCCAAACCAAGGGACCATCCTCTGGACCGCTTTTTGCGGTCCAGAGGATCTGCCCTCACAGAAATGATGGTGTATCTTTGTCTCAAGAAGAAGACACGAGAGGAGTAGGAACCAGGGACCAAATTTATAGCATGCTCCAATATTCTGCCATCATCGAAATTTTGGAAGCAAGGGAAGGTAGTTACAGCGGTTTTGGGAACCGTTTCAATTTTTGGAACTATTTTCACATTTCACATTCCAAATACATAGACCAATAATTGATTGGTTGTTCCATGGCCAATGGAGCAAAATTTAACCAACATTCTCCCACTTGGTCTATGTATATCCATTATATAACAACATTAACATATGGATCATGGCGACAGTTCCTCTAAATATGAGTATTATCATCCATGTATCACAATATGTTACACTTCTCAATATCAACCCCAAACCAAATTAAAATAAACCCAATGTTTATTGTGGTCCAAACATAATGATATTTTTCAAACAATAAATATGTATACAACTCAAGAGAAAAATATCCAAACTAAATAAGAGTTTCATTAAAGAAACAAAAAAACATTACATTATGGAACTAAGTCCCATACGCGCTACATGATCCCTGAAACCCTTTGGTGGCATGCCCTTAGTCAGAGGATCCGCGATCATCAATTCAGTGCTTATGTGTTCAATAACCACTTTCTTTTCTTTAACACGCTCTCTTATGGCTAAGTACTTAATGTCGATATGTTTACTACGACTACCACTTCTATGGTTCTTAGCCATAAACACAGCAGCTGAATTATCACAATATAATGTCAGAGGCTTTGAAATAGAGTCCACAACTCTAAGCCCAGATATGAAACTCTTCAACCATACACCATGCGAGGTTGCTTCAAAACAAGAGACGAACTCAGCCTCCATAGTGGAAGTAGCAATCAAGGTCTGCTTGGCACTTTTCCATGACACAGCCCCATCGGCTAACATAAACACATAAGCAGATGTTGATTTACGTGAATCAATACAGCCAGCAAAGTCTGCGTCACTGTATCCAATGACTTCCAATTTCTCAGTCCGTCTATACATAAGCATGTAATCCTTGGTTCCTTGAAGGTATCTCATAACCTTCTTTGCAGCCCGCCAGTGGTCAACACCTGGATTACTCTGATATCTACCAAGCATTCCAACAACAAATGCAATGTCAGGCCTAGTACAGACCTGAGCATACATAAGGCTTCCAACAGCTGAAGCATATGGAATGGTTTTCATTTGTTCCTGTTCGAGCTTATTTTTAGGACACTGATTCAAATTGAATCTATCACCTTTCACAATGGGTGCTATACTTGGTGAACAATCCTTCATTCGAAACCTCTCTAGAACTTTGTTGATATAGGTCTCTTGAGACAAACCCAAAATGCCTCTAGATCTATCTCTATGAATCTTTATGCCAATGACATAGGATGCATTACCCATATCCTTCATATCAAAGCTCTTAGAAAGAAATTGTTTTACCTCATATAGCAAACCCTTATCATTAGTCGCCAGCAAAATATCATCCACATATAGCACAAGAAAGCAAATCTTACTCCCACTAACCTTCTGGTATATACAAACATCCATGATATTTTCTTCAAAACCAAATGAAGTAATAACATCATGAAATTTTAAATACCATTGACGAGAGGCTTGTTTTAATCCATATATGGACTTATTTAACTTGCAGACTAAATTCTCACCACTACTAGAGGAAAATCCTTCTAGTTATTTCATATAAACCTCTTCCTCTATATCACCATTGAGAAATGCTGTTTTTACATCCATCTGATGCAGCTCTAAATCAAAATGAGCTACTAATGTCATGATCACACGGAATGAGTCTTTCTTAGATACAGGAGAAAAGGTATCCGTGTAGTCTATCCCTTTCCTCTGAGTAAATCATTTGGCAACAAGTCTAGCCTTATGTCTCTCAATGTTGCCTTTTGAGTCTTTCTTAGTTTTAAAGACCCATTTACAACCAATGATTTTTACATCATTAGGCAACTTGACAAGATCCCAGACTTTGTTAGATGCCATAGAATCCATTTCTTCTTTCATGGCTTTGTACCATAAGTCAGATACATTAGAACTCATGGCTTGTGAAAACGTTTCAGGATCATTTTCGGCTCCAATATTGTAGTCACATTCTTGTAGATACACAACATAATCATCAGAAATTGCTGATCTCTTAGTCCTAGTAGATCTCCTTAATGTTGCATCAACATTCTCCTGTGTAGCAGGATTATGTTGCTCAACAGATTGTTCAACAATTTCAGGTATTTGCTGAACCTCAGGGTCTACTGAATTTGGATCAGCAGTCCTCAATGGTGCATCAACACTCTCCTGTGTAGCAGGATCATGTTGCTCAACAAATTGTTCAACAATTTCAGGTATTTGCTGAACCTCAGGATCAACTGGATTTGGATCGGTTTGTGGAACCTCTTGGACCTGTTGCTCAATATGCGCATGAACACAAGGCACATTATGAACTATAACAATTGGTCTACTAGTTGAAGTGGAGCATTGAGTATCTTGATGATCTTTCCCAAGACCATGGTCTTGAAAACGATCACTCCCACTGATTAAATCATTTTCAAGAAATTTGGCATTTCTTGATTCCGCAAACCTAGTGCTATGAGAAGGACAATAAAATCTATATCCCTTGGATCTTTCGGCATAACCAACAAAATATGCACTTAAGGTCCTCGGGTCTAACTTCCTTTCATGTGGATTATAAATCCTCACCTCGGCTGGACAACCCCAAACGCGTAGATGTCGTAAACTCGGTTTCCAACCTTTAAACAATTCAAAAGGTGTCTTTTGGACAGCTTTAGTTGGAACTCAGTTTAATATGTACGTCGCCGTCTTTAGGGCTTCAGTCCATAATGACCTAGGAAGTTTGGAGCTAGCAAGCATACTCCTAACCATGTTCATTAAAGTTCGGTTTCTTCTCTCAGCTACACCATTTTGATCTGGAGAACCAGGTAAGATGTATTGGGCAACAATCCCACAATCTTGAAGAAACTTTGCAAATGGACCAGTTGCTTGTCCACTCTCAGTGTATCTACCATAGTACTCTCCTCCTCTATCAGATCTTACGATCTTAATTTGTTTGTCACACTGTTTCTCTACTTCAGCCTTAAAATTTTTGAAAGCATCAAGTGCTTCACTTTTGCTGTCTAATAAGTAGAGATACATGTAACGAGAAAAGTCATCAATAAAGGAGATGGAGTACTTGTCACGATATGATTTTAAATCAAGACTACAAATGTCTGTATGAATTATTTCTAACAATTTAGAACTCCTCTTGGCACCTTTCGTTGACTTGTTGGTCTGCTTACCTTTAATGCAGTCTATACAAGTACTAAAATCGGTCCAATCAAGAGTACTAAGTACTCCATCATGTACCAACCTCTTAATTCTTTCAATGGAGATATGACCTAATCTCCTGTGCCATAAATTAGAGGAACTCTCATTAATGACACATCGTTTAACACCAACATGCATAGAAGAATAGTGATTATCATTTTCTAAATTAAGACGAAAAAGACCATCAGACAATGTACCACATCCAATAATTTCAGATTCATAAGAAATACTGAAAGATGAATTTGAAAAATTAAAGGAATATCCAACAGATACAAGTCTTGAAATTGAAATTAGATTCCTAGCAAAATCAGGAATATAAAATGTCTTTTCCAAACTTAAAATAAAACCACTATCTAAAACAAGCTTGCAAATGCCAATGGCTTCCACATGTGAGAACATTTTATTTCCAGAATAAATGTAACACTCACTTCCCACTGGTTTTCGTAGGTCTTGTAAGCCCTGCAAGGAGTTGGTAACATGAATTGAAGAACCAGAGTCAATCCACCATGTGTCATGAGTAACATCAATCATGTTAGATTCATAACAAACAAAAGAGAGTTGAGTACCTTTCTTGTCAAGCCACTGTTTGAACTTGGTGCAATCTTTCCTTAAATGCCCTTTCTTCTTGCAGAAGAAACATTTGGAACTTTTCTGAATGTCCCTTTTGGCAGGAATCTTGCCCTTGTCTTTGGCTTGAAATATCTTCTTCTTTCCAGGTGTAGTCAAATTTACCTTCTCACCCTCTTCCATAGCAAGTCTACCCTCCTCTTGAACACACATGGTCATAAGTTCATTAATTGACCATTTCTCTTTATGTGTATTATAAGAGATTTTAAATGGGGTATATTGCGATGGTAAAGTGTTGAGAATGTATGCACTAGGAAAGAGTCAGACATCTCAACCTCAAGTCTCTTCAATTGAGCCGCAATGTCCCTCATCCTCATAATGTGGTCACGTACACCGTGTATCCCACTTAGCTTCATGGATGAGAATTGGTGAATTAAGGTGCTAGCTAAAGCCTTGTCTGAAGACACAAATTGATCATCGATTGCCTTCAGTAAGTCACGGACATTGTCATAATGCTCAAGGGAACCCCTAATGCCATCTGAGATCTTGGTCTTTATGAACATTATTGAAAGGCGATTAGATCGCTCCCATTTTTCATAAAGAGCAATATTTTCAGAAGGCGGTTCATCATTCCTTATGGCGTAATCAACGTCCTTGCACCTAAATGAAGGAGAGTTCTCTCCTTCCAAATTTTATAATTGTCCCCTCGGAGCTCAGGAACATCACATATCATATCAGAGAAATTAGCAGGTTGACAAACTACAAAGCAAAAATTAATCATACTCATGTTACAAAATTTGAAGCTAATTAAACAACATGACATATCTACCAATGTAAAATATGTCTAAAATATGAATTTACTGACATAAAACTTGCTTGTGGGCCAAAGCATTAATTCAATTAGATTCATAAAATAATATGATAAAATTATCAAATTATTTCTAATCCCTGTGGGTAAATTAGAAAACATATAGTTGATATTTTATCCAAATCAAACACATAAGATATAATAAATTTTCCTGTGGGATAAAATTTATTACATTTGAATTAAAATTTCAATATCATCCTACATATTTTTTATCCAAATCAATTACATAAAATATAATAAATTTTCCTATGGGATAAAATTTATTACATTTTATATAATGAATTAACATGTCATAATGATTCTACAATTAAAATTAATTAATTGCTCATATCATGCAATAAAATCGAGAGGATAATTAATAAGGTCAAAATAAAATTAACATGCAGCCTAATAAGAAATTAAACAAAATAAAAGGTTTTTTTTTTAAATCAAAGATGCGATAAGTTTCTGCCATATTCCCAATTTCGGCGACACTGCTCGCCGCCCATGCAAGTTGCTGCAACGCCTGCAGCCTGCGCTCACCAGCAGCCCCGCGATGTGATGGCTTCGCCGACGCCAGCAGCCCCGCGATGCGATGGCTTCGCCGATGCCAGCAGCCCCGCGATGCGATGCGATGGCTTCGGCGGTGCCAGTAGCTTTTCAAAATGCAGAAATTACTATTTGGGACAAAAGATTGCTGGGAAAGAAACTCAAAGTTCAACAACAGGTAAGTGCCTTTTGCAAAGCACCATCTTTATTGAGTTTGCAAGGAAGAATCAGAGGCAGAAGCAGTAATTTCAACTATGGCTAAGCATAAAAAATTGAGGCAGAGGCAGCAGGCTCTGATACCAAATATAAACATTACATAATTTGCAAACCATATACCTCCGGCCATCGTTTTTGATCAAGGAAGACGACTGTAACAAAATTTGATGCTTCCGGCCCTTTCTCCACACAGAAATGATGGTGTATCTTTGTCTCAAGAAGAAGACACGAGAGGAGTAGGAACCAGGGACCAAATTTATAGCATGCTCCAATATTCTGCCATCATCGAAATTTTGGAAGCAAGGGAAGGTAGTTACAGCGGTTTTGAGAACCGTTTCAGTTTTTGGAACTATTTTCACATTTCACATTCCAAATACATAGACCAATAATTGATTGGTTGTTCCATGGCCAATGGAGTCAAAATTTAACCAACACTAAAAGCTTCCGCTGTCCGATAGAAATTACCGCAACTATATTACTTTCCAATGTTTTGTAGAAAAATATCACTAAAAAAAATATAGTATTAGAGACGGAAATATAATTTCGTCTCTATTTTGGGTGTTTATAATCAATAAGGTGATATAATCAGTAACATTTAGCGATGAAAATTAATATCGATCTCTAATTAGAGACGAACATTTAAATTTCGTTTCTAATTAGAGACGGAAGTAATATCTCATCGCTAATTAGAGACGTGGAAAAAGGGTGAGAAGATGCGTTGTGTACTAAAATTGGCTAATTAGAGACAGAATTAAATGTTCCGTCTCTAACTAGCGACGAAAATATTATTTCCATCGCTAGGATCGAGATTTAGGGCACAGAACCCGTCTTCGGCCTCTCCACTTCAGCGTTCTCTCTGTCTCCGGCATTTCTCTCCGTCTCCTCCGACGTGCTCTCCTCCGTCGTTCTCTCCTCCGGCGTACTCTCCTCTGGTGACCTTCTACCTCTCCACTTCCAACGCTCTTGTGGCCAGGATTTTTTTCTTCTATTCCTAATGTGAACTCTGCTGATTTCGCTACGCGCAGACCGACATAGGCGCCGTTGTAGGGGCGTGTTTCATCAGACATTGGTTCCATTTCCAAGTAAATTGAACACGAATCCCTTGCTTCACTTCACTTCTCGGCAAGTTTTTCTTCCAGTGAAATGGAGAAGAACTACCGTTTGCGCACAAGATGACTTCTTTTCTTAAGTTTCGCTAGATCAATTTAATGAATAAATTAGAATACATATGTTTAATTTATTAATATTCATAAATAAAAATTTTAAATTATTTTTAAAATAATATTTATGAATAATAGTCAACTAATAAATCATGTTGATCATATAGCTCCTATTAAATTTATAAATAAAACAAATAAATAAGTTTATACTGTTAATCTCATGACTGTTAATCTCATGAGATTAACAAATCAAGTAAATTTAAAAATATAAAAGTATCAAATAAGCTCCAATTTAGATTTTAATAACTTTTAAATGAATGAAATTCAAAAATAAAAAATAAAAATAAACTTAAATATTTTTTTTATAAATTAGCTAAATTTAAATTCCATTTATATAATATCAAATAATCTTGAACAAATACAAAAGTTGATTAAGAATGTTAGGTTATGGATTTAAAATTTGTAAACTTAAGGGTAAGCTACATTCGGGTGGACTTATATTTTGTAAACTTAATGGGTAAATGCGTTAGAAGGAATTTAAGGTTTGATAATTTAAGCGGGTAAATTGAATCCTGGTAAAAGGCCGGTGAGTATTTGCTTAAATTTGGTAGATTAAATGGGATAAAAAATGCGGTGAGCATGGATCGAACACGCGATCTTCAGTCTGACGCTCTCCCAACTGAGCTATCCCCGCTGTAATGTTGAATGCCAAACAAATATTAAATATTAAATTATAAATATAATGAACTAGACAAGGACATCCTCAGGCTAGATCGATTCATCAGGGAAGACATACCATCATCGCTCCCTCCCAACTTTTTTTTCGTATTTTTCTCTCCCTTTCCAGTCGCCGGTGTGGACGCTCACTCGCCTCTCGACAACGAGTTCGCCAGCATGGACCTTTGCTTCCTCAAGAATGAATTCAATACTTTAACTGTATAGTGTATCAGAAAAAGAACCATAAATATTTTCATTAAAAACAACCAGCCCCGGTCCTAACAATCAGAAGGCCCGGGGCGAAATAATCAAAATAGACCCTTAATTTTTTTCATAAAGTAAAAATTATTTATAATGACTTCTTCTAACTTTCTAGATGTAAAATCATCTATATAATATTATTAATTTCAAGATTTTCTAAAAAATCTTTTTCAATAGATAAAATTGTAAAGATGAGTAGATGACAACCCGCAACCACCGCAACTCGCAAACCTCCGCACCGTAAGCTCAAAAACTTCAAGTGCAACGTGCCGGAGGTGCTGGTGCAGCCGTGTAGAGAAGTGGCAAAGGTGCAACCTCTCTCACTCGCTGTGATATCGTCGCAGTCTCGCGGAGTCTCCGGTAGAAAGGAGAGCAAACAAAAAATCCACGAGAAAACTGAGAAGTAGAGAGAATACGAAAGAGGAGATCGTCGATAGAAATTGAAAGAGCTTGAGCTTTGTGCGGCGACGGAAGAACAGATGCAACATATAATAGACAACAGTGTAAGGTTTACAAAACCTAATTCTTAGAACAAAATATATATATATATATATATATATATATATATATATATATATATATATATATATATATAATCATTTAAAGTTTGGATTCTTGGATATATATATATATACAGTTTTGTTCCGCTGCGGAACAAAACTTGCGGAACTGTGCGGACCGCCCTCGTGGCAAAGTCCGCGTCACGAGCCGAGAAAACGCGAAAACGCTGCCACTATTCCACTTAAGCCCTAACGCGCATTCCTCCTCGACTTTCTTCTCTTCCCGCTGCCGCCGCGCTCAATTCCTCTCCCTCTGCGTCGTTGGTTTTGCCCTCGCCTTTCTTCTCGTCGTGGCCTTTCTTCTCGCCGCCGCCGCCGCCGCCGCCGCCGCCCTCAGCTTCTCTCCCTCGCGTCGCGGGTTTTGCCCTAACGCGCCAAGTTCTGTGAGGTTTCATTCTCGTCGAGCCGCTGCCCTCTACTGATCCTCCCTCGCGGGTGCTGCTCTCGGCCGCCGCCCTCTACTGATCCTCCCTCGCGGCTGCTGCTCTCGGCCGCCGCCCTCTACTGATCCTCCCTCGCGGCTGCTGCTCTCGGCCTTGCGTCGAGAAGACTTCGACGCCCCACTTGCCGCAGCCATCCTCGTCCAGCAGCTGTCGGCCTATCTAGGGTTTTCGTCTCTCAACGCAACCAATTTCTTTGCAGGTACAACCAGCAGCTGTCTCAAATCACAGATTCTGCAATTATGTTATCGTTTCTCATTTAAATTATTGTAGCAGTGTCCGCACCAGATTGATACTCCACTTTAATTGAACTTGAAGTTTTGTTCCTCTAAGCTGAATCTGTGATTTGTTATGTTATATTTTGCAATATACAGTTTTTCTGTTGAACTGTGGCCAAGTCTTCATGCTTTGTAAAGTTGAGTTAAAGCAAATTTAAGTTGAACACAATAATCCATCGACAGATGCTCATCATCGTCCAACTCGAACCTTAGATTTCTTCAATCATTCAGAGGCTCATGCAATCAGCGCTAGCTAGCAAAGTGATTTATTTTCTATGGCCTACTACACATCACGATAGATTGATTGGTTGCTGCCTGAGAAGCTGAGGAAGTGCGATAAGTAGCAATAGCATTACTAATGATCATGTCATTTCAAGCACTGAAGGTCAACTTAAATGGTTGCCTCTCTGTTTCAAGTGGATTGAATATCTTTATATTTTGTTTGAATTTAATTTACTCTTTGTTTCTACAAGAGAGCAGAGGTGTATATATATACAGTCTCAATTTGTTTAAGTTCGACATCAGTTGACAAGTTGTTTAGCTGACAGAGTTTTCACTAATCTTTGAGATACAATACAAGTCTTTCTATAGTTATATTCTTGTAGCGCTTTAAGTTGCAATCAATTCTTTGGAATGCTCCAGATATTGTCACTTGAATACCATCTATATTTTTCATTACTTATGCAAACTGCTATTGTTTAACTTAATTTTGTGAAATTTTAATTTTAGGTTGTTATTGAATGGCATCATCAAGTAACAGTACCATCAACCAAACGCAATATGAAACTGTACGTTGCAGGGATTGCGGATTAATAGCATTTGTGCTAGTCTCTAGATCGATCAAGAACCCAGGAAGACTATATTATGAATGTAGGCAGCATGGATGGTTAAAGTGGGTGAGGTCCGATACTGGACTAAATGTAGACACCAATGATATACATTGTAGGATGTTGCCAAGAGCGGAGTCAAGATTTGGAAGTGAACACATTGTTTATCCTGGACATAATATGAGAAATTGGAATGTACCACTTATGGTTTGGATATTAGTCATAGTCAATTTATTTCTTTTGGCTATATACTTGTTTTGTTTGTTGGTTGGTCTAGTTAAGTAGTGCTAGTGTTGTAATGTGATAAAGAAATGTAATGATGGATGATGACATTTGAATATTTTTTTTTTAATTTTTGGATGGATTTTGTAAGTTGTAATGAATCAATTGTTTTGAGTAGTTCTATACATATTTACTTTTTTGAATTGTTGTACTCCGTCTTTGATGCTACATATTTAGTTATGAATTGCTCTATATAATTTTAGCTCTAAATGGGCTGCCAAATTGGATTGGTCTCTGTTCTTAAAATGAGCAGAACATTATGCTGCAGTTGGTTGTAGCAATTATCTAAACTTTTTTGAATTGTTGTATTATATCTTTGATGCTATATATTTAGTTATGAATTGCTCTATACAATTTTAGCTCTAAATGGGTTGTCTGGTCTCTGTTCTTAAAATGAGCAGAACATATGCTGCAGTTGGTTGCAGCAATTATCTTAACTTTTTTGAATTGTTGTATTCTGTCTTTGATGCTACATATTTAGTTATGAATTGCTCTATACAATTTTAGCTCTAAATGGGCTGTCGATTTGGATTGGTCTCTGTTCTTAAAATGAGCAGAACATTATGCTGCAGCTGGTTGCAGCAATTATCTAAACTTTTGGTCTTTTCCTTTTACATGGATGGGAAATACTTCTGCTTCTGATTCGCAGTTGTTTTTATTTCTCAAAACATGATAAATTATATAATTGATGTCTGATCGGTCGTGAAGACCGATCAGGGTATGGCCTGATCGGTGTGCAGACCGATCAGGGTATGGCCTGATCGGTGTGCAGACCGATCAGGGCTTAATGAGTTGTTTTTATTTCTCAAAACATGATAAATTATATAATTGATGTCTGATCGGTCGTGAAGACCGATCAGGGTATGGCCTGATCGGTCTGCAGACCGATCAGGGCTTAATGAGTTGTTTTTATTTCTCAAAACATGATAAATTATATAATTGATGTCTGATCGGTCGTGAAGACCGATCAGGGTATGGCCTGATCGGTCTGCAGACCGATCAGGGCTTAATGAGTGCGGTTCCTCGCACTCCCACCTGATCGGTCCCAAGACCGATCAGGATATGGCCTGATCGGTCCTACAGACCGATCAGAGTGCATATGGATCGGTCCACAGACCGATCCCCTGCCTTTTTCCTTCTCGCGACATCATCTCCTGATCGGTCTACAGACCGATCAGATTACACTCAGTAGGCTACTGAGTGTTTCCTGATCGGTCTACAGACCGATCAGATTACACTCAGTGTGCTACTGAGTGTTTCCTGATCGGTCACCAGACCGATCAGCAAACCTAGTTTCACCAGATCGGTCTGTGCATCGATCAGACAATCAAAGTCTCACTGGATCGGTCTGTTGACCGATCCAACACCTATGTGATAATAGGATTGATCCTGAGAACGAGCTACCGAGCCCTCTCTGACTTCGTCCGGTCCAGAGAACGAGCTACCGAGCCCTCTCTGACCTAGTCCGGAGAACGAGCTACCAAGCCCTCTAAGTGTATTATAAGACAGTAATAAAGAAATAAAGGACAAACAAGACATGCAAGTGAACAGCATATTAATAGCCGATAGAAAATGAAGCATAATAAAGAGCAAGCAAATATAAAACTGAGTAGCATAAATACATGAGTAGCTACCGAGCCCTCTCTGCTAGATTGAAGCTTATTGATGAAACTATTACTAGTTTCAGCCTGTGCTACATCTAAAAAAAAAAAGAATAGAAATGACTAATAGTGTACAGATATATCTCAGTGTCATCTTATGTGCAAGGCACATACAAGAAATCAATGAGAGATATAGGCAGAATTAAAGAAAAAATATGTAGCATCAAAGACACATCAAACACAATGCCATAAGAGTTGTCAGGATTTTCATTTCCATGAACTGCATCCAGCATCCACAAGTAAATAGTTTTGGATGTCAGATAATACATAAATTAGGAATACAACTCCTACTCAATTACCAAAGTACATAGTTTTTGATGTCAGATAATACATCCATTAGGAATACAGTTCCTACTCAATTACCAAACTGTCATCTTCTGTGCCTCTTACAAACTTTTTCAAGCACTTGAACACCACGCTGAAAAGAGTAAGCGAATAGTTTCCAACCAAGATATCCACGCAGCAAAATATCAGCCTAATTGGATAAACAATATAAACAGTATATGAATGATAAAAAATATGATACCACAACATAAAATAAAAATTAAAGCAGTATGTGAATCAGATTAACAATATAAGAAATAAATAATATGACATCCATGTAGCTAAATTTGTTTGATCTATAAAATTAAGAAGTTGATCTTTGTGAGGTTATTTTATGCAATAATATGATGTTTAGGATTGTAAAATATAACAAAATATATCATTCACTACTCTTCTAATTGTTTGTGTACATTTTGTGTACTGTGCTACAATCACATAATCACTCAAAGCTATGAAATCTGGTTTATGCGCACAGCAAGTAAAAAACTAGCAAGTATCAAATCTCAAAATTTTAAACCCACACTAAAATACCTATTTGTATTTTCTTTAATTCTCAAAGGATGATAAACATTCTCTACACAGAGTACTTTTCAATAAAATGCAGAGCAGTCTATACCAATATCAAAGTCGGTTTCCAGCACATCAAGGTGTCCAAGCAACTTTATATTCTATCACCAGACTTCGCATGTAAATCCAGTGGCTAAGAAAAATGTCAAGTAAATGAAAATTACTAATAAATAGGAATAATGTGCATGAATGCAATCTTATTTAAGAGGTGAAGGATTAACAAAAGTTATACACACTACGTTTCAATAAAGTGCAGAGCAATGTATACTAATATCATAACACTAAACATATAATAAACACAATAAACCAATCAAACATACCAACAAAGCAAATAGATGAATACCAACCATAGTTAGCATCCTAATGCATGTTATTAGAACCTGTAACAATAAAAGTAATTATTAATTCCATTTTCTCAATAAAACACTATAATTCAACAGAAAATTTTTTGTCATACCAGATATAGATGCCAAATCTGGTTCATATATATCGCCAACGCTGTTGTGACAATTATCTTGAGTTGACCTGATAATTAACACATTGTCATATTTATAAAATATAATAAAATTAATCTGTTCTTGCAAGTAAAATTATAATATAATTGCAGAATTAATCGACACTTACCCTTGCTGTAAATTTGGACAATTACGCTTGTCATGTGACACTCCTCGATGCCCACATCCATGACATAGCCTTGAATTTGAGGTTGATTTCTCCTTCGCTGATTTCAATCTCTTCCCACATCCCTTTGTTCTAACTAAAGAAGGATCAATAATACCAATACCCTCATCCATGGATTTATTCCTTTGACTTCTATCACTACATGCTCTACTAATGTTCAACTCTTGAATTTTATTATAGATACAATCAAATTGTTCATCTAAAAAGGTTGTCCCCTCGTTAGTCAAAGATGCATCATCAATTAATACTGAAGCTTTATAGGATAACCTTGAATGTCTCGACATCAAAAACCTTTCTGGATCTAGATCATCGATGACATTTTGCTCACCCAAACCATATACTGCTCCAACTTTTGCATCTCTTGTCCATCGCTTAAGTATATATGTATCGGGCAAATGAAACACTTGGTTGATACGAAAAAAAGCTAACATATGCCTGCATGGAATGCCCTCGAACTCGAATTTTGTGCAACTACACGATATGTAATCTCTTTGTTTATCATGCGGCGTGAGCACCCTTGATTTGGAGGAAGAAAAACTTTGAAATTTCATCACATGGTAAACCACTGAATCAACACCTGTAAATGCATGTTGCACGTAATAACCATGACTCTCGGTCATCTCACTTTGAAATTCAAGCCATTTCTTTTTTGTGTACACCTTAACCATTTGAGTTTCCATTGGCCAGTTTGTATTAATCTTAGGATGCTCATTCATATCAATATGGTCTGCAACCAACTCATTATGTCTTTGGTGTCTTAGTGCTCTATTAAAACGGGTGATAAAATCCATCAATGAGTTCTTATTTGAGACATATCTCTTGAAAAATGCATGTGAGCCTTCGGATCTTTGACTACTTGACATTCCAGCACAAAATATATGGCTAAAATATATTGGCACCCATCTGTGTCGCAGTTCATACATCAAAGACAACCAATCATTATTCCCTAAGTTAGCACACTTGATAGCTTCTTCCCATGACTTTTCAAAATCATCAGGTGTTGTAGAATTTGCAATGACATTCTTTATGTTTTGATAGTGGTTTCGGAAAGTCAAAGGGTCCAATTTATCTGGGAATTTATTCAATATATGCCACAAACAATATCGATGTACTGTTTGAGGGAAAATCTGTGCAATAGCTTTTGTCATAGCAGGATCCTGATCAGTGATGATAATGTTTGGTGCACCTTTGGCATAGCTTCTAAGAACTTTGTAAGCAACCAAGCAAATGAATCAGTTTTCTCATCACTAAGAAACCCACAGCCAAAAAGAATTTTTTGATGATGATGATTAACTCCTACAAATGGTGCCAAAATCAAGCCATATCTGTTGGTGTTATATGTTGTATCAAATACCACTACATCACCAAATACACTGTATGCTCTTCTTGATACATGATCAGCCCAAAAGCACCTACTAAATCTGTTATCTGAATCAGTCTGGTAATCAAAGAAAAAAGCCGAATTCTTCTCTTGCTCAGATGTAAAAAACTTGATGAGTGTTTCAGCATCAATACCCTTTTGTTCATCCCTTAGATTTCTTTCAAAGTTTCTAATATCTCTTTCTGTGCAACCTACACCCTCAGGTCCTCCATACTCTATCTCTAATAATCTCATTTGTTGACAAGTTGGCACATTTGCCTCTGAAAATTGTTGAGTTAAAGCTTTCTTTGCAGCAGAAACATTACGATGTGAGCGTAGCAAATGCACCTTTGATGGAGTTGCAAGTGGATGATTATGGGTTTCTACAAAATTACTGACAACCCAATTAGGTCCAGTTTGTTTCTTGACAAATGCAATATTTGACTTACATCCCGTTCTAACTGACCCACGTGCTCTTTCCCTTGTCAGTTGATCAACTTTTGCATGTTTATTCCACCGCATTAGATCTGTATGCCCTTCTTTAAAGCATACAATTTGTTTCCATGTTACTTCATTTGTTATTTTATTTTTCTTGCTCGTGTGCATCCTTGAACTAAATCCGGCTTCTCTTGCGTATTGGTTGTAGAATGAATATGCATCCTCTAGTGATGAGAATTCCATTCCAATTTGTGGCTTTCGATCTTCTGAAACTTGGGGAATGTATTCCTGATCATCAACTCTAATTTCTTCCATTTCTAGGCGCCATCACATTATAATTGACAAAATATAATTAGATAAAAACCATAATTAAAACCTCATTATTATTTACATAAGTAATGGAAAATATATATGGTATTCAAGTGACAATATATGGAGCATTCTAAAATTTTGATTGCAACTTAAAGCACTACAGAAACCATAAATAAACAATTAGGTGCAGACTTCTTTATAATATCACGCATAAGGGTAGTGTGAAGCTAACTAATTTAGTAGACATTATAGGAGAATGTCTAGTTATAATTCCTATGCCTGTTGAGTTATTTGGCCAATGTGACTAAGAACAGAAATGTTACATCAAAACAGAAACCATCAAAACTTATAAAAACATTGATCATGCACACTGATATTGTTAATTGATCTTATAAATTCTTCCCATTTGATAATTCCTATGCCTGTTAAATTCAACAGAAAAACTGTATATTGCAAAATATAACATAACAAATCACAGATTCAGCTTAGAGGAACAAAACTTCAAGTTCAATTAAAGTGGAGTATCAATCTGGTGCGGACACTGCTACAATAATTTAAATGAGAAACGATAACATAATTGCAGAATCTGTGATTTGAGACAGCTGCTGGTTGTACCTGCAAAGAAATTGGTTGCGTTGAGAGACGGAAACCCTAGATAGGCCGACAGCTGCTGGACGAGGATGGCTGCGGCAAGTGGGGCGTCAAAGTCTTCTCGACGCAAGGCCGAGAGCAGCAGCCGCGAGGGAGGATCAGTAGAGGGCGGCGGCCGAGAGCAGCACCCGCGAGGGAGGATCAGTAGAGGGCGGCGGCTTGACGAGAAGGAAACCTCACAGAACTTGGCGCGTTAGGGCAAAACCCGCGACGCGAGGGAGAGAAGCTGAGGGCGGTGGCGAGAAGAAAGGCTACGGCGAGAAGAAAGGCGAGGGCAAAACCAACGACGCAGAGGGAGAGGAATTGAGCGCGGCGGCAGCGGGAAGAGAAGAAAGTCGAGGAGGAATGCGCGTTAGGGCTTAAGTGGAATAGTGGCAGCGTTTTCGCGTTTTCTCAGCTCGTGACGCGGACTTTGCCACGAGGGCGGTCCGCACAGTTCCGCAAGTTTTGTTCCACAGCGGAACAAAACTGTATATATATATATATATATATATATAATTATTTAAAGTTATGGACCCCTCCAAAAACTTGAGCGGCGGAAGCAGGTGCAACAGTAGATATTTACAAAACTTAATCCTCTATATATATATATATATAATTATTTAAAGTTGTGGGCCCCTTCAAAAACTTGAGCCATTAGCTTATGCGGCGGCGGAAGAGCATGCAACAGTATACATTTACAAAACTTAATCCTTAAAACAATTAATATATATATATATATATATATATATATATATATATATATATATATATATATATATATATATTATATAAATATATAACAGTTATGGGCCCCTCCAAACTTGGGGCCCTGGGCAATCGCCCAGGACCGCCCGGCCTTGGGCCGGGGCTGAAAACAACTTAGTAACATGTTATGCATCTCATTTGACACACAAAGGTAGCAACACACACATCAAACAACAGAAAATACTGCGACCGATAATTATAATGGTGGGTAGACCATTCCTTTATCCAAATTCTCCTGTCTCATCTGCTGGGCTAAAAGCTTCCGCTGTCCGATAGAAGTTACCACAATTATACTACTTTCCAAGGTTTTGTAGGAAAATATGGAAATGCAGCTGAATAAAAAATTCATAGACAAACCAAGTTTCTTATTGGTTTATGTAACAACCTACATCAAATATGCAAACACAAAAAGAGAAATATGACAATGATCAATTCAACTCATGAACTTACAGGCTGCAAACAACATGTCATCATATACACGGGTTGCTTCACAGATCACCAACCAAGGCCAAATCCCGAGAAGCTATAGGTATTATTTGACTAAAAGAATATAAAGTGGCAAATACCAGTTCCTAATATTAAAAGTCTGTATGCATCTATCAATATAGGTTGTTGAAGTTGAAAAGCATTGCCATAATAGAAACAATGATCAGTGAAGTAGACCAAACAAGTTGTATACTTGAAACAAGTACAAACAAGGTCCAAGATTCTCTTCCTAATCTTAGAATCCACCATCCATTTCCTCTTGTGAGTCCCTTCCATTGTTGCTTTGGTCTACAACACCCATAAGTCATGATCAGACAGTCTGAAAACTGTCAAAACTTATTCTTTATATATATTATTATTCTGACTAACTCTTTTTTCTTCAGAGATAACTGTTCTAACCAGAAAAATTCATATAGATGGTTTACTAATATCTCAACAACAACAAGTCTTGAACCAACAGAAGACTAAGGTGGATCTTCTACAAGCCGAGTTGGATCAGATTAGGCTAGAGATGACCTCTCAGTCACATGTTGCGGAGGGTGAACCATACAAGCGCCAGAGGATAGGACAAACCTCCTCCTTGTGTCCAGGATGTCATTCTATTACCCGACCACACTTAGGATGGGAAGAACAATCAGGTGGTTCCTATAAAAATTAAATTCCGTTGGATGACAAATTTCCTATCGGTACTAATATCGGGTAAAATTTATTTTCATCCCACGGAACGTGTAATGAGTCAGCTTGTTCATTCCCTTTGTTTCAAACTTTGTTTAGGTTGTTATTCTACCATATACCCCTACTAGGGTGGGCAAGATATTTCACTAACTCCAGGCGACGAAATTGGTAGGGTTTACTGTATTCGTTTAGGGAAATTTAAGAGTTATGATTGTGTCACTACTAATGTTAATGTAAAGTGTCGTGTATTGTTTATGAGAATTCAAGAGTTATGCTTGTGAAATGACCAGTGGCATTTTGGCTCTTAATCAATATGAGCTCGGTCTACCTTACAATCTCAACCGATCTCATACTAAAAAACTGAAGGCTTTCATGCCCAGCCTGTCTTGGCCTGCCAGGCGTATTTTTGCCCCTCGAATATAATCAAAGGAGGCCTGAATGACCAGACTATAGTTTTGATTTATTATTATTTTATATCATCTCCCTATTCTTTTCTTTACTACACCTAGAAAATCGAACATCTTTTCTCGCCATTCCTTCGCCTGTGATTTTGTTTTTAAATGGAAAGAGGATGTTGAAGTTATATGATTTATACCGCGTCGGCTTGGACATGATTTGATTTGTCGTGTCCATCATAAATACCTATTTATGGGCGATAGATACGTGTCCTTCCCTTTTACTCAGTGGCGTCATGGCCTGCACGCTTTGTAAACGCCTCTTTCTTATTGTTCTACCCTAATAGATCAACGGTTACCCTGATAAGCTCTGTTTTCATCTAACGGTGATCGTTATTAGTCTTCTTTTAGCGAAAAAAAATCCTACACCTCTTCATATCTTCGCCTCCTTCGTCTTCTTCCTTATGCTATCTAGCAATTCTTAGTGTTTCGTGGTCCTTTCCACTTCTTGATCCTCCTTTGTAATCCTCTTCTTTCTATATCCTTAGTAAGTAGTTTTCCTTTTGTTTTTGTATTTCAGTAATGGCTGAAGAATCTATCGTCCCTTGGTATGTTCAAGTTTCTTCTACTTTCCAAAAGGGTGATCAAGCTACTATTTGTTCACAATATGAAATTTCTAAGGAATATCGTATTATAATTCCTTCTTCAGATTCTCATCCTCACCTTCCCCCCGAGAACTGCATTGCCTTCTTTAAAAATCAACTGATAGCCAGCCTACGTTTTCCCATTCCCTCTTTCTTAGTTGAAATAAGCAAATATTTTGATATTCCTTTATAACAATTTACTCCTAACGCTTTTCGTTATCTGTGTGGATTATATATGATGTTTCACCTTTTGGACATTCCTCCTACGCCTCAAAATTTCTTCATGTTTTCTTACCCTAAGAAATCAGAGCCTGGCGTCTTCCTCTTTCAATCTCATCCTAAGATGGTTCTTTTTGAAGAGATGTCTTCCTCACTCAAGGGATGGAAATCTTGTTATTTCTTCATAAAATTTCCCAGGCTCATCCCTTGGTCTTCTGCTTGGTAATCCTCTCTCCCTTCTCTCCCTGATATTAAAGAGCTTCACCTACATCCTTCTTTCCCCATTAATTCAAAGAAATTGTTAGGTCACCGCTTCTTTATCCATAAATGGATACATGATGATCTTTTATATCTTTTTGGTTTGAACCCCGTCAAGCTTGAGCTGCGTGGCTCCTTGGGTAATCCCTAATTCATCTTTTGTTACTTCTTTACTAACTAAAATGTTCTTCTATTTTGTGTAGTGGATGTCGTTTTTGAAGCTCTAATCGATGAACAGCTAGGTCTAGAGGAGGAATAGATCCTTGCTAAGGAGCAGGAATTTCTTGTTGAGTTGAATCAACCCCCTTCGACAGAGGTCCCTATTCCACCAATTGTGGTTTCTAGTTCTCAAGCCGCTCCTGAAATAACCTCCCCTATTCTTCTTCAATCATAGAGCTTACCTCTCCTGTAAGCTCAGAGAAGTCTCCCGTAGCCACCCCTACCGTTGCTCCTACTAAGAAACGCTCAGGGCGCAAACTAACACTGGCTCATTCTCTTAAAAGAAGAGTCATTTCTTCCTCTGATGACCTTGTGAATATTCATCTTTCCTCTTCTGAGCCTACGTTATCCACTCTTTACCCTACCCTAACTTTTTCTCCAACTTTACTTCCTTCAGGCCAATCTACTCAGGGTGACACCTCTGTTCTACTTTTGTTATGTCGCTCCCTGAACAATTTTCTTTGCCTTCCCAAGAAGCTCCTTATTTGATTTTTGCTCCCCCTTCCCTTCAAACTTCCCTATCTTCCGCCTCTCCTTCCTCTTCTCTCCTCCCTATATTATTGCGAGAATCTTTCACTACTGCTTGGGAGGAGACTCACCCACTAATTGAAGGACTCACTCCCTTTGAATTAGCTGATAAATTTTTCCTTGATGAGACTAAGGTATAATTATTTTCTACTTATTATAATTTTCTTTTTCAATATTTCTCTAATTATCACCTCTTTGTGGAGCTGGATTGTCAGCATGAGCATTGCTTGGTTGATATATGATCTAAGTCGGGAGAATGAAATGCTAAAGAAACAAGTCTCCGAGACATCTGTTGCCCGGGTCACTGAAAGAATATATAGCCTCTCCGCCCAGTTACAAGAGGCGACCGAGAAATTAAGCCAATGTGAGGCCAAAATCGAGATCCTTCAATCTCAAGTTCAATCAGCTACTGGCCTTAGTGCTGAATTATCCTCTAAGCTAGAGAAGCAAATTATGGAAACTAACCAGCTATCCTCCCAGTTAGCCTCACTAAAAGTTAGTCATGAGGCTGAATTAGCTGATAAACTTTCTGCATTGAGCCTCAAAGATAAAGAAATAACCTCTTTAAATATATCCTTGACTACAACCCAGACAAATGCTTCTACTAAAGAGGCTAAGCTAAAGGCCTCTCAGGAGGAATTAGTTATTAGGCTGGTGAGGGTGATCGTTTCAAAGAGAAAACTAAGGTCCTCATCGAATCTCCTGACTTCAACAAGCCCATTGTAGACTCCATCCTCAGGGCTTTCGATTATGGGACTGATGGGGTTATAGAACAACTCAAGGAAAAGGGTTTTCTCTCTGCTGACCCTCCTCCCCATTTCCTAGATAAGATAAGGTTAATCAAGAATTGACCTGCTGACTTGTTTCCTAAACTATTAACGAATTGGTGACTTATTTTTGATGCATTAATCATTGTAATCCGACTTTATTATAATGGCTGATCATAATTATTTGAGTTTATTATGTACTTAAGTGTCTGTTATACTTATAATGATTGATTGATTTTGTTTGTACCCATATTCTTACTTGTATGTTCGCCCGGCGTCCAAGGACCTAGTGAACTCCTTAGAGGTATTTGTACAGTTTAGGCACTTGCTCAATTCATAAGGGTCGACCAAATTTATATCTGCATATATTTTATTTTTAGGAGCTTACCCGACCTGTATAAACCGAGTGACTCCCTTATATCGCTTATTATAGTGTCAACGTTCGCCCGAACCACAAGGGTCGATCGAGTTTATCTGTACTCATGTGTTTTATTTTTAGACACTCGCCCGATTCATAAGAACTGAGTAACCTTATTATACTTTTTGGTGTAATTTAAAGTGCTCACTCGGTTTATGTTGGTCGATCGAGTTGACTTATGTTCTTACTTGACCTAGATATTCATTCGGCCTATATTGACCGGCCGAGTGTCTTGACCTTATTCTTTTTGCCTTGTTGTACATGTCCGATCGGTCTATAAGGATCAAGTGAGTTGTTTAAAGAAAGAAATGTGTGGCACTCTAAGAGGATGACCACCAAACTTACCTACCTTTCTTCGGGGTCTTGATATTTTTTGGATTTGGTCTCGTTCCTCCGGTGCATCACCTTTTACTTTGATTGGTTGTATCAAGTATGGTTACATGTGTACTTTCTTGCTGTTAAAATACTTATTTAAACAAACTCAAATTTATACCCTCACATCCGATGACCTATTATTAATCTCACTCTTCCTTTTATCCCTATGATCTTGTGTTTTCCTCTCTTATGTTACTTTTTCAGTGTTCGCTTAAGGGTTTTTCTTAAAAGGGCAGAAGAAGAGAAGGGTTTAACCCATCATCTTCCATTTCTAAGTTTTTCCTTCTTCTTCTTGTTCCATTAGCAACTATTCCTCTCCCCACAACCCTCTCTTAGCCATGACGACTTCCTCCAGCGAGTGGTTTACTCGTTGCAGTTCCAACTTTGGCGACGCAGAGGCTTACGAACTTCAAGTGAACTACAGTTTTCCTTCCTATTTAGCTTATCCTTCTCCTACCGATGTCCCTCATCTTCCTCCCCCAAGGAATGTAGCCATCTTTTGGGACCAAGCCTTACTAGGTTTTCGGTTCCCTATACATCCTTTCTTTGTTGATGTCAGTGTTTATTTCAATATACCTCTCGATCAACTTATCCCCCAATCCTTTTCCATTCTCGTTGGTTTTGTTGCTGTATCCCCTCACCTATTCCATCATTTTTTTGTTCCTCGTCAGGTAGAAGATAGTCTTTTCAAGTTCCAATCTCGACCTAAAGCCATTTTATTTAATAGAATTCCCGCATAAGAAGAATGACGATATAACCTTTTCTATCTACGACTTCCTTCTCCTCCTCCATACCCCATAGCCTAGATACGGAATCTTCCTCCTCCGCATAATCCAAAAGATATTCTTACAAACCCTACCGTTCACTTTTCCTTATCAAAATTGAAGGGTGCTAAATTCTACCTATCGGCGTTAATTGCAGAGGGTTTATTGTTTCTCTTTGGATTAAGCCCAGTTGACACTGAACTAGAGGTTTCATTTGGTAAGTTGGATACCTTTTAAGTGTGCTTGTTTATTATTTCCTCATCATTTTCTTTACTGATATATGATTTCCATTTTTCTCAGTCGATGCCCTTCTCCCAACTCTTATATACAAAAACACAGCACTAAATAAATTATCATTGAATAAATTAGGGGGGAACTATTACAAGCTCGTCGCTCCAATCCTACTCTTTCAACTTTTGGCCTGCTTCCTCCTGAGAACCAATTGAAGGGATTTCTGCTTCTTCAGAGGAAGAACTCCCATTTGTCATCAAGAGTAAGAGGTCGAAGATCACTAGGGACACTTCCTTTCGGGCCTTCAGCAATTAACGTCGGCAGACTAAATTTGGCACCCCTTAGTTTCGACAGAGAAGATTGAAAGGTCAAGTCGGCGAACATATCTTGGGGATTAGGGAGGACAGGAAGAGTCTGTTGCCAAGTTATAGGATATGGAGGAGGAGAAGGAAGATGTAGAAAGAAGAATTTATACTTCCATTCTCCATGTGCTTGGATTCTATTAAATAGAATGGCTTTAGGACGACTCTAAAACTTAAAAAGGATATCCTCTACCTGACGAGGGGCGAAGAAGTGGTGGAACAAGCGAGGAGATAAAGGAAAGCCAAGCAATCGAGAGACAACAATGAAACCATCCAAAATAGAGAAAGATTGAGTGATAAACTGATTTAGCAGTATGTTGAAATACACGCTAACCTCGACAATAAAAGGGTGGAGAGGGAACAGGAAGCTGGACAAATCCTGTTCCCAGAAGATAGCCACACTCTTTGAGGGTGGAAGATGAGGACGATCCTCAGGGGTAGGGATAGTCATATATGAAGGGAAGCCATAGTTCACTTGGAGTTTATATGCTTTTGGTTCTGTAAGATCAGAAGAGCAATGGGCGAACCATTCGGCAACAGAGGAAGAAGCCATTGTGAGAAGAGGGGTGGGCAGAAGGAATCGTGAATCGAACAGGGAGGAGAAAAATCTCTAAGAAGAAGAAGATGATGAAGTAAAACCCCTACTCACCCCTTTTTCCCTTTTTCAGAACTCTGGCACGATTATAGAGGTAGATAGCATAGAAGATGATGTTCCTGAGAGGGGCATTATGTTTGAAAAAGGCGAGGAACCCTAAAAAGAAGGACCATCCTAAATCTTCAATTAGACCTGGTCAGCCCAATTTGGCTAGCCGAATTTATCAAGTAAAGAGGGTGCACGGGTACCAGTAAATGCACTTGGGCATTAAAAATCGAACGAGTATTTAGCATAAAGGAATCCCGCTCGAATCTTCAATCAACCCCACTCAAATTTTATGACTCGAGGGGATAGACCTGACCGATCAATATTAACCAAATCAAGTAGGTGACCAGCTCATTCGGTCCTGTCAGGGCGGGCAAACAAGCACGTCCGGTCTACACAAGTCGGTCGAGCAAAAGAAGAAGAGAACTAAAAATACCTAGGCAAGCCAAATCACCTAGCCATCATAAATTAAATAAATGTTAGTTAGAGCCCTAGAGTCAATCATTTAATGATTGTTGTATGGACTCATTGTATCATATTTCTTATGTATATAAAGACATTTGTTTATGGTTATTATATTTACTTGTATTGGTGTCAAATAACTAAGTATAATAGCGTCCTTGAGTAGAAGGTTCTTACCTATATCAATCGATTGGTTGAATCGATAGTGAGATGATATAGGGAACACTACTCTTAATCATTCCTAGTCAAGTATTAACATTCAGGGATAATGTTAATGCGACGAGACTAGCATGTAGGTCAACTCGATGACTTGATCTCACAAGTCATGGATATAGAGATATCAAGTTGACACATGGGTATGCATTGGAGAATGTATACTGAATGACCCGCCATGAGAAAGTATCATGGATCGTTATATGAGTTTCATATACTTTCTCATGTGGCTATTAGTATGACTATTAGTCCTTGGACCTGAAGTCACCATGGTTCCCTACATAATGAGTTACATACTTTGGTTTCGTCAAACGTCACCTGTAACTGGGTGGACTATAAAGGCGATTACTGGGTATGTAACAAATTATACGGAGGGATGTGAGTGATGTAGATGTGATCTATCCCTCCTATATGACGGGAGTGACATCATTATTCTTGATAGAGTGAGACCACTAAGTGCAAGGTCATGCCCAAATGAGTCAATATGAGATGTTGAGCTCATTTGATTGAGTGAGTCTACTTGGAGTTCAAGATTTAGATTGATTAGAGGATGACACAGTCTATGCCTCACATTGATCAATCTAGATATCTGGGATAGAAGGACATTGTCACATATTGTGAAGAGTCATAAGGTGATGTTGGATCTCAACATTCTTGTAACTTGGGTAGTAATGATGTGTTGCTAGATACCGCTCATTACTTATGCTTCTAAATGGGTTTAGGAGCATTGCCAACGTTACAAGAACCTATAGCGTCACACACAAAGAGCAATTAGATGGAGATTAGGTTCATTTGATGAACCAAGAGGATTAGATTCATGTGATGAACCAAATTGGATTAAGAGTAATCCAAAGTAAACTAATTGAGTTGGACTCAATTTGGTTCATGCGTTAAATGAGTCTAATTTGAACTTAGACTCATTGAGCCAATTTAATTCAATGAATAGAGATTCATTAAATTAAAATTGACTTGAACCAATGGTTAGATTTGATCAACCATGGGAGAGAAGTGGTCAAGTTTGACTTGACTTGAGAGGAAGATGAAAAGTCAAGTTTGACTTGACCATTGCCTCCTCATTTGTGAGTTGGCATTAAGTGGACTAATGATGATGTGTCACATCATCAAGACTAGCACATGTGTGTACCAACTCATGAGGGAGATCAAGAGTTGTGACTCTTGAAATCCCATGGAGGTTTATAAGCCTCAAAAGGTGGCCGACCACTTAATTCGCAAGTGTGAGTTTCATTTGGTTTTGGTAACCTCCTTCTTCTTCCTCTCTACCTTTCTTCTCTCCCTCTCCTCCACCATTGCTGATCCTCTAAGGTTGCTAGCACATCTTTAGAGGTTCTCTCCATTGATTTGTTCGTGTGGATACACATAGAGGGTTATACACTTGACAACCTTGAGATCCAGCGAACCTTGGACGAGCGGGATTTGCGAAGGGATTCACATCAAGGGTAATCTCTTTTCTGGGAAATAGCCTTATAAATTTTTTTCAGAATTTTATAGTGATCCGGAAGACTGATTCTCTGGATCGATTAGCAGAGTTATACTGTCGAGAGATTATCAGGTTACATGGTGTTCCTTTGAGTATTATATCAAATAGAGACCCATGATTCATGTCCCGTTTCTGGCAGAGTCTACATCAGGTTTTGGGCACACGGCTCTATTTCAGTACAGCATTTCATCCGCAGACAGATGGACAGTCAGAGCGGACCATTCAGACTTTGGAGGACTTCCTGAGGTCTTGTGTTATGGATTTCGAAAGCAGTTGGGAGGACCACCTGCCATTGGTGGAGTTCGCCTACAACAACAGCTATCATTGGCTATCCAGATGGCACCGTTTGAGGCTTTGTATGGTAGACCTTGTCGGACACCCACCCTCTGGGAAGAGGTTGGGGAGGCCCAGTTGGTAGGACCTTAGAGAGCTCAGCAGGAGGTAGAGTTGATTCGTACTATCAGACGGAGGATGTCAGAGGCTCAGGACCGTCAGAAGAGTTATGTTGATCGGCGACGGAGACCCCTGGAGTTCTCTACTGGTAATCATGTATTTTTGAGAGTTTCACCCACGAAAGGGGTGAAGAGATTTGGTCTTCGAGGTAAGCTAGCTCCATGATATATTGGGCCATTCCAGATCTTGGAGAGGATTGGAGCAGTAGCTTACCATCTGGCACTACCACCATCTCTAGTGGGCATTCACGATGTATTCCATGTATCTATGCTGAGGAGATACGTAACCGATACAACACATGTACTATCAGATATATCAGTTCCCATTCAGCCTGACGTTACTTATGAGGAGGTTCCTGTACGGATTCTGGACCATAGAGAGCGTCAGCTGCGGAACAAGACTGTCCGACTGGTTAAAGTCGGATGACAGCATCATTCTGATGAGGAGGCTACTTGGGAGTTGGAGGATACGATCCGAGCTCGATACCCTCATCTTTTTACTTGAGGTATGTGGGTTAGAGTTTCTTTCAGCATTTATACTGTTTGGTTATATTATAGTGTTTACTGTTAGTTATAGCGAAATTTGGGGACCAAATTTTTATTAGTAGGGGAGAATGTAAGATATCGGAAAATTTAAATAAAAAGGTTATTTGGGAAATAGCCTTATAAATATTTTTCAGAATTTTAGGAATTTTATGGAAATTTTTCGGAGCTCGTACGATGGGTTTTGAGGGGATCAATTACAGGTACGGATAAAGCCTATTTGGGATACCCATTTAAGTGAGGAAATGTTTTAATATATATTTTCTTTTCTTTATTTCCTTCTCCCTTAGAACGTCGATCCCGACCCGACCTTTCCCCTCTCTGCCGACGCGAATTCCCGATCTCTTCCCCGATCTCCCTACGTTTGACGCACTCTCTCTCGCGGACGAATAGAAGACGACAGGAGCACCTCCGGCGCTCGTCGGTGTCGCTCGAGGGGGGAAGTCGTCAGAGCTCGACGGAAACCAGCGGAGTCTATTTGTTTCGAAGGTTTCTGTGCGAGCGTCGACAGCACAGCGGCTAGGGCATCGACGGGAGGTTTGATTTGCATCGTCTCCCAATCAATCGATCTTCCCTTTCCCCTCCTTTGGTTTTCTTCGTCCCGATTCTCTCCGGTCCTGTTCGATGGTTCTTGCCGAGCCCTAGTTCCGTTCCAGTGCTGTGGGATCGAGCTAGATCCACCGATCGTCGGTGTGGAGAGGCAATTAGGGATTCAAAGGTAAGCGACTGATTTCCTTCTCTTCTCTCTCGGGTTGTTGCTGATCTTGGAGGTTAGGGTTCTATTTCTGTGTTGATTCTTCTTGTCAGGTTTAGGGAAAAGTCTCGAATCATTTTATTGTTGTTCTCCCCTGATCAAAGCTTGGTCCTCCTCTACTTGCAGCTGTGTGGGGGTCTCGGTTGAAGATGATGGGATCTTTTGAGCTGTCGGCAGAGGCTAGGAGAGTTCTTGCTTGATTGGTGATCTCCACCGCTTGACCTCCTACTTGATTCGATTGATATCGGTGGAGGTAAGGTTAGGTTATTAATTAGGTTGTTGTTTGGATTTGGGATCTTCAATCTTGATCTCACCTTGAACCGAGCAGCAAGGTTGTGTGCTGTGGATCAAAAATCAAGGCTATGATGGTGATCTTGGTTTCCAGCAGTGTTCCTATTTCGGCAGCAACCCCTTCAAGCATCAATAGTAGCTGGGAATTGAGGTATGGTGTAGGGATTTGATTACATGATCAAGTGTAGGATTAATCTAATGGAATGGTTAGGGTTAGGGTAATTAACCCTAGTCAACCGTTGGATTTCTAATCTAATTGGTGATTAGGGATTAGGTATCTAATCCTAATTAACCATTAGATTTAATTATGCAGATTGAGGTTGTGTTGATTAGGGTTTTGCCCTAATTTAGTTTTAGGAATTTTATTTAGTTATTTCATTTGGATTTAGCTAAATAATATATATATATTGTTTGTCACAGGACTCTGATTCGAGACAGACGTCTCGACGTTGGATTTGGTGTGATACTACCTGCTATTTGAGGCAGGTACCCTTTGACTTATCTTTTCGATATTGTCTTATGATATGTATAGCTTATATATAATTACTAGTGATTGGTAGTTTAGCACTTTCCCTGGGTTTAATTTAGTTGATACCTGATACATGCTTATACTGTTAGCTGCTATACATTAGTTTGGCATGTTTTTCTTTCTGGCTATGTTTATCTGTGTTCATAGAGATAGAGGTATTTATTGGGCTTCCCTCTATACTAGATTAGTTGATAGATATGTTGGATATGTGATGTTAGATTCATGTTGTTTATTATCCTTGTTATATATGTGTTTATCTTTTTGGCACCTACACATATGGAGGAGGATATGTTCAGGTATGACATACTGTAGCCGCATGCACCATATTGCATGATTGCATGCTGGGCGATTGACGACTCCATTATTGTTGAGCTCGTCGGTCGGCTTCATGGACCTCTGCGCACGTGACCACTACATGGGTAGTGGCGCAGCACTCAGGGTGTGTATGGTAGGTTGCTCGGTGGTGTTCCGCTAGGATGCTCATGGGTAGCGTGACAGGAGCGTGGTAACACGCCGGGGTCCCTCCCCGTCATTGTGTACCGGGAGATGAGAGCATTGTGCTCCCTCACTATGTTTGAGGTAGGAGGATAGGTGTACTCCGACAGCATCCCGTCCACTCGGCCACTCATCAGGGGTAGTGACGGCAGAGTGCACTGTTGTCACAGCCCTACCCACTCGGTCTCACCATTGTGTGTGAGATGGCTGACTGGCAGTAGGGGTGACCAGGACATGTCATTTTCATCATATGCACAGATTGCATTATTTGTGATTGATGCATTTTGGTGATTCCATATGATTGACATGCATACAGGTTATATGTTTTTTTCTCTGACTATTTTTATCTGTGTATGTTCACAGTCAGTTGCACAAGCCTCGCAGGTGAGTACAGTTTATTTCAGTTATGCATTTCTTATTATTTTTACAGTAGATTGTACTACATGCTTATTGTTGGTTACTGCAGTTTATTCAGTTATGTATACATGTTATACTGTTAGGAGACTGTACTAGATGTGTTGGGTTTTTCGGGCCGCGAAAACTTCTTTTCGCGTCGCGGAAACCCCGAATCGCCCAAGCCACGGATCTCGTGCAAGGTAAAACTTTCGAAAAATACGAGTACGAGTTTAAAACACGATCGAATCTTAGATCTACGAGGGAAAAACATTTACCCTTGATGCGTGCCCTTCGTAATCACGCAACGTCCAAAAGGTAGCCGGATCTCGAGACCGTCAAGCGAACGGTCCTCTAGCGGTATCCACACGAACAAGGAGTGGTCTTCTACCACTCAAAGATGGAGAGGAGAACCCACAAGTGTGCTAGCACTTTCTAGGGCTCTCGGATTGGATCTAAAAGGTGAGAAAGGAGAGAAGGGAAAAAGGAACTCACACACTCCTCTAGGTACTCTCCTTTTGTGACCTTCACACCACCTAGTTGCTTGGAATCAACTCTCACTTCTTCTCCACCATGAAGCCACGACCATCAGCAAGCTAGAGAGAGGGAGAAGCACCCAAGGAAGAAGAAGCATTGAACACCATTCAATTTCCTCCAAATGAAAACCTCTCATCACTTAGTGTGGCCGGCCACCACATGTGTAACCCCCGCATTAATGTGGCCGGCCACATTAAGAGGATTAATGGTGTGTAACCTCCATGAGGTGGCACACCATTATATAAGGGGATGATGTGGCATGCCATGTAGGATGAGTCATCCTCATGATGTGGCAATTCATCAAGTCAAAACTTGATGTGTCAACCTCTATTTGGTCAAGTCAAACTTGACCAATGCTCTTCCTTGTTGAGTTAAATCCAAGCTTTGATTCAAGTCAATTTTAATTTAATGAATCTCAATTCATTAATATAAATTGACTCATGAATCAAATTTAAATTAGACTCATTCAACAATTGAATCTAATTGAGTCTAACTCAATAAGTCTAATTTGAATCCAATCTTTGATTCATCATATGAATCTAATCCTATTGGTTCATCATATGAACCTAATCTCCATGCACATGTTCTTTGTGTGTGACCCAATAGGTTCTTGTAACGTTGGCAATGTTATAAACTCCTTTAAAAACATAAGCAATGAGTGGCATCTAGCAATACATCATTGCTACCCAAGTTACAAGAAATGTTGAGATCCAACATCACCTTGTGACTACTAATTGTGACTTCTCACAATATGTGACAAGTGTCCTTCTATCCTAGACATCTAGATTGATCAATGTGAGGCATAGACCGACCAATCTAAATCTTGAACTCCGAGTAGACTCACTCAATCAAATGAGCTCAATATTTCATATTGACTCATTTGGGTATGACCATACACTTCGTGGTCTCACTCTATCAAGAATATCGATGTCTCTCCCGTCATATAGGAGGGATAGATCTCATCTACATCACTCACATCCCTCTGCATAATTTGTTATATACCCAGTAATCGCCTTTATAGTCCACCCAGTTACGGGTGACGTTTGATGAAACTAAAGTACATAACTCCTTATGTAGGGATCCATGGTGACTTCAGGTCTAAGGACTAATAGTCATACTAATAGCCACATGAGAAAGTATATGACACTCATATAACGATCCATGATACTTTCTCATGGCGGGTCATTTAGTATACATTCTCTAATGCATACCCATGTGTCAGCTTGATTTCTCTATATCCATGACTTGTGAGATCAAGTCATCGAGCTGACCTACATGCTAGTCTTATTGTATTAACATTGTCCCTGAATGTTAATACTCGACTAGGAATGATTTAGAGTAGTGTTCCCTATATCATCTCACTATCGATTCAACTAATCGATTGATATAGGTATGAACCTTCTACTCAAGGACGCTATTATACTTAGTCTATTTGGCACTAATACAAATAAGTATAATAACCAAACAAATGCCTTTATTAATATACAAGAATATGATATACATGAGTCCATACAATCATCAAATGATTGGCTCTAGGGCTCTAACTAACAATCTCCCACTAGCACTAGTGCCAATCAGTATAGGCTCTAAGGCCTAATGACCTAGTGTGACCATCATGCTTCCTCTGTGTCAAAGCCTTGGTCAAGGGATCTGCGATGTTAGCTTCTGTAGGTACTCTGCAAATCTTCACATCTCCTGTATCGATAATCTCTCGAATGAGATGGAAGCGCCGTAGTATGTGCTTGGTCCGCTGGTGTGAGTGAGGTTCCTTCGCCTGTGCTATAGCTCCATTGTTGTCACAATAGAGCTCAACTGGGTCAGCGATGCTAGGAACCACCCCAAGTTCGATGATGAACTTGCGGATCCAAATCGCCTCCTTTCACGCCTCGATGCAGAATGTACTCGGTCATAGAATCACCATCGATCCTCGCTTCAACTCTTCCATGACAGACCACCATTAATGCAAAATACGAACCCCGATCGCGATCTATAGTCATCCTGGTTGGTCTGAACTAGCATCACGTAACCCTTTACGACTAGCTCATCATTGCCTCCATATATCAAGAAATATTCTTTAGTCCTTCTTAAGTACTTAAGAATATTCTTGACCGCTATCCGATGTCGATCTGACTGGTATATGCTCGTCATGCTCAAAGCATACGAGACATCGGGTCAGTACATAGCATGGCGTACATGATCGATCCTATGGGTGAGGCATAAGGGATCCGATCCATGCGGTCTCTCTCTCTCTAGAAGAGGGACTTTGAGTCTTGAAAGACTCATGCCATGTGACATCGGTAGAAATCCTTCTTGGAGTCTGCATGGCAAACCAAGGAGTACATTATCAATGTATGTACTCGACTTAGGCCAAGCAATCTCTTAGATCTATCTCTATAGATCTGAATCCCTAGAATGCGGGATGCCTCACCTAAGTCCTTCATTGAGAAGCAACTCCCTAGCCAGGTCTTGACAGACTGAAGCATAGGGATGTCCTTCCCAATGAGTAGTATGTCATCCACATACAATATGAGGAAGACAACTATGTCCCCTACAACCTTCTTGTAGACACAAGGCTCATCTTCGTTCTTGATGAAACCAAACTGTTTGATCGCATCATCGAATCGAAGATTCCAGCTCCGAGAAGCTTGCTTTAATCCATAAATGGACCTATGTAACTTGCATACTCTACTAGTATGCTGTGGATCTACAAAACCTTCAGGTTGTGTCATGTACACATCCTCGAGTAGGTTTCCATTCAGAAACGCGGTTTTGACATCCATCTGCCATATCTCATAGTCATGGTAGGCTGCAATAGCAAGCATGATCCGAATGGACTTAAACATCGCTACTGGAGAAAAGGTTTCATCATAGTCAATACCATGAATCTGCTTGAAACCTTTAGCTACTAAGCGACCCTTATAGATAAGTCCATCCATGTCAGTCTTTCTCTTAAAGACCCACTTACACCCAATGGGTTTTACCCCTTCAGGTGGATCAACCAAAGTCCATACTTGGTTGGTGTACATGGATTCCATCTCGGATCTCATGGCTTCTAGCCATTTCTCGGAATCTGGTCTCATCACAGCTTCCTGATAGGTGGTAGGCTCATCCTCTATGAGCATAATGACATCATGGTCAGACAAGAGAAATGAGTATCTCTCAGGCTGACGACGTACCCTATCAGACCTGCGAAGAGGTATGTCTACTTGAACTGGTTGTTGTTCCTCAACTCCTTGTGGAACAACATCATCCATAACACTTTGTGGTTCCAGTTCAATTTCCATCGAGGCATCAGTGCTATTGTTCGCATCTTGAACTTCTTCAAGATCGAACGTGCTCCCACTAGTCTTTCTAGAAACAAAGTCCCTTTCTAGAAAGACCCCAGTCTTTGCCACAACTACCTTGTGCTGACTGGGAATGTAGAAGTAATATCCCTTAGTTTCCTTGGGATATCCGATGAAATAACACTTGTCGGATTTGGGTCCTAATTTGTCTGAGACTTGACGTCGTACGTAAGCCTCACAGCCCCAAATCCTCATGAAAGACACCTGGGCATCTCTCCCAGTCCATATCCTATATGGTGTCTTTATCACGGCCTTGGATGGAACTCGGTTGAGAATGAAAGCTGCCGTGTCTAGAGCATATCCCCATAGATATGTTGGAAGATCTGTGTGACTCATCATAGATCGTACCATATCTAATAAGGTACGATTCCTCCTTTCGGATACACCATTCCAATGGTGTTCCAGAGGAGTGAGTTGTGATAGAATCCCACACTCACTAAATAGTCATGAAACTCATGGCTTAAGTATTCACCACCTCGATCCGATCAAGTATCTTAATACTCTTGCCAAGTCGGTTCGATTTCATTCTTGAATTCTTTGAACTTTTCAAAGGATCTGACTTGTGTTATCAAGTACACATAACCATATCTACCAAGTCATCAAGAAATGTGATGAAGTATCTATAATCGCCCTAGCGCAACATTGAAAGGGCCACATACATCACTATGTATGAGTCCCAACAAATCAGTTGGTTCTCAGCCCACTAAAGGGAGTCTTGGTCATCTTGCCTCGTAGGCATGACTCGCATATCTCATATGATTCAAAATCAAATGAGTCCAGCAAACCATCCTTATGGAGCTGGGATAAGCGCTTGTCATTTATATGACCTAAGCGACAGTGCCAGAGGTATGTTTGGTTCATGTCATTTGACTTGAACCTCTTGGTATTTACGTTATAGATAGGGCTCTCTAGATCTAGAATATAGAGTCCGTTTATCAGAGGTGCACTACAATAGAACATATCGTTTAAATAGATGGAACAACATTTGTTCTTCATTATAAACGAAAATCCTTTCTTGTCAAAACAAGAAACAGAAATTATGTTCTTAGTCAAGGCAGGCACATAACAACAATCATCTAATTCTAGTACAAGCCCAGAGGGAAGAGATAGATGATAAGTTCCTACAGCAATAGCAGCAACTCGTGCTCCATTGCCTACTCGTAGGTCTATCTCACCCTTCGTCAATGCCCTGCTATTCCTCAGCGCTTGTACATTAGTACAAATGTGCGAAGCACTATCTAATACCCACGATGAAGAAATAGAGAGGTTAACTTCTATAACATTTATACCAAGTAGAAATCTTATTTCTCTTCTTCTTAAGATCTTCCGGTATTCTTTGGAGTTCCTCTTCCAAAGGCCTTGCTTGTCCTTGATATAGGTGACAAAGATGTTCAACCATATCGTAAGCTCTCATCAACTCATGTTGCTTCAAGCTCGAGTTCATGGTTGCGAGCATAAGACAAGACACATCTAATGCGTCATCTTGATGCTTCTTGTAAGCATCTCGGTCGCTCGCGTGGCGGTGGCAGGAGGAGCCTCGGGAATCCCGAACGTCAGCTTACGCTCTTGGGTGAGAACTATTCTCGGGTTCCTAGTCCAGGAAATTTGCTCCGTTGAGCTTGTCCTTCTTAAGGACGGATCGCAGAGAGAAAATATTCGTATTTGACGTCATGGTTATCTACAACAGAAAAAATGTAGAAATAAATATCATATTCTTTTAAAATCATTTAATTAGGCCTTCAATTAAATGATGCTCCCAATAACTTCTATAATTCTTGTGGGACAAGATCCACATCATACTAACCCTTGAGTTAGCTTTGGCTAATACGCCCAAGGCTTAGTATGATCGGTAGGTAACGATTACCAATTACATCTCTATGCAACTCTTGTTTATAAAATCAATATCCGCATTTATATTAAAACTCGAGTTAGCTTTGGCTAATACGCCCGAGAGTTAATATAGATGTGATTTTGATCTATCTTTTCCAACCGTTGGAATAATGCCTATAGTTGACTCGATCCAACCGAGTAACTAGGAATACTCAATCTAATTGAGCTTGTATTCACCCATGCGTTGATAGGCGGGGACCAAGATTGTCCCTCCGTACCCTACCAAGATAATATGTATTGCTCTGCTTTGGCAGATTCAACAATACATGTGATCGAGTTAGTGATAGGTATCACGGCACGGTTAGGCATTTAGAGTTGGTTCGATCGAGATCTAATCTAATCGAAAAGGATGCATCTTGTGCACACTTAGATCTAATCTAATCACAAGGGTGCATCATGTGCACGACTTAGATCTAATCTAATCGTAAAGCACTAATTAATTAATTACTTATTAAACATGCATCACATACACAAGCAATTAATTAATTTATTTGTGATTTAGTCATGGCCCTACTACGATCTTCTCAAGCCAATGAGAAGATCGATTGGTCAATCTAGGGTCAACAGCTTCTCCAAGCTCCTCCCTTTGACCACCTTGTGTTGCTCGTGCCCGCCTCGGAACTCCGTCTCGTGTGGACCCTCCACCGCTCCAATTTGTACATTACAATTTGAAACTCGAGTTACATTCGAGTCTAAATCTAATTTACAACAAGAATATAAGAGAAAGGCACGACGCGCAGGTCGCGGAAAAATAAAAACATACAACACGCGCAAACACATAACGGCACGCAGGCCGTATTATGAATTACAACACAATCCAATCATATTGGGTTTTTGGGCCATGACTATCACAAAATTAATATATAATTCAAAATTATATATTTTCATAATTTTCTATAATTTTAAAATAATTTTTACAATTTTACGAGTAAAATTTCCCGGCGGTCCCGTTTAGCGGTTTCGGGCGCAATCGCGGAACGGATCCCCTTGCGGGGCCCAGGGGCAGCGCCCCTACCCGTGATCTAACCATCGCGAGGGTTCGTTTGCGATCCAACAGCGCCTAAACCCGCTGTCCCAAAACGATTTGGGCCGAGACATTGCCGTTTCGGAAAAATCTTCCCGGCGGGTTCGTTTTAAGCGATTTCGGGTGCGATCGCGGAGCAAATCCCCTTGCGGGGTTAGGGGCAGTACCCCTACCCACGATCTAACCATCGTGAGTTGCTCCTTTGCGATCTAATGGCACCCAAGCCCGCTGTCCCAAACGGATTTGGGGCGAAACGAAGCCGGTTTTGAAAGATCTTTCTGGTAGCCAAAGCCTACAAGTGCCGAGACACTTGTGCTTCACTTCTACGGAAAAATTACCCATAAAATCATAAAAAAAAACTAATTTTTACAGAAAATCACAGAAGGGTTTTATTTTTCATAAAAATAAAAACAAACTCGTACAAGCCTTGCACGTGGCTTTGATACCATTGTTGGATTTTTCGGGCCGCGAAAACCGCTTTTCGCGTCGCGGAAACCCCGAATCGCCCAAGCCACGGATCTCGTGCAAGGTAAAACTTTCGAAAAATACGAGTACGAGTTTAAAACACGATCGACTCTTAGATCTACGAGGGAAAAACATTTACCCTTGATGCGTGCCCTTCGTAATCCCGCAACGTCCAAAAGGTAGCCGGATCTCGAGACCGTCAAGCGAACGGTCCTCTAGCGGTATCCACACGAACAAGGAGTGGTCTTCTACCACTCAAAGATGGAGAGGATAACCCACAAGTGTGCTAGCACTTTCTAGGGCTCTCGGATTGGATCTAAAAGGTGAGAAAGGAGAGAAGGGAAAAAGGAACTCACACACTCCTCTAGGTACTCTCCTTTTGTGACCTTCACACCACCTAGTTGCTTGGAATCAACTCTCACTTCTTCTCCACCATGAAGCCACGACCATCAGCAAGCTAGAGAGAGGGAGAAGCACCCAAGGAAGAAGAAGCATTGAACACCATTCAATTTCCTCCAAATGAAAACCTCTCATCACTTAGTGTGGCCGACCACCACATGTGTAACCCCCGCATTAATGTGGCCAGCCACATTAAGAGGATTAATGGTGTGTAACCTCCATGAGGTGGCACACCATTATATAAGGGGATGATGTGGCATGCCATGTAGGATGAGTCATCCTCATGATGTGGCAATTCATCAAGTCAAAACTTGATGTGTCAACCTCTATTTGGTCAAGTCAAACTTGACCAATGCTCTTCCTTGTTGAGTTAAATCCAAGCTTTGATTCAAGTCAATTTTAATTTAATGAATCTCAATTCATTAATATAAATTGACTCATGAATCAAATTTAAATTAGACTCATTCAACAATTGAATCTAATTGAGTCTAACTCAATAAGTCTAATTTGAATCCAATCTTTGATTCATCATATGAATCTAATCCTATTGGTTCATCATATGAACTTAATCTCCATGCACATGTTCTTTGTGTGTGACCCAATAGGTTCTTGTAACGTTGGCAATGTTATAAACTCCTTTAAAAACATAAGCAATGAGCGGCATCTAGCAATACATCATTGCTACCCAAGTTACAAGAAATGTTGAGATCCAACATCACCTTGTGACTACTAATTGTGACTCCTCACAATATGTGACAAGTGTCCTTCTATCCTAGACATCTAGATTGATCAATGTGAGGCATAGACCGTGTCATCCTCTGACCATTCTAAATCTTGAACTCCGAGTAGACTCACTCAATCAAATGAGCTCAATATTTCATATTGACTCATTTGGGTATGGTCATACACTTCGTGGTCTCACTCTATCAAGAATATCGATGTCTCTCCCGTCATATAGGAGAGATAGATCCCATCTACATCACTCACATCCCTCTGCATAATTTTTTATATACCCAGTAATCGCCTTTATAGTCCACCCAGTTACGGGTGACGTTTGACGAAACTAAAGTACATAACTCCTTATGTAGGGATCCATGGTGACTTCAGGTCTAAGGACTAATAGTCATACTAATAGCCACATGAGAAAGTATATGACACTCATATAACGATCCATGATACTTTCTCATGGCGGGTCATTCAGTATACATTCTCTAATGCATAACCATGTGTCAGCTTGATATCTCTATATCCATGACTTGTGAGATCAAGTCATCGAGCTGACCTACATGCTAGTCTTATTGTATTAACATTGTCCCTGAATGTTAATACTCGACTAGGAATGATTTAGAGTCGTGTTCCCTATATCAAGATGTTATACTGTTAGGATACTGTACCGTAGGATTGTTGCTGGTAGTTATATGTTGCTGTACATATCTATTGGATTACCTGTTGAGTTCTTTGGACTCACACCATTATATTACTACCTTTCAGGTTGATGCCGTCGAGAGATATTCCAGTCGCTAGCCCCCTTTATCGCGAGGATTTCCTATTGTCGGGATATGTTTTACTTTTGCATCTTATAATACTTGTGATGTGGGTTTTGTATTGTGGATTTTATATCGAACACTTGGGTTTACTACTTTTGGTTTTCCGCTGCGGATATTTTCATTATTTCGTGGACTTCGTTTTCTTCATCGTAGTGGAATAGGAGGTTTTACATATATCTACGATGATTTTATATCGTCTTCCTTTATATAACTGCGTGGATTGTTCATATTATATCTGTGTGGAAATATTGAATATAACTGCATGGATTATTTACTATTTGTGCGTATTGTTCCGGCCGTGTGGGCCGATGGTTTAGATATATGTATTTCTGGATTCATATTGTCACCCGTATAGGGGAGATGCTGCCGAAATTTCTTCTGGCAGGGACTACCTGGGGTGTGACAATATTTTTGGTATCAGAGTGGATTTCTGATACTTGTTTCTCGTGTTATGGAGTTTATGAGTTTTTCTAGGTATTTTCGGATTTGTATGGATTCCGTCAATTGTCTCGTTTCGGAATTCCAAGGTATTTTGACGAGGTTCTATTGGGGGCTAAGCAGCGACAGGACATCTCCAGACGGCAAACAGGTAAATTTAGGTAATTTTATAGTTTTTATACCTGTAGTAATATCTGGGTAACATTTTGGTTACAGATATGACACATACACGTATTCTGGTACCGAGACGTGATCGCCCCTGTAAGAGGGCGATAGATTCTCTGGAGACAGAGTCTCCAGAGAGATCTGCTAGGGTCGCGCCTGTCCGTTAGGGACAGACTCGTCAAGATATTATAGGCACGTCGGATTATAAGACTCCGACGGTTCCGACTTCAGAGGTATATATCTCGACTGTATCACTAGTGGTATCACCTTCAGTATACCCGGCACCCCCTCTAGTCGTGCCTACTACTGCGTACTTGAGGTACGAGATGAGGTAGAGATATGGTGGGACACGCAACGCTCGATTATAGCGAGCAGCATATTACTTGGGCGAGATTTAGGGAGGCATTCGAGAGTTAGTATTTTCCCGGCGTATCAGATGACACGTCTGTAGGATTTTCTGAGTCTTCGGCAGAATAACCACTCAGTGATGGAGTATAATGCCGAATTTAAATCGGTTGGCCAGATTCTGTCTTAAGTTGGTGGTCGAGGGCAGATCTCGTATGCTCCAGTTTGTCTAGGGACTGGACGGGCATCTTCAGGTGAAGATTGCCGATTTTGGTAGTTCATCATACATAGAGGCACTGGATAGAGCTCTTATGATTGAGTCTGCTCATCAGAGAGTGAAAGTAGACAAGTAGAGGAAGCAGACTGATCGGACTTCCGGACAAATCCAACAGATACAAACTACTGGGCAGCAGCAGAACAGTCACATTCAGACGGGTCAGAGTACTTCTGGGTCATCTGGCTGACCCCAGAAGTCAGGACGCTCTGCATCAGGACGTTCCTGGTCTTCTCAGCAGAATCGGAAACAGTCCACCGATGAGTCTCACTGCACCCGATGAGGGTCCCGAGATCACATCATCTCTGCATGTACTCTGGGATAGTCAGTTTGCTATTATTGCAAACTACCTCGACATTTGAGCCGAGACTGTTCGCTGAAGGCTCAGCATGTAGCTTCCGGAGTTTCGGTTTCAGGAGGACCATTTGGTCAGTTTGGGACTCAGCGAGGCGGGCCGAAAGCCCAATCTTCGCATCGTCAGTAGAGGATAGCTCCCCCTGCAGCAGCTGCATATGGCATGCACGGGCAGGAGCATTCCGGTGTCCTTGTGGAGAACCCCACGGTATTCTGCCTTAGTGTTCTCCTGTACTATTCGTCAAGAAGAAGGATGGTACTCTGAGATTGTGCATCGATTATAGGCAGCTGAATGCAGTGACTATCAGAAATAAGTACCCCTTGCTACGGATTGAAGATTTATTTGATCAGCTCAGAGATACATCAGTGTATTCTAAGATTGATCTGTGGTCTGGATATCATCAGCTGAGAGTTAGAGATTCTGATATTCAGCAGACAACATTTCGCACCAGATACAGACATTACGAGTTTTTGGTTATGCCATTTGGGCTTACCAATGCTCCTGCAGTATTTATGGATCTGATAAACCGTATCTTTCTGGAGTACCTAGATCAATTTGTTATTGTGTTTATCGATGATATATTGATCTATTCGCGTTCTGAGGAGGAGCACACGCAGCATCTTCGCATAGTCTTGGAGACTCTGCGACGACATCATCTGTATGCGAAGTTCAGTAAGTGTGCATTTTGGTTATCTTCAGTTGGTTTTCTGGGACACGTGGTGTCAAGCCGAGGTATTTCAGTAGATCCTCAGAAGATCGAGGCTATCACTAGCTGGGAGCAGCCGAAGTCAGTCCAGGAGATCCGCAGTTTCTTGGGACTGGCTGGATATTACAGACGATTCGTTGAGAGTTTCTCCAGTATTGCTATGCCATTGACGCGTCTGACCAGAAAAGGCGTGAAGTTCATGTGGTCAGAGGCTTGTGAGACTAGCTTCCAGGAGCTGAAGCGGAGATTAGTATCAGCACCAGTTTTGATTTTACCTTCTGGTGATGACGGATTCATACTTTACATAAACACATCTCTACAGGGCTTGGGCGCTGTTTTGATGCAGCATGGTAGGGTAGTCTCTTATGCTTCTCGTCAGTTGAAGGAGCATGAGAAGAACTACCCAGTACATGATTTAGAGCTAGCCGCTATTATCTTTGCTTTGAAGATTTGGCGACATCATCTTTATTGTATTACTTTTGAGATTCTTACTGATCATAAGAGTCAAATATATTTTCACACAGAAGGAACTCAATCTCCGACAGAGGAGATGGATGGAGTTCCTGAAGGATTATGATTGTACTATTAGCTAGCATCCGGGTAAAGCTAATGTGATTGCTGATGCACTTAGCAGAAAGTCCAGAGGGACTTTAGCTTGTCACCGAATTTTAGTCACGGACTTGATTCAGGGATTCTCCGAGTTGGGCCTTGAGGAGCAGGGATGGACAAAGCAGGGTATTCTTGTTACCATGGTTGCTCAGTCGTCGATCAGGATGAGGATTCGAGAGGCCCATGCCGGAGATCAACATTTACAGTTCATTGGCAGCCAGATAGCTTCCGGACAGCAGACCGAGTTTACACGAGATGACGAGGGTATTGTTTATTTCCGAGGCAGATTATGTGTACCTCAGTCTCACCCTGTCATGGAGGAGTTACTTCAGGAGGCTCATCGTTCTAGATTTGCTATCAACCCAGGTGAGACCCGTATGTATCGTGATTTGAGGTGTTCCTATTAGTGGAACGGCATGAAGAAAGACATCGCGGAGTTTGTAGCTAGATGTCTTGTCTGTCAGCAGGTGAAGGCTAAGCACCAGAGACCTGCTGGTTTACTTCAGAGGATCCCTATTCCAGAGTGGAAGTGGGAGCATATTACTATGGATCTTGTGGTAGGATTGCATAGGACTCGACGAGGCCATGATGCGATTTGGGTAATCATTGACCGATTAACCACATCCGCACATTTTATAGCGATCCGGAAGACTGATTCTCTGGATCGATTAGCAGAGTTATACTGTCGAGAGATTATCAAGTTGCATGGTGTTCCTTTGAGTAATATATCAGATAGAGACCCACGATTCACGTCCCAGTTCTGGCAGAGTCTGCAGCAGGTTTTGGGCACACGGCTCCGTTTCAGTACAACATTTCATCCGCAGACAGATGGATAGTCAGAACGGACCATTCAGACTTTGGAGGACTTGCTGAGGTCTTGCGTTATGGATTTCAGAAGCAGTTGGGAGGACCACCTGCCATTGGTGGAGTTCGCCTACAACAACAGTTATCATTCGGCTATCCAGATGGCACCGTTTGAGGCTTTGTATGGTAGACCTTGTCAGACACCCACCCTCTGGGAAGAGGTTGGGGAGGCCTAGTTGGTAGGACCTCAGAGAGCTCAGCAGGAGGTAGAGTTGATTCGTACTATTAGACGGAGGATGTCAGAGGCTCAGGGCCGTCAGAAGAGTTATGTTGATCGACGACGGAGACCCCTGGAGTTCTCTACAGGTAATCATGTATTTTTGAGAGTTTCACCCACGAAAGGGGTGAAGAGATTTGGTCTTCGAGATAAGCTAGCTCCACGATATATTGGGTCATTCCAGATCTTGGAGAGGATTAGAGCAGTAGCTTACCGTCTGGCGCTACCACCATCTCTAGTGGGCATTTACGATGTATTCCATGTATCTATACTGAGGAGATATGTATCCGATCTAGCACATATACTATCAGATATATCAGTTTCCATTCAGCCTGACGTTACTTATGAGGAGGTTCCTGTACGGATTCTGGACCATAAAGAGCGTCAGCTGCGGAACAAGACTGTCCGACTGGTTAAAGTCGGATGGCAGCATCATTCTGACGAGGAGGCTACTTGGGAGTTGGAGGATACGATCCGAGCTCAATACCCTCATCTTTTTACTTGAGGTATGTGGGTTAGAGTTTCTTTCAGCATTTATACTGTTTGGTTATATTATAGTGTTTGCTGTTAGTTATAGCGGAATTTGGGGATCAAATTTTTATTAGTAGGGGAGGATGTAAGATATCAGAAAATTTAAATAAATAGGTTATTTGGGAAATAGCCTTATAAAATTTTTTCAGAATTTTAGGAATTTTCTGTGAATTTTTCGGAGCTCGTACGATGGGTTTTGAGGGGATCAATTACGGGTACGGATAAAGCCTGTTTGGGATACCCATTTAAGTGAGGAAATGTTTTAATATATATTTTCTTTTCTTTATTTCCTTCTCCCTTAGAACGCCGATCCCGACCCGACCTTTCCCCTCTCTGCCGACGCGAATTCCCGATCTCCCTCCGTTCGACGCACTCTCTCTCGCGGACGAATAGAAGACGACAGGAGCACCTTCGGCGCTCGTCGGTGTCGCTCGAGGGGGGAAGTCGTCAGAGCTCGACGGAAACCAGCGGAGTCTATTTGTTTCGGAGGTTTCTGTGCAAGCGTCGACAGCACAGCGGCTAGGGCATCAACGGGAGGTTTGATTTGCATCGTCTCCCAATCAATCGATCTTCCCTGTCCCCTCCTTTGGTTTTCTTCGTCCCGATTCTCTCCGGTCCTGTTCGATGGTTCTTGCCAAACCCTAGTTCCGTTCCAGCGCTGTGGGATCGAGCTAGATCCACCGATCGTCGGTGTGGAGAGGCAGTTAGGGATTCAAAGGTAAGCGACTGATTTCCTTCTTTTCTCTCTCAGGTTGTTGCTGATCTTGGAGGTTAGGGTTCTATTTCTGTGTTGATTCTTCTTGTCAGGTTTAGGGAAAAGTCTCAGATCCTTCTATTGTTGTTCTCCCCTGATCAAAGCTTGGTCCTCCTCTACTTGCAGCTGTGTGGGGGTCTCGGTTGAAGATGATGGGATCATTTGAGCTGTCGGCAGAGGCTAGGAGAGTTCTAGCTTGATTGGTGATCTCCACCGCTTGACCTCCTGCTTGATTCGATTGATATCGGTGGAGGTAAGGTTAGGTTATTAATTAGGTTGTTGTTTGGATTTGGGATCTTCAATCTTGATCTCACCTTGAACCAAACACCAGGGTTGTGTGCTGTGGATCAAAAATCAAGGCTGTGAAGGTGATCTTGGTTTCCAGCAGTGTTCCTATTTCGGCAGCAACCCCTTCAAGCATCAACAGTAGCTGGGAATTGAGGTATGGTGTACGGATTTGATTACATGATCATGTGTAGGATTAATCTAATGGAATGGTTAGGGTTAGGGTAATTAACCCTAGTCAACCGTTGGATTTCTAATCTAATTGGTGATTAGGGATTAGGTATCTAATCCTAATTAATCATTAGATTTAATTATGCAGATTGAGGTTGTGTTGATTAGGGTTTTGCCCTAATTTAGTTTTAGGAATTTTATTTAGTTATTTCATTTGGATGTAGCTAAATAAAATATATATATTGTTTGTCACAGGACTCTGATTCGAGACAGACGTCTCGACGTTGGATTTGGTGTGATACTACCTGCTATTTGAGGCAGGTACCCTTTGACTTATCTTTTCGATATTGTCTTATGATATGTATAGCTTATATATAATTACTAGTGATTGGTAGTTTAGCACTTTCCCTCGATTTAGTTTAGTTGATACCTGATACATGCTTATACTGTTAGCTGCTATACATTAGTTTGGCATGTTTTTCTTTCTGGCTATATTTACCTGTGTTCATAGAGATAGAGGTATTTATTGTGCTTCCCTCTATACTAGATTAGTTGATAGATATGTTGGATATGTGATGTTGGATTCATGTTGTTTATTATCCTTGTTATATATGTGTTTATCTTTTTGGCACCTACACATATGGAGGAGGATATGTTCAGGTATGACATATTGTAGCCGCATGCACCATATTGCATGATTGCATGCTGGGCGATTGTCGACTCCATTATTGTTGAGCTCGTCGGCCGGCTACATGGACCTCTGCACACTTGACCACTGCATGGGTAGTGGCGCAGCACTCAGGGTGTGTATGGTAGGTTACTCGGTGGTGCTCCGCTAGGACACTCATGGGTAGCGTGACAGGAGCGTGGTAGCACGCCGGGGTCCCTCCCCGTCATTGTGTACCGGGAGATGAGAGCATTGTACTCCCTCACTATGTTTGAGGTAGGAGGATAGGTGTACTCCGACAGCATCCCGTCCACTCGGCCACTCATCAGGGGTAGTGACGGCAGAGTGCACGGTTGTCACAGACCTACCCACTCGGTCTCACCATTGTGTGTGAGATGGCTGACTGGCAGTAGGGGTGACCAGGACATGTCATTTGCATCATATGCACAAATTGCATTATTTGTGATTGATGCATTTTGGTGATTGCATATGATTGACATGCATATAGGTTATATGCTTTTGCTCTGACTATTTTTATCTGTGTATGTTCACAGTCAGTTGCACAAGCCTCGCAGGTGAGTACAGTTTATTTCAGTTATGCATTTCTTATTATTTTTGCAGTAGACTGTACTACATGCTTATTGTTGGTTACTGCAGTTTATTCAGTTATGCATACCTGTTATACTGTTAGGAGACTGTAGTAGATGTTATACTGTTAGGATACTATACCGTAGGATTGTTGCTGGTAGTTATATGTTGTTGTACATATCTATTGGATTACCTGCTGAGTTCTTTGGACTCACACCGTTAAATTACTACCTTTCAGGTAGATGCCGTCGGGAGATATTCTAGTCGCTAGCCCCCTTTATCGCGAGGATTTCCTGTTGTCGGGATATGTTTTGCTTTTGCATCTTATAATACTTGTGATGTGGGTTTTGTATTGTGGACTTTATATCGAACACTTGGGTTTACTACTTTTGGTTTTCCGCTGCGGATATTTTTATTACTTCGTGGACTTCGTTTTCTTCGTCGTAGTGGAATAGGAGGTTTTACATATATCTACGATGATTTTATATCGTCTTCCTTTATATAACTGCGTGGATTGTTCATATTATATCTGTGTGGAAATATTGAATATAACTACGTGGATTGTTTACTATTTGTGTGTATTGTTCCGGCCGTGTGGGCCGATGGTTTAGATATATATATTTCTGGATTCATATTGTCACCCGTACAGGGGAGATGCTGCCAAAATTTCTTCTGGCAGGGACTACCTGGGGCGTGACATCTTTAGAGGTTCTCTCCATCGATTTGTTCGTGTGGATACACATAGAGGGTTATACACTTGACAACCTTGAGATCCGGCGAACCTTGGACGAGCGGGATTTGCGAAGAGCGTCGCATCAAGGGTAATCTCATTTTCTTTGTAAATCTAGTGTAGATCTAGGTTAGAGAAACTCGTACACGTAGAAAATTTTTGTTTTATAACTTCGCACGGATCCGGTGGAATGGGATTCGGGGTTTCCGCAACACAAAAAGTGATTTTTGCGGCCTGAAAAACCCTACAGTGGTATCAGAGCCACGTGTGAAGCATGTACGAGTTTCTTTTGTATTTTTATGAAAAATATCAGTTCTATAACTTTCTGTAAATTTATGATTTTTGTGTATTTTATGGGTATTTTTCTCGTAGAAGCGAAGCAACAAGTGTTTGAACACTTGTAGGCTTCGATTATCGAAAAATACCTTCCGAATCGGTAAGGTCTCGCCCAAAATGATTTGGGACAGCGGGCTAAGGCACTGTAGGATCGCTTAGGAACACTCGCGATGGTTATATCGCAAGTAGGGGTGCTGCCCCTAACCCCGCAAGGGTCTTTGTTCCGCGATCGCGCCCGAAAATCGCTAATCGGGGCCGCCGGGAAGTTGCGACTCATAAAATCATAAAAATATTATAAAAATTACAGAAATTTATGGAAATTACATAATTTAGAATTATGTATCATTTTCTGATGGTCATGGCCCAAAGAACCCAATTTGATTGGAAATATGTGTTGTAATTCATAATATGGTCTGCGCGCCATTTTTGTGTGTTTCTGCGTGTTGTACTTGATTTGCGACCTGCGCGTCGTCCCCTTTTATTTATATTCCTGTTGTAAAATAGTTTTTAGACTTGAATGTAACTCGAGTTTCACCTTTTGTAATGTACAAAATTGAAGCGGTGGAAGGTCCACTCGAGACGGAGTTACGAGGAGGGTGCGAGCAACACATGACGGTCAAAGGGAGGAGCTTGAAGAAGCTGTTGACCCTAGGTTGACCATCCGATCTTCTCATTGGCTTGAGAAGATCGTAGTAGGGTCATGACTAATCACAAAATTTAATTAATTGCTTGTGTGTGTGTATGTGATGCATGCTAGAATAGTAATTAATTAGTGCCTTAACGATTAGATTAGATCTAAATCGCGTACATGATGCACCTCCACGATTAGATTAGATCTAAATCGTGTATATGATACACATCGTCGATTAGATTAGATCTCAATCGTGTCAACTTGAAATGCCTACCATGCCGTGATACCCATCACTACCTCGATCACATGTTGTTGAATCTGCCAAAGCAGAGCAACACATATTATCTTGGTAGGGTGTGGAGGGACAATCTTGGTCCCGCCTATCAACGCATGGGTGAGTACAACTCAATTAGATTGAGTAACTAGTTAACTCAATTGGATCGAGTTTAACTATAGGCATTTTCCAATGGTTGGTAGATAGATCAAAATCACATTTATATTAATTCTTGGGCGATTTAGCCAAAGCTAACTCAAGTTTTAATATATATGTGGATCTTGATCCTATAAACAAGAGTTGCATAAAGATGTAATTGGTAATTAGTTACCTACCGATCATACTAAGTCTTGGGCGATTTAGCCAAAGCTAACTCAGGGCGTGGTATGATGTGGATCTTGTCCCGCACGAATTATAGTTGGTTAGAATCTAGTAGGTGTGGTTTGACCACGTCCATGACTTGATTCTACAAAAGTTCTATAATTCAGTGGGAGCATCATTTAATTAAAGGCCTAATTAGATGATTAGTGGAATATGATTATTTATTTTCTGCATTTTCTGTTGTAGATTGTCATGTCGGCAAACACGAACACCTTCTCCCTGCGTTCTGTCCTTGATAAGGACAAGCTCAACGGAGCTAACTTCCTGGACTGGTACAGGAACCTGAGAATTGTTCTCACACAGGAACGAAAATTGTACGTCCTGGAGTAGCCTATTCCCGAGGCACCTCCTGCCACTGCCACGCGAGCTGATCGAGATGCTTACAAGAAGCATCAAGATGATGCATTAGATGTGTCATGTCTTATGCTCGCGACCATGAACTCTGAGCTTCAGAAGCAACACGAGTTGATGGGCGCTTATGATATGGTTGAACATCTTCGTCAACTATATCAAGGACAAGCGAGGCACGAGAGATTCGAGATCTCTAAGGCACTCTTTCAGTGCAAGATGCAAGATGAGACTCCCGTAGGCCCATATGTACTCAAAATGATTGGGTACATAGAAAATCTACAAAGGTTGGGATTCCCACTTGGCCAAGAGCTGGCCACTGACCTGATCTTGCAATCCTTGCCAGATAGCTATAGTCAATTCGTTCTAAATTATAACATGAACGAAATTGACAAGCCACTGCCCGAGCTACTTAGTATGTTAAGAACTGCTGAGCTTAACCTTAAGAAGGTTAAACCCAATTCCATTCTGATGGTACAAAAGCATAAGGACAAGGGCAAGCCCAAAGGTAAGGGAAAGTCTCAAGCCAAGGGCAAAGGCAAGACACTGAAACCCAAAGAAGGGGTTGCCAAGGATGCTACCTGCTTCCACTGCGGTCAGACTGCAAAGTGTACCTGGAAGATCTTAAGAAGAAGAGAAGTGAGACTTCCACTTCAGGTATATATGTTATAGAAGTCAATCTATCTATTTCTTCATCATGGGTATTAGATACCGGATGTGCTTCTCACATTTGTACTAATGCGCAGGCGCTGAGAAATAGCAGGGCATTGACGAAGGGCGAGGTGGACCTACGCGTAGGCAATGGAGCACGGGTTGCTGCTGTTGATGTAGGAACTTATTCTCTATCTCTGCCCTCTGGGCTTGTACTAGAATTGGATGATTGTTGTTATGTGCCTGCTCTAACTAAGAACATTATATCAATTTCTTGTTTAGACAAGAAATGCTTTTCATTTATAATAAAGAACAAATGTTGTTCAGTTTATTTAAATGATATGTTCTATTATAGTGCACCTCTGATGAACGGACTCTATATTCTAGACCTTGAGAACCCTATCTATAACATAAGTACCAAGAGGTTCAAGTCAAATGACATGAACCAAACCTATATCTGGCACTGTCGCTTAGGTTATATAAATGACAAACGCTTATCCCAGCTCCATAAAGATGGTTTGCTGGACTCATTTGATTTTGAATCTTATGAGACATGCGAGTCATGCCTACTGGGCAAGATGACCAAGACTCCCTTTAGTGGACACAGCGAGAGAGCGACTGACTTGTTAGGACTTATACATAATGATGTATGTGGCCCTTTCAATGTCGCTGCCAGAGGTGGTTATAGGTACTTCATTATATTTACTGATGACTTCAGTAGATATGATTATGTGTATCTGATGACACATAAGTCAGAATCCTTTGAAAAGTTCAAAGAATTCAAGAATGAAGTACAAAACTAGCTCGGCAAGAGTATTAAGATACTTCGATCAGATCGAGATGGTGAATATCTTAGCCATGAGTTTCATGACTATCTAGCTGAGTGTGGGATTCTATCTCAACTCACTCCTCCAGGAACACCACAGTGGAATGGTGTATCCGAAAGGAGGAATTGTACCTTATTAGATATGGTACGGTCTATGATGAGTCACACAGATCTTCCCATGTATCTTTGGGGCTATGCTCTAGACACAGCAGCCTTCATTCTCAACTGAGTTCTATCTAAGGCTATAATAAAGACACCATATAGGATATGGACTGGGAGAGATGCCCAGGTGTCTTTTATGAGGATTTAGGGTTGTGAGGCTTACGTTCGACATCAAGTCTCGGACAAATTGGGATCCAAATTCGATAAGTGTTATTTTATTGGATATCCCAAGGAAACGAAGGGATATTACTTCTACATTCCCAATCAACACAAGATAGTTGTGGCTAAGATTGGGGTATTTCTAGAAAGAGACTTTGTTTCTAGAAAAACTAGTGGGAGTACATTCAATCTTGAAGAAGTTCAAGATGTGGACCATAGCACTGAAGCCTCGATGGAAGTTGAACTAGAACCATAAAGTGTTGTGGATGATGTTGTTCCACAAGGAGTTGAGGAACCACAACCAGTTCAAGTAGACCTACCTCTTCGCAGATCTGATAGGGTACGTCGTCAGCCTGAGAGATACTTATTTCTCTTGTCTGACCATGATGACGTTGTGCTCATTGAGGATGAGCCTACCTCCTATCAGGAAGCTGTGATGAGATCAGATTCTGAGAAATGGCTAAAGGCCATGAGATCCGAGATGGAATCCATGTACACTAACCAAGTATGGACTTTGGTTGATCCACATAAAGGGGTCAAATTCATTGGGTGTAAGTGGGTCTTTAAGAGAAAGACTAACATGGATGGACTTATTTATAAGGGTCTCTTGGTAGCTAAAGGGTTCAAGCAAATTCATGGTATTGACTATGATGAAACTTTCTCTCCAGTAGCGATGTTTAAGTCCATTCGGATGATGCTTGCTATTACAGCGTACCATGATTATGAGATTTGGCAGATGGATGTCAAAATCGCGTTTCTGAATGGAAACCTGCTCGAGGATGTGTACATGACACAACCTGAGGGTTTTGTAGATCCACAGCATACTGGCAGAGTATGCAAGCTGCATATGTCCATTTATAGACTAAAACAAGCTTCTCGGAGCTAGAATCTTCGATTCGATGATGTGATCAAATAGTTTGGTTTCATGAAGAATGAAGATGAACCTTGTGTCTACAAGAAGGTTGTAGGAAACACAGTTGTCTTCCTTATATTGTATGTGGATGACATACTACTCATTGGGAAAGACATCCCTTTGCTGCAGTCTGTCAAGACTTGGCTAGGGACTTGTTTCTCAATGAAGAACTTAGGTGAAGCATCTCGCATTCTAGGCATACAGATCTATAGAGATAGATCTATGAGATTGTTTGACTAAGTCAGAGTACATACATTGACAAGGTATTACTTCGATTTGCCATGCATAACTCCAAGAAGGGATTTCTGCCGATGTCACATGGTGTGAGTCTTTCGAAGACTCAAAGTCCTTCTTCTAGAGAGGAGAGAGACCGCATGGATCAGAACTCTTATGCCTCAGCCATAGGATCTATCATGTATGTCATGCTATGTACTCATTCTGATGTCTCATATGCTTTGAGCATGACGAGCAGATACCAGTCAGATCCAGGTGAAAGTCACTGGATAGCAGTCAAGAATATTCTTAAGTACTTGAGAAGGACTAAAGAATATTTCTTGATATATGGAGGCGATGACGAGCTAGCTATAAAAGGTTACAGTGATGCTAGCTTCCAAACTGATCAAGATGATTATCGATCGCAGTCTGGGTTCGTGTTTTGCATAAATAGTGGTGCTGTGAGCTGGAAGAGTTCGAAGCAGGACACAGTTATTGATTCTATAACAGAAGCCGAGTATATTGCTGCATCAGAAGCAACAAAGGAGGCAGTTTGGATCCGCAAGTTCATTACTGAGCTTGGGGTGGTTCCTAGCATAGCTGATCCGATTGAGCTCTATTGTGACAACAATGGAGCAATTGCACAGGCTAAGGAACCTCGCTCACACCAACGGACCAAACACATACTACGGCGCTTCCATCTCATTCGAGAGATTATCGATGGAGGAGATGTGAAGATTTGCAGAGTACCCACAGAGGCTAACATCGCAGATCCCTTGACCAAGGCTTTGGCACAGAGAAAGCATGATGGTCACACTAGGTCATTAGGCCTTAGAGCTTACACTGATTGGCACTAGTGCTAGTGGGAGATTGTTAGTTAGAGCCCTAGAGCCAATCATTTGATGATTGTTGTATGGACTCATTTTATCATATTTCGTATGTATATAAAGGCATTTGTTTATGGTTATTATACTTACTTGTATTGGTGCCAAATAACTAAGTATAATAGCGTCCTTGATTTGAAGGTTCTTACCTATATCAATCGATTGGTTGAATCGATAGTGAGATGATATAGGGAACACTACTCTTAATCATTCCTAGTCAAGGATTAACATTTAGGGACAATGTTAATGTGATGAGACTAGCATGTAGGTCAACTCGATGACTTGATCTCACAAGTCATGGATATAGAGATATCAAGTTGACACATGATTATGTATTGGAGAATGTATACTGAATGACTCACCATGAGAAAGTATCATGGATCGTTATATGAGTGGCATATACTTTCTCATGTGGCTATTAGTATGACTATTAGTCCTTGGACCTGAAGTCATCATGGTTCCCTACATAATGAGTTACATACTTTGGCTTCGTCAAACGTCACCCATAACTGGGTGGACTATAAAGGCGATTACTGGGTATGTAACAAATTATGCAGAGGGATGTGAGTGATGTAGATAAGATCTATCCCTCCTATATGATGGAAGTGACATCGTTATTCTTGATAGAGTGAGATCACTAAGTGCATGACCATGCCCAAATGAGTCAATATGAGATGTTGAGCTCATTTGTTTGAGTAAGTGTACTTGGAGTTCAAGATTTAGATTGATTAGAGGATGACACTGTCTATGCCTCACATTGATCAATTAAGATGTCTATGATAGAAGGGCATTGTCACATATTGTGAAGAGTCACAATTAGTAGTCATAAGGTGATGTTGGATCTCAACATTCTTGTAACTTGGGTAGTAATGATGTGTTGCTAAATACCGCTCATTACTTATGCTTCTAAATGGGTTTAGGAGCATTGCCAACGTTACAAGAACCTATAGGGTCATACACAAAGGGCAATTAGATGGAGATTAGGTTCATTTGATGAACCAAGAGCATTAGATTCATGTGATGAACCAAATTGGATTAAGAATAATCCAAAGTAAACTAATTGAGTTGGACTCAATTTGGTTCATGTGTTAAATGAGTCTAATTTGGACTTAGACTCATTGAGCCAATTTAATTCAATGAATAGAGATTCATTAAATTAAAATTGACTTGAACCAATGGTTAGATTTGATCAACCATGGGAGAGAAGTGGTCAAGTTTGACTTGACTTGAGAGGAAGATGAAAGGTCAAGTTTGACTTGACCATTGCCACCTCATTTGTGAGTTGACATTAAGTGGACTAATGATGATGTGCCACATCATCAAGGCTAGCACATGTGTGTGCCACCTCATGAGGGAGATCAAGAGTTGTGACTCTTGAAATCCCATGGAGGTTTATAAGCCTCAAAAGGTGGCAAACCACTTAATTCACAAGTGTGAGTTTCATTTGGTTTTGGTAACCTCCTTATTCTTCCTCTCTACCTTTCTTCTCTCCCTCTCCTCCACCATTGCTGATCCTCTAAGGTTGCTAGCACATCTTTAGAGGTTCTCTCCATCGATTTGTTCGTGTGGATACACATAGAGGGTTGTACACTTGACAACCTTGAGATCCGGCGAACCTTGGACGAGCGGGATTTGTGAAGGGCTTCGTATCAAGGGTAATCTCTTTTTCTTTGTAGATCTAGTGTAGATCTAGGTTAGAGAAACTCGTACACGTAGAAAATTTTTATTTTATAACTTCGTACGGATCTGGTGGCATGAGATTCAGGATTTCCGCAATGCAAAAAACCGTTTTTGCAGCCCGAAAAATCCAACAATAAACACCCACAGTGTATAAAGTACCTAATCAATCACTATAGGCCAAACAGATAACCTAAATTATGTGAAGATCCATAATAACACATATGGGAAAAGTAAGAAAACACACACACACACACACACACACACACACACATATATATATATACATATAAACAAATTCACTTGCTTACCGTGAAGTAAACCCCTACCAAAGACAAGTGGGAGTACAAAATAAAGTTACCTATTCACTGATCAAGCAATCAAAGCTAACATGAAAAACATATGCATAAAGAAAACTTAATTAATAACAAGTTAGAGTATAACGTCAAGAAAGGATGAAGGTAAATTCCTCACAAATAATTACAATGATAACACCAGAAACATTGATTTACTCTTGATTATAATAGCTTAGGGAGCAGATCAGGAGGTCGATTTTCACTAGTCTCCTCTAATCAGGAAAGCTGGCTAGAGGATCATAAATTAATAATTCTAGCTTTTTTTGGTGTGCCACCCCATCAATAGCCCCGTAGCTAAGAGCCCTTAAAAAGGAATCCACCATGGGTTTCATGAAAGTAGGAGATTCAAGGTATGCCTTCTTGTGCTGCTCAAAGCAGGCATCCTCATTGGCCTTATAATCATCTAGTTCCTCTTGAGAATCCTTTAAAGCAGTCTCTTTAAGATTCAGAGTGGATAGATAGTCTGCTAATTCAGCTGTGTGAGTATCTTTCAGTGATTGTAGTTGGGAAGACAATTGGTCGACCTCAGAAGCTTGCTTCTCCAACTTGGATGATAACTCCTCACCATGGGTAGTGGCCGACTGAAACTGAGATTGAAGGCTTTCTAGGTCGGCCTTATACTGGTTCGATTGCTCCATCTTAGTTTGTAATGCTTGACGGGTTTCTTGCAACTATGAGGAGAAACTGTCTAGTTTCTCAGGGGCCTGGGCAGAAGATAATTCTGAAACTTGTCTTCTTAATACCCCATTCTCTTGGATTAAGTTATGCAATAAATGAGCTATATTCATGTTATTTATCCAGCACTGCAAAAACAATGGGTCATTAAGAAAATGCTTAAGGAAAGGTAAGTATATGCATGAACGATTTTACCTTCGTCTCCTTAAGAGAGAAGCTATCGGCCATTTCAAAAAGATCGAGCCCCTCAATCAATTGGCGAACTTTCTCCCATGCTGTAGTAAACCCCCCCCCCCCCCCTCTCCAAACAATATAGGAAGAGTAGGAGTGGAGGAAGACGTGGAAGTTAGAGTAATTTGGATTCAAGGGGGGCAAAAAAATAAAAAATGGCGAGTCCTGACCTTTTTCCCCTCGGGCGGGTAAGGACATTGGCTCAGAGAACGTCATAACAAAAGTAGGAGAAGAACTATCACTGCAAGTAGGTAATTTCGTGGAAGAGGATTAAGCAAGAGTAGGATATAGAGTAGAAAGGGGAAAATCAAGAGAAGAAGGAGTAACATTTATGAGAGGAGTATCGGCAGGAAGGGATACAATTTTTTGCTTAAGGGAAGGGGCAAGAGTCAATTTGCATCTCTTCTTATTAGGGGCTTCCTCAGGGGATTTCTCCGAACCTACTGGAGAAGTGAGCTCAATGATTGGAGGAAGGTCAGGGAAAGATCCTTCGGGGGTCGGCTTGTGAGAACTGGAAGCAATCCTTGTGGGGGCAGAAACTTCTGCTAAAGGAGGTTCTCCCAATTCATAACGAAGTTCTTTCTCTTTGGCATGGAGTGCCTCCTCTTCCAGGCATAGTTTCTCATCAACTGCAACTTCAAATAGAGCATCCACTGCGCAAAACAAAAGATATTTTAGTTAGTAAAAAGGAATTTTGATAGATAAACTACAATCACCAAGAGAGCCACGAAGCTCTATCTTAACGGGCCTCAAACCAAACAGATAGAGAATATCATTGCGTATCCATTTATGAATGAATAGGCGACAACCTAATAGTCTTTCTGAATAAGTGGTGAAGGAAGAGTGTCGATGCAGTTCTTTTACGTCCGGAAGAGTAGGAAGGGAGGATTGCCAAGAAGAAGACCAAGGGGCAAGCGCGGGAAATTTCACAAAAATGAAACGCGATTTCTAACCCTTAATGGAAGAGGGCATTTCTTCAAAGAAGGTCATCTTAGACCTAGATTGAAACAGAAAGACACCAGGGTTCGACCTCTTGGGGTAGGAAAACATAAAGAAATTTTGGAGAGTCGGGGGAATGTCGAAAAGATGAAACATCATGTACAAACCACATAGATAGAGGAAAGCATTAGGGGCAAATTGTTGTAAAGGGATATTGAAGTATCTGCTTATTTCTATCAGAAAAGGGGGAATGGGAAAGCGTAGGCCGGCTATCAGTTGATCTTTGAAAAAAGTGATATAACCGGTGAGGGGAAGATGAGGATGAGCGTCAAAAGTAGGAATCACAATGAGGTATTCTTTAGAAATTTCATACTCCAAACGAATAGAAGCCCTATCAGTCTTACGGAAGATGGAGGAAGTTTGGGCATACCAAGCAGCGAAAGATTCTTCGACCATAGAATAACGCAAGAAAACAAGAAATACAACTTACTGAAGCTTCGAAAGAAATGAACAGAAGGACGAAGCTAGAAAAGAAGAAAAAGCAGTAGAAGCTAAAAAAAAATGCTAAATAACAACTAGGGGTGATCGCGAATCGGGTTGGTTCGGTTATTAGGATAAAAAATTATTCGGCCCTACTAGATAGATAATACAATATCAAGACCTACATCCGACCCTATATCCGGCGATTATTATGTATCAGATATCTGACGGGTTGTCAGTTATTTGGATATCCGACCCTATATCTAATGAAATATAAAATATAAATATAAAATAATAAAAAATAAAATATTTTAAAATGATAATAGACATTACTCATTACACGTTGTAGTAGCTAATCACCAATAGCTGCTACAACGTGTAGCAACTTATCGACAGTAACTACTACAACGTGTAGTAGCTTATCTGCAGTAGCTACTATAACGTGTAGCAACTTATCGACAGTAGTTGCTACAAGTATGGGTGATCGCAGATCAAGTTGGTTCGGTTATTGGGATAAAAGACTATCCGACCCTACTAGATCGAATAATGTAATATCAGGACCCTACATCCGATCCTATATCTGGTGAATTTTTTTTTCGGTTTGGTTCGGGTCGGTATAAGCGGGTTGACTGCTCACCCCTAATAACAACACCAGCAAAGAGCGGGGGAAGACGAGGAAGGTAAGAAGATAAAGGGTTTAGGATTTTTCCAACAATATTATAGATAATAAGGGTAGTTGGATATGAAGAACCCTCACAAGAGGAGCCGTTGATTTGCTAAGGGAAGAATGCGATAGGACGTTACTAAAAAAGCGTGTGAACCATTACGTCAGGAAGAAGAAATGGGCAACATGTGTCAGGAATCCATGAACGGACATTTATGATGGACATAACAGATTTAAGCATGCTCGAGTTATCGTCGCAGTATTGTACGCCTCCAATATTCTCTTTCCGTTGAAGAACCAATCAACAACGAGGAAATGTGGAAAAAGGTGTTCAATTTTCTAAGCGCAATAAAGAGAAGAATGAGGAGAAAATATAGATAAATTAAGGCGAGGCTTGGCTCCAAATATTCTGACCAACACAATCCCGACCGATTTTCGTAGATAGAATGAAGTCCAAAGATCTAATTAAGCTCATACTCGTTCGGGATTATACCAAAAATTCTTTGTTCAATTACTTCTAGCGTAGTTGATCACTTGTTTTTAGACATCCTCCTTAAACATTTACATGAAGCTTTCATATCACTATCAGTAATTTTACAACCATAGCTCTTGAGCCGCCATACACAAACATAACAGATCAACAAATCTATAGATACCAGGTCACTATACAAATATGTGACTGAAAGGTCACCCAAACAAGCCGACTCATTATCATGTTCTTTGGGATAAAAACAAATTTTACTCGATATTATTACTGATACAAAAATTTGTCACCCAACAAAATCTAATGAGAGCCACCCAATTGCTCTTCTCATCCTAAGTGGAGGCGGGTAGTAGAGTGACAGTCCGAACAGAAGGAAGAGGCTTATCCTATCCTCTGACACTTGTATGGTTCCCCCTCACAAACATGTGATTGAAAGGTCCTCTCTTACCTAATTTGAGCCAACTTGGCTTGCAGAAGATCCACCTTAGCCTTCTGCTAATCCAAAGATATTAGCAAACCATCTGCATGAGCTTTTCTATTTAGAATGGCTATCTCTGAGGTGTGTCGGGCGCTTAGATTATCCATCTCCTCAATTTTTTGCTTCAACTCCGAATAGACTTTATTCCTCAAAGCCACTTCTGACTGGACCTATGATTGAGTTGATAGCAGACGCACCTCTAGTTCCTGATGGGGTGAGCGATGTAGATTGAGGGCTCGCACCGCCTCGTTTAAAGGTTTTTTCTTCTCGCGCAACAATTGATCCCAAGGAGGAGGATCTGAAGCCATGACTTCCAATAAGACCTTTAGAAAGAAAGTAGAACAAGAGAAAGCAAAGCTGGATGTTGTAGAAGGAAGGATCGCATACTTATTTAAATAGCTAGAAGTATCACGGGACCATTGTAGCAGAGGTCATGGGATCATGATATCAGAAGTCACGGGATCATTGTAGCAGGGGTCACGAGATCACTGCCACACTCAGGTCTAGTCAGTCGGACACACCTCCTTCGACTAGACTTGAAGGAAAGGCTAGTGATATGGGTTATAAGGAGTGGAGTCCATGTAATAATGTGAAAGGGGATATAAGGAGAAGAAAGAGGAAGTAAGGATGTTCGGTCAAGACAAATGCGCTCGGTAAGCAAATCTCGGTCGTCCACTTTGGACAGGCCGGGATAAAAATAGCATAGCACATAATATAAATAGGTATATGAGATCGAACAAATCCAAATGGGTGAAGTACTAGCAAGCGCGCCTATGCCTAACGAGGAAGTCTTGATCGAGCAGGAAATATCGACCGAGAATGTAGGTCTGGTCGAGAGTATAAGCCAAATCAAATTATAACAAATGAAGGATTAGCGCGTGTTGATATGCTCGCCGGTAGAAGGATGACCGAGCGTAAAATATCGGACAAGTTAAAATAACAGAGGGTCAATAAACCTAGGAGCCCTTAGCAAGCAAAGCTCTGCTAAGTTTAAAGGCATACATCCCTAAGCAATCTCTGTAGTACCCAACATGACTCGATCGGCGAAACTCGCGCGAGGATCAACACAATACAAACATATTTCGCCCAGTAGTAGAATCCCGATCGAGCATATACATGACTCATTCGGCAATATAATCTCGGACGATTGAGCAGACATACGGACCGAGACGATCAAAAGGGATTCAGCTCAGAAAACATCAGGTCAGACAGAGATATAACGCGTCCGATAGTATAATCCCGGTCGAGCGTATACATAACTCACTTGGTAGTGTAATCTCGAATGAACAAGTAGACATGCGAACCAAGGTTGTTGGGAGTGACCCGGCTTAACACGGTCGGTAGAAGAAGCCCGGACGAGCATACACATAACTCGCTCGGTAGTATAATCTCGGGCGATCGAGCAGGCATACACACCAAGGTTGTCAGAAGGGACCCGACTTAACACGGTCGGTAGAAGAAGCCCGGACGAGCATGCACATAACTCGCTCGATAGTATAATCTCGGGCTATCGAGTAGGCATATGAACCAAGGTTATCAGAAGGGACCCGACTTAACACGGTTGGTATAATAAGTCGGGATGAGCATACACATAACTCGCTCGGTAGTGTAATCTCGGGCTATCGAGCAAGCATACGAACCAAGGTTATCAGAAGGGACCCAGCTTAACACGGTCGGTATAATAAGCCCGAATGAGCATACACATAACTCGCTCGGTAGTGTAATCTCGGGCGGGTATACCAACACGCACCTTTATGAGTCTATTAGGATAAAATCGACCTGGTAAAATTTGGCTGGGCATAAAGACACTCACATTCATTAAATCTCGTGAGCATAGTTAGTAAGGAGTATTACAACCAAATATAGGTGATGTATGAATAATATACAATCATATGGCAACCTGATGGGAAACAGCTTCTCGAAACTTCTGTAAATGTGCTAGACAACAAAGAAGGTATATTTGGGGTACGAAAAAGATTCCTTAAACTATTATTGTAGGTACTTACGTCATCTCATAACAAACTCTAACAAACCGGGGTCCACTTCATGACTACGAAGGTTATATGAAGTGGTATAAAAAGGGGAATCCTATCCGTTGGCCAGGTACACGCACAACTCCGCCACTGAAACCCTAAGTTTCATTTGAGTTCACTGTACTTCTTCCTCCTCCCACCTAAAATGGAGAAAACTAACTTGGGCATCGGAGGGCCTAGCCAAGGATTCCCACCCCGATCTTAGGTTACTAACGCTTTGTTGGTTGGCTTGATAGTGCATAGGAGGTGATATCATCTACCGGGGCATTGAGTTGTGGTTTTCTTCATCGTGGTGCTCCAATTGGTCGGCGTTTTCCCCTAGATCTGCTTTGGGTTTCTCAGATCTAGCTTCAACTCGTTATTCTTATCACTGGGAGGTATTTTTGATCGGATTTCTTCAGGGTCTGCTCTGGTTTTCCTCATATCCATGGCTAATCATCTTCCCTAGAGTTGTCGCCTACCTTCTCTCTGGAGTCTCCGTTCACCGTCCCCAGCTCTTCATTGCGTCAAGCTTTCAGATAGGATCATAGCTCTCATTCCTTGAAGGATGTTATCGATGCTTTATTTGTGAAATATGAATTATCATTATCTAGACCGAGAGGGTAAGGATTGTTGGTTGCTACTCGGAAAGCCTATAGGTTCCACTGTACAAAAATTTTGTACAAAGATCTGAACCTTTTCCTAGCTACCATGTGTTCTTTTAAATTAAAATTTTGGATCTCCTGCGGAACTTAACACGTTTGATCCAAAACTTAATCTATTTGTTCTTTTAGGTTTTGACTTGGATCTCCTGCGGAACTTAACACGTTCGACCCAAGTCTCCTTAAGTTATTAATTCCATTAAATATTAATTTCCATAAAAGGTTCCCAGTACTGACGTGGCGAGGCACATGGCCTTACTGGATATGGGAGCAACCACCACCGACTAGACAAAACCTTTAATAGAAAGCTAATATTTAATTTCCTAAAATAACTTTAGGTTAACCAAAGAGAACAATCAAATCACAAGGAAAAGAAAGAAACAAAAGAACACAACTTCGAAAAAACATATTCGAAATACTAGAACGTAAGCCTCTTGTATTTGGTATTATTTCCATAAATAACTAGCATGATGCAGAAATAGAAATTACTAGTTATACCTTGTAGAAAAACCTCTTGATCTTCTACCGTATTCCTCTTCTAACCTCGGACGTTGTGTGGGCAACGATCTACCAAGATGAGAAACCACCAACCACCTTCTTCTTCTCCAAGCAAGGTTCAGCCACAAAGGAAGAACTTTACCAAAGAAGAAAATCAAAATACTAACCAAGCTCCAAGAGATGCTAGCTTTCTCTCCTTCTTCTTCTTCTTCTCCAAGTAGTATCCGGCCACCACAAGAACTCCAAGAGAGAAGTTCGGCCACCACAAGAGGAAGAGAGGGAGAGGGTAATGGTCGGCCACACCACGGAAGGAAAAGGGAGAAAACAATAGAGGTTGTTGTCTTGTGAAGGCACCCTCACCCCTTCTTTTATATTCCTTGGCCTAGGCAAATTAGGAAATTTAATTACAATAAAATTTCCTTAATTTCTTGACATGATTTATTTGAGAAAAATAAAATAAAATTTCCCAAATAAACTCTAATGGTCAGCCACATCAAGAGGAAGCAAATTGGACAAGTTTTAATCAACAATTAAAACTTTCCTTATTTGTTTCCGGAAATTTTAAAAATAAAATTTCTCTTTAAAATCTCTTCATGGTTAATAAAAGGAAATATCTATAATTTTAATTTTATTAACATGTGAATAATTTTAAAGAGAAAATAAAAACTCTCAATCTACAAATAAGGAAAGAGATCTAATCTCTTTCTTTAATCTTTTGTAAATCTTTTACAAGAGAGATATTTTAATTTTAATTATCTTTAAATTATATCTTCCACATAATAATAAAATCTAAAATTAAATTTCTTTTTATTTAATTATGGCCGGCCCTACTAGCTTGGGTTCAAGCTAGGGCCGGCCAGCTTAGGCCGGCCCTAGCTTGGTTCCCAAGCTAGCTTGGCCGGCCCCTTTAGGTGGGTATAGAAGGTGGGTATATGTGGGTATAGTACTCTATAAATAAGAGGCTACGATAGGGACCGAGAGGAGGAATTGGTTTTGGTCTCCGATAAAATTAAGCATCCCATGTTCGCCCCGAACACACAACTTAATTTTATCAATGATAATTCATTCCACTAGAGAACTATCATTGAACTACCGCACCAATCCCAAATTACATTTTTGGGCTCCTTCTTATTATGAGTGTGTTAATCTCCCTGTATTTAAGATATCGAATGTCCACTAATTAAGTGAGTTACTGACAACTCATTTAATTAATATCTAAGTCCAAGAGTAGTACCACTCAACCTTATTATCATGTCGGACTAAGTCCACGCGGGGTTTAACATGACAATCTTTATGAGCTCCTCTTGAGGACATTATCAACCTAGTATCACTAGGACACAGTTTCCTTCTATAATCAACAACACACACTATGAGTGATACCATTTCCCAATTTATCGGGTTTATTGATTCATCGAACTAAATCTCACCCATTGATAAATTAAAAAATAAATATCAAACATATGTGCTTGTTATTATATTAGGATTAAGAGCACACACTTCCATAATAACTGAGGTCTTTGTTCCTTTATAAAGTCAGTATAAAAGGAACGACCTCAAATGGTCCTACTCAATACACTCTGAGTGTACTAGTGTAATTATATAGTCAAGATAAACTAATACCTAATTACACTACGACCTTCTAATGGTTTGTTCCTTTCCATTCTGGTCGTGAGCTACTGTTTATAATTTATAAGGTACTGATAACATCATCTTCTGTATGTGACACTACATACTATGTTATCTACAATATAAATTAAATGAACAACTACAAAACAAATGTAGATAATTAGACCAAATGTGATTCTTTATTCATAATGAATGTTTACAAAGCTTAGGCTTTCAGTATACACTCCAACAATCTCCCACTTATACTAATGACTAAGCTGTCATATCTTCTGCCATACATCTGATTCTCATTCCCTCCACATGCCGATCGAAAGCTTTCGCCGGAAGGGCCTTAGTGAAAGGATCTGCCAGGTTATCCGCTAATGCAATCTTGGCGATGACAACTTCTCCTCGCTTCACGATATCTCGTATCAGGTGGTACTTGCGCTCTATATGTTTACTCGCCTTATGAGCTCGTGGTTCCTTCGAGTTTGCAACTGCACCACTATTATCACAATAAATTGTGATGATCTTGGGCAAACCAGGAATCACATCTAAGTCCATTAGAAAGTTCCTGAGCCATACTGCTTCTTTAGCTGCCTCAGAGGCTGCTACATACTCGACTTCCATGGTTGAGTCCGAAGCGTTTTTACTTAACACTCCTCCATGAAATGGCTCCACCTCCTAAAGTAAACACATAGCGATGTAGACTTACTATTGTCCCTATCGATTGAAAATCAATCAGTGTAACCCACAGGGAGCAAATCATCTGCTTGGTAAACTAGCATATAATCCTAGTCCTTCTGGTACTTTAGTATATGCTTTACCGCAATCCAATGTCCTTGTCCGGGTTACTTCGATATCTGACCATGCCCATAGTAAAACAGATATCCGGTCTCGTGTATAACATTGCATACATTAGGCTTCCTAGAGCATAAGGAACCGCTTTCATGTCCTCTATCTCTTTTGATGTCTTTGGAGACATCTCTTTAGATAGAGCTACTCCATGTCTAAAGGTAAGAAACCTTTCTTGGAGTCTTGCATGCTAAAACGAGCAAGGATTGTATCTATATATGAAGCTTGGGATAGACACAACATTCTTTTCTTGCGATCCCTTATAACTTTGATCCCAAGAATGTGTGCACATTCTCCTAAGTCCTTCATATCAAATTGTTTGGACAACCATACCCTTACGTATGATAATACCTTGACATTGTTGCCAATTAACAAAATATCATCTACGTATAGTACAAGAAATACCACCACGTTTCCGTTACACTTCTTATATACACAAGACTCATCCGGACTTTGAATAAATCCATATGACTGGATTACTTCATTAAACCGGATGTTCCAAGACCTTGAAGCTTGCTTTAGTCCATAAATGGACCGATTGAGCTTGCATACTAGATGCTCTTTGCCTTTTTCAATAAATCCTTCTGGTTGCTTCATATGGATGTTCTCTTCAAGACTTCCATTAAGGAAAGCTGTCTTGACATCCATTTGCCAAATCTCATAATCCATATGAGCAGCAATGGATAAGAGTATCCGGATAGACTTAAGCATGGCTACCGGTGAAAAGGTTTCCTCATAATCGATTCCCTCTTTCTGAGTGTACCCTTTCGCAACAAGCCTAGCTTTGAAGGTTTCTACCTTCCCGTCTGTCCCTCTTTTCCTTTTGTAGATCCACTTGCATCCAACGGCTTTTACACCATCAGGTGGTTCTACAAGCTCCCAGACCTTATTAGAGTACATGGACTCTATTTCAGAATTCATTGCCTTTTGCCAAGATGCTGCATCTATATCTTGGAGTGCTTCGTCATATGGGGATCGGGTTCATGTTTACCCGGATCAAGTCGAAGACTCTCCCAAAACATGAATCTTTCAGTTGCATTACAACCCTCCCACTACGACGAGGCACGTGGTTGTGTATCATGTGTGACACGTGTTGCGGTCTCTTGTGGTACTTCATCTTGTCTTGTTGTAATGCAAGTAGACATGTCCTCTCTAAGTTCTTCTAAAACAACTTTACTCTGGGCTTGTGATCCATTATATAGTCTTCTTCTAAAAGCGGGCATTGGTGCTAACAATGACCTTGGTCTTTAGGACTATAAAATAAACCACCTTTCGTTCCTTTGGGATATCCTACAAACACGCGAACTTCTGTACGGGATTCTAACTTATCAGCATCTGGTTTCAGCACATGTGCTGGATTACCCCAAATCCGAATATGTCTTAGACTGGGTTTTCGCCCATTCCATAATTCTATGGGAGTAGAAGAAACTGATTTAGAAGGTACTAAGTTCGGAATTCCTTCTTGTTTCCAGAGCATATCCCAAAATGAATTTGGTAATTCGAATAACTCATCATTGATCTAACCATCTCCATAAGAGTCCTATTCCTTCGTTACGCTACACCATTCCATTGAGGTGTTCCAGTGCGGACAATTGGGATTGAATCCCGGCCTTCGATAAGTAATTCCTAAACTCTCCTAAGAGGTATTCGCCACCACGATCTCGATCGTAGTGTCTTGATACTTTACCTAGTCGTTTCTCCACATCGCCTTGTATTCTTTGAACTTATCAAAGCACTCGGACTTGCGGCGCATTAGGTAAATGTATCCATATCTTGAATAATCGTCTATGAAAGAGACAAAATATTCAAAACCTCCTCTTGCCTGGACGGACATAGGACCACACAAATCAGAGTGAACCAACTCTAACACTTCTTTGGCTCTATACCCCTTGGCCTTGAACGGCCTCTTGGTCATTTTACCTTCTAAGCAAGATTCACAAGTTGGAAAATTTTCCAACTCTAATGAACTTAAAAGTCCATCGGCTATAAGCCTCTGAATCCTACTTAAGTTAATATGACCAAGCCTTAGATGCCAAAGATATGCTTGATTCATTTCTGAAGGTTCTTTTCTCTTATTAGAATTAGAAGATGAATTATAAATTTCCATGTTTTGCTTTGTGGAAGAATTTGGATTTAAAATATACAAATTGCCAACTAATGCACCAGAACAGATAATCACTTTATTTCTTTTAATAACTACATCGTTACTGAAAGAAACTGAATATCCATCTAAAAATAGTTTAGAAAATGAAATTAAATTCTTTCTAAAACTGGGTACATAAAGACAATTTCTTAAAACCAAATTTCTATTTCTACTAAAAGATAAGTAGACGTCTCCCACTGCAACAGCTGCCACCTTAGTAGCATTGCCCATGTAGACAGTAATCTCCCCTTTAGATAGTCGTCGGGTTTCCTGGAACCCCTGCAAGGAATTGCAGACATGATCAGTGGCTCCCGTATCTACACACCAGGTGCTGGTAGATAACACCGCTAAACATGTTTCAACAACTAGAGTATGAGATATACCTTTGTTTTGGTTCTTACGAGGACAGTCCGCCTTCCAATGTCCTGCCTGCTTGCAGATGAAGCACTTGCCCTTCGGCTTCTTCATTCCAGCTTTAAATCCCGTACTCTGAGATTTATTCACTTTCTTTGCTGAACCAGCTTGTTTCTTCTTCTTCTTTCCTTTTGGTTTAGAAGTAGAACCATTTTCAGCATAGTGAATTTGAGCATTGTGACGAAATAACCCTTCTGCTGTTCTGTCAGTAGTTCCCCTAATGAATAAATCCTTTTATTCATATTATAGTTCAGGCGGAACTGCTCAAAACTTCTAGGTAGCGTTTGGAGGATCATATCGATCTGGGTTTCCCCATCAATTTCTCCTCCAAGGATCTGTATTTCGTTCAGATAAGCCATCATGTTTAGGATATGATCCCTTACAGGAGTACCCTCTTGCATGGTGGCTGTCATTATCTTTCTCATAGCTTCTTGTCTAGAAGCCCTATCCTGATGACCAAAGAGTTCCTTGAGATTGTTCATAAATCGTTGGTAAATCTTTATGTTGATGTTGCAATACATTTGACATTGAAGCCAAAATGTAACACCGCGCCATCTCATCCGCTTTTACCCATTTCCTATGATATTCAATCTCCTCTTGGGTAGATTCACCGATGGGTGCATCGGGCAATGCTCGGTCAGTACAAATTTATAGCTTTCAGTGATAAGAACAATATCCAGGTTTCTTTTCCAATCTATGTAATTTGGTCCGATAAGTCTATTTTGTTGAAGTATGATGGGCAATGGGTTGAAAGTCATCCTAAGAATCACAAATAACTTTTGGTCGAACTCTAAATTTAGAATAATATTGATTCCTCAAACAATACTATTTTAAATTAACCAACACCTTAAAACACCGTGAATTTTGTATGCCACGTTAGTGTGGACGTATACAAATTCAACATTTGTAAAAGGAGGGTTTTAACCCATTAATTTTATTATCTTGTCAACCTAACTTTTTGACAAATAAAATTAATAGTTGGTATTATTTGGTCACACAAATAATAGCAGTGACTCCGTTGGGAGGATACTATTAGATGTGTCTAAGTGTACACCATTACTTGACACTAAGTCCATTAATAAGATTATGCCCCTTCCGTTGGGGAAGATCACACGCTCTTAATTAACTTCCTATAGTCATCCAAAAATGGAAGTCTGTTCTAGTGATCCGCAAACAAGCTCATCCGTTATGGAGGAAGGCACTCAGAGCCAACGCGCAAGCTTGTTTGCATCACTTACAAACCAGTAATGGAGACCATGGGATTTACTTAAAAATCCCTCTCCCACTTAGTTATTTATAAATGAGGAATTTTAACTATGCTAGCCTACTAAACTTGTAAACTAACATGCACACACAGCACAATATAAAAGCAATAAATAGAAAATCTAATTTTCAACTATTATGGCTTTTATCTTTAATTGTCCTCCGTGTGTTGTCATCCGAAGCTGTTGCCATATTTGGCCACCGCCACCGGGTCTAACTGTCGCATCCATCTTGCTCCGAGTTCCGCTGCGCCTCTGGTCCTTAGAAGGTTCCACGCTTTGCAAGATTCGATCCGTGACATAAATAGAATTTTACATTTTGATCCTATATTCCATAAAAGGAATGTACATGTATCTAGATCAAAAATAAAATCCTAATAAAACTAAATACAGCTCCTGCTGTATTTTAATACAATCATGCACACACATATAAATTGCCCTTGACATGTCCAAGGGTCCAATCACACACATAATTAACTAAAAGCCATAATAGTTGGATCCTGCATCCATAGAGTTAGCACATCCTACTATTAACCTGCCTAAATTATGTATGACATGTGCATAATTAAACTAAATACCAAATACACAGAGGCAAAACCCTAGCTCTGATACCAATTGTTGGTTGCTACTCGGAAAGCCTATAGGTTCCACTGTACAAAAATTTTGTACAAAGATCTGAACCTTTTCCTAGCTACCATGTGTTCTTTTAAATTAAAATTTTGGATCTCCTGCGGAACTTAACACGTTTGATCCAAAACTTAATCTATTTGTTCTTTTAGGTTTTGACTTGGATCTCCTGCGGAACTTAACACGTTCGACCCAAGTCTCCTTAAGTTATTAATTCCATTAAATATTAATTTCTATAAAAGGTTCCCAGTACTGACGTGGCGAGGCACATGGCCTTCTTGGATATGGGAGCAACCACCACTGACTAGACAAAACCTTTAATAGAAAGCTAATATTTAATTTCCTAAAATAACTTTAGGTTAACCAAAGAGAACAATCAAATCACAAGGAAAAGAAAGAAACAAAAGAACACAACTTCGAAAAAACATATTCGAAATACTAGAACGTAAGCCTCTTGTATTTGGTATTATTTCCATAAATAACTAGCATGATGCGGAAATAGAAATTACTAGTTATACCTTGTAGAAAAACCTCTTGATCTTCTACCGTATTCCTCTTCTAACCTCGGACGTTGTGTGGGCAACGATCTACCAAGATGAGAAACCACCAACCACCTTCTTCTTCTCCAAGCAAGGTTCGGCCACAAAGGAAGAACTTTACCAAAGAAGAAAATCAAAATACTAACCAAGCTCCAAGAGATGCTAGCTTTCTCTCCTTCTTCTTCTTCTTCTCCAAGTAGTATCCGGCCACCACAAGAACTCCAAGAGAGATGAAGTATTCGGCCACCACAAGAACTCCAAGAGAGATGAAGTATTCGGCCACCACAAGAGGAAGAGAGGGAGAGGGTAATGGCCGGCCACAACACCAAGGAGAAAGGGAGAGAAAACAATAGAGGTTGTCCCTTGTGAAGGCACCCTCACCCCTTCTTTTATATTCCTTGGCCTAGGCAAATTAGGAAATTTAATTACAATAAAATTTCCTTAATTTCCTTGACATGATTTATTTGAGAAAAATAAAATAAAATTTCCCAAATAAACTCTAATGGCCGGCCACATCAAGAGGAAGTAAATTGGACAAGTTTTAATCAACAATTAAAACTTTCCTTATTTGTTTCCGGAAATTTTAAAAAATAAAATTTCTCTTTAAAAATCTCTTCATGGTTAATAAAAGGAAATATCTATAATTTTAATTTTATTAACATGTGAATAATTTTAAAGAGAAAATAAAAACTCTCCAATCTACAAATAAGGAAAGAGATCTAATCTCTTTCTTTAATCTTTTGTAAATCTTTTACAAGAGAGATATTTTAATTTTAATTCTCTTTAAATTATATCTTCCACATAATAATAAAATCTAAAATTAAATTTCTTTTTTATTTAATTATGGCCGGCCCTACTAGCTTGGGTTCAAGCTAGGGCCGGCCACCTTAAACGCAAGCTTAGGCCAGCTTGGTTCCCAAGCTAGCTTGGCCGGCCCCCTTTAGGTGGGTATAGAAGGTGGGTATATGTGGGTATAGTACTCTATAAATAAGAGGCTACGATAGGGACCGAGAGGAGGAATTGGTTTTGGTCTCCCGATAAAATTAAGCATCCCATGTTCGCCCCGAACACACAACTTAATTTTATCAATGATAATTCATTCCACTAGAGAACTATCATTGAACTACCGCACCAATCCCAAATTACATTTTTGGGCTCCTTCTTATTATGAGTGTGTTAATCTCCCTGTGTTTAAGATATCGAATGTCCACTAATTAAGTGAGTTACTGACAACTCATTTAATTAATATCTAAGTCCAAGAGTAGTACCACTCAACCTTATTATCATGTCGGACTAAGTCCACCTGCAGGGTTTAACATGATAATCTTTATGAGCTCCTCTTGAGGACATTATCAACCTAGTATCTCTAGGACACAGTTTCCTTCTATAATCAACAACACACACTATAAGTGATACCATTTCCCAACTTATCGGGTTTATTGATTCATCGAACTAAATCTCACCCATTGATAAATTAAAGAAATAAATATCAAACATATGTGCTTGTTATTATATTAGGATTAAGAGCACACACTTCCATAATAACTGAGGTCTTTGTTCCTTTATAAAGTCAGTATAAAAGGAACGACCTCAAATGGTCCTACTCAATACACTCTGAGTGTACTAGTGTAATTATATAGTCAAGATAAACTAATACCTAATTACACTACGACCTTCTAATGGTTTGTTCCTTTCCATTCTGGTCATGAGCTACTGTTTATAATTTATAAGGTACTGATAACATCATCTTCTGTATGTGACATCACATACTATGTTATCTACAATATAAATTAAATGAACAACTACAAAACAAATGTAGATAATTAGACCAAATGTGATTCTTTATTTATAATGAATGTTTACAAAGCTTAGGCTTTCAGTATACACTCCAACAAGGATATGATGGAGCTTCAAATATGCGGGGTGAATTCAATGGGTTGAAATATCTCATTTAGCAAGAAAATCCAAATGCAAGGTATATTCTGTTGGATCAAGATACACATGAGAGGGGGGGGGTGAATCACATGGTTTTTGAAAATTCATTTTTCTTTTTAATTTAAAAGTATACGCAGTGGAATTTAAGAAATCAAAAACACACGGAAACACGGTTGATTTTACTTGGTTCGGAGCGTTCGGCGACTTGTACTCCATGACCCAGGTCCCGCAGACATATCGATGGATAATCCACTAAAATACCTCTTTTGATACTTTTAGAAGAGGGAATCAAGTACAAAGAATTTTGATACAAGTACAACACACTGTATTTGTCCTTTTGCAATAATTAAATGCAAAGAATCAAAGTTACCAAATACTTTTCAGAAGATGGTCAGCTCAAGCTCGGTGTTTAGTTGGCTTCTTAGCAGTAGATGACCCTAGCAGCATTGTACCAGAGTTGTAGTAGGAAATCGGAGTAGTCGAAACCTCAATTGGATGCATAGGAGCTTGTATTTTAGTTGTATTTTGAAACTTGGTTAAGACTGCCTTATAAAGGGCATGGAAGGCGCCTTCCATAGCCATTGAAGGCGCTTTCAATGTGGCAAATCTGATCCCCACTTCGCTGCGCCTTATTTGTGACGGGGTCCAAAATTTATCCCTTGCAAGGTGCCTTCCATGAACAGTCGAAGGCGCCTTCCAATGCTTGAAGGGGCCTTCGGATACTGTTCATTTGAAGGCTTTTTGCTCCTTTTTCCTTGCAAGTTGTGTTAGTCCAAAATTAAAATATCTAACCTGTAAAACAAAGTTAGCATAGTGATAATAAGAAGTAGTAATTAGTTCATATCCTCCTAAGACCAGGAACTAGTCAAGGTCTCAGATTAGGGATCCAAAATGGACTAATCTGGACCGACACCTACTGTCCCTCAATCGAGATGCATCCTCACTTATTCAATCTCCTCTAGTGACTTAGCTTTACTTACCAATTTGCTCTTGGTTGACTAGCCTCTTGACCCACCAGATCTTCATGCCAATTGTCTGGTCCGCAGACTCAACTAGACTTCTGCCGGTTGTCAAGTCTCGCAGACTCAACCAGACTTCCTACGAGATATTCGGTCGCCCGTTAACCTATCTGGACTTTACACCAACTATCCGATCCCCCAGACCTAGCTAGATTTTAGCCTGGTGTCAGGTCCTCCAGACTCGTCAACTTCTGCACACTTTGTAACATAATTAGATCACAAAACACCTAACTTAACTCACTTATCATTCATCAAAACCTGAGTTAGACTGTTAGTGCAAATTACATCAACAATCTATCTCTTTTTGATACAATGACAACCTAAGTTAAGTTAATAAAAAGATATGCAAAACAAACAAAAAAAAATGCTTTTAAGGGAAGCAACAAAAATGAGAAAAGTTTTATTCACTTGATTATTTTTAGAGGTATGTTATTCTAATTTTCCTTTTTTTTTATTTTCTAACTTTCTAACTTAAACTCTAACCCTCCCCCTTTGACATTCATCAAAAAACATGAGTATAAAAATTGAATAAAAAATGCTAAGTAAAATAATCAGAGAAAGTAATAAAATTTTGTAACACAAAAAAAAACTTTCAGGATTATTGGGGGAAGGAGTTAAAGGATTTTCATAAACCATTCGAAATGCTAAATTTGCAAAACACTTTTTGGGAAGTAATATTTTTTCCAAAGGTATTACTCACAAAAGTTAAAAAGAATTTGCTAAGTAAAGTAATTTTAGAAATATATATAAGATTATTTTCGAACAAGGTTTAAAGTGTGTTCTAAAAACATCTTTAAACCTTTTAAAGTGTGTTCTAAAAACATCTTTCAAAGTATGGTTTAAAACAGGTTTCAAAACACTTATAATTTATTTTTCAAAATACCTTTAAAGTTAGACCTTTTATTTTTAAAAACATATATTTAGACTTTTTATTTTATTTATTTAAGGAAAATTTAAAAGTTTATAACATGTTTTGAAAGCTAACTCTTGCAAAAACAACTTTAAAGTTAAAGTTTAAGGAGTTTTCAAGATATTTTTTAAATATACTAATATTTAGACTTTTCTAAATCATTATTCCAAAAAAAATATTTAAAAATATACTTTTAAGAACTTCATACTAAAAAGTTTCAAAATATTCTAAACAAGAATTTGGAAATATTTTCAAAATACAAAAAAAAATCTTAACTTAGAAAGATTTTCAAGATACCTTTAAGCAAGGAAGGTAGGTTTTAAATAGTTTTGTAGTTGAAATTATTCTTCAAATATCCTCCCCTTGAACCTAATATTATTTGAAAAAATATAATCATCTAGAAATTGTCCTTACATGTCTAACCAATAGTTAATAACTAACTATCAAAGGATAGCAGTATTCACTTGGTTAGTCAAGTTAAGTATATGTGCCCAATTAGTATTTAATAACTAAGATGGATTACTTACCTGATCACTTTAATTTGGTATTTCTTGTCCAAACTTGTGTTGATGCATAGATATAAACATATTAAGTCCAGGCAATCTGCCTATGCATCTTACGTCATTCTAAGTTTGTGAATTTATAATCAGAGTAAACCTAGTGCGTTTGTGAGATGTTCAAATCCTAGATTTATAAGAACATGTTTTCTATTGATTTGACCTTGACTAACACTAAAATCAATTTTGATTTAATTTTTAATTTTAATTTAATTTTTAATTTAATTTTAATTAATTTTTGATTTAATTTTAAATTAATTTTTAATTTAATTTTAATTTAATTTTCAATTTGATTTTAATTTAATTTAATTTAAATTTAAATTTTAATTAAATTTTTAATTAAATTTTTTTTTAATTTTTTTTTTTTATTTATTTTGAATTTGAATTTTAAGTTTAGTTTGAATTTGAATTTAAATCTTTAGTCATCTCACCCGATCTATGTTTTCAATCAAGGAATCCTATAATTTTATGAGATGAGTTAAGTTAAATTTTAGGGTTTGGTTTAACTTTGTGTTAGATTCAAGTTTAGCTTTGGGTTCAACAAATAGACATTCTTTGGATAAACTTTTGAGCTATGGTGAGTCATCTGGACATCATTAGAGTAACCATGCCTTCAAAATTTTTCAAATAGTCCTATCTACTAAACTTAGAACAAACTTTGGTCTAAATAGTTAGGATTAGTAAGGGGTAGCTTCAGTTAGTTCTACTAAGCCAAATGCATCAGGTCGAAGTCATATCTTCCTAGACATGCATAGATAGAGTTTTCCTAACTTATTATCATCTAAAATTTCACCAGTACCGTTTATCAAGTTAAACTGTTGTCCCTATTTAGACTAATCTTAATTACTCATCCGGGTAAGTTATTGACTTTGGAGGTGCAAACTAGTTTAGAGCCTCTCCCTAAATTATTGGTCTTGGGTTTTAAGTTTTGGGTTTGTGTCGATTTGTTTTATAGTTATGATAGACTTGGTTATAGTTTTGGTTTGATTTAATTTTGTTTTTATTTATTTTAGGTTTATGTCAATTTGTTCCATAGTTATAATAGACTTGGTTGTAGTTTGAGTTTTGGTTAATTTTGTCTTTATTTACTTTAGGTTTATTTGATTTGATTTTATTCTTTTGGTTTAAAGTTTTGATTTTCGGGATTGAGAGTGAATTATTTGATTTGTTTTCATTTATGTAGTGAATGTTATTTTTTGGTACATAATATTGGTTGAGTCCTACTTGTGTGATTAAGCATGCTTTCGAAACCTAAGCCTTAGTTTGATTTTTATTTTGAGTGACTAGAGATATAAATGTTTTATTAGTTGAGTTAGACTCGTATCCAAGTCCAAACTTATTATACACATCTCTTTGTGATCCAAGTATCATATCTAAGTACTTGGATTGAGTTGTGAATTTTTCTAGTAGTTGTTTTAGTTCAACTACTTTTCCTTTCAAGCTAAAATTTTCCTCTTTAAGTTTTGCAACATGAGTTGGAGTTTTAGCTTGAATCGGCTCGGTCGTTGAGATAAATTTTAATTGTTCATTAAGTATTTTATTTTCTTTAGTTAGTTCGTTTATTTGATCTTCAAATGTAATCAATTTCTTGTGTAAGCAAGCAATAATTTTTAAAAACTTTTTGCTTAAGATAGACTGTACCTCATCGTAACCTTCAGAAACAAGTACGGACTCATGGCTCGATTTGGGTTTGGACCCGTCTTCTGATTCACTTCCCAATTCTGGTCCATGCGCCATTAGTGCGAGGTAGTTGGTGTGCCTAAGTTCATCATTGTCTGATTCCTCCGCGGGCGATTCATCCCAAGTCGCCTTGAGGGTTTTTTTCTTCTTGAGATTTGAGCAGTCAGTCTTGTAGTGTCCCTTCTTGTTGCATCCAAAGCATGTGATGTTTGTCTTGTTGTTGGAGTTAGAAGTAGAGTTGATCATCTACAGGTCCTTTTTGGTGAAGTTCTTCTTTCTCCTGGTGAACATTTTTCTTATCAGGTTCACCAGGTATTCTTCATCGTCTGAGTTAGGGTCAGACTGAACTTCAGGTTCTGGTTTAGTTCTGGATTTTTTTTTTTGATGTTCCTGCAATGAAAGCAACACCTTTCTTGGATTTAGCGTTAGTCTGTTCATGTAACTCTAATTCACAAAAAAAACTCATCTAGTTTTAATTTAGATAAATTCCTCGAGATTTTGTAGGCATCTACGATGGATGCCCACAGTGCATTTTGACGAAACGCGTTTAGAGCATACCTTATCAAGTCTCGTCTCTCCATTTGATGGTCGATTGTGTGGAGCCCGTTGAGAATGTCCATTATCCTTACGTATAATTGACTAGCAAATTCTCCTTCCTGCATTTTTATGTTAAATAATTTATTTAAAAATGGGTCCCTTTTGTTACCTTTATGTCGTTGGTTCCCTCATGTAGTTCTGTGAGTTTGTCCCATAGCTCCTTTGCATTTTTGTGTGGGCCAACGTGGTTCAGTTCTTCCTTCGTTAGCCCACACTGGATCGTGTTGAGGGCCTTGAAGTCAATCTGGGCCTTTTTCTTCATTCAGATTCCAATTCTCTGGGTCCATTGGAATTCCAATGTTATGGTCGACTGGAGCCTTGTATCCTTTAATAACGCTGAACCACTAGTCAAAATCGGTCTTCGGGTACACCTCTATCCACTTTTTCCATTATGGAAAGTTACCACCATTGACGAGGGGAGGATGAATGGTGCTATATCCCTGGTTTTGGGCCATGAACCTTGCACACAAAGGAGAAAAGGAAAGAAGTCCCAAGACTAAGTCTTGGATTAGTAATGTGGGAGAAGAAAGAAAATTTTAAGACTCGATTGGTGTTGCACCAATTCACAGTAATTTGTAATGAAAATATCTATCCAAAGAGGTAATTGTACCAATTTAGGCTTTATCGAAAAAGCTCAGAATCAGAAAAAAATATTAAAAGCAAGTAAAAAAAACACCCCTTGCCTGATTGGTAGTTGCACCAAATTAGAGCGGTATCCACTCTGATACCACTTATTGGATCGAGACGCACGTGAGAGGGGGGTGAATGATGTGATTTTTGAAATTTCATATTTTCTTTTTAATTTAAAAGTATATGCAACAGAATTTAAGAAATCAAAGACACACAAAAACACAGTTGGTTTTACTTGGTTCAGACCCTTCGACTACTCCTACTCCAAGTTCCAGGTCTCACGGACCTATCGATAGGTAATCCACTAAAATACCTCTTTCGGAGGTATCGGAAGAGAAAATCGAGTACAAATAATATTGGTACAAGTACAACACACTATACTTATCCTTTTGTAATAATAAATGCAAAGAATCAAAGTTACCAAACACTTTTCAGAAGACTGTTAGCTCAAGCTCAGTGTTTGGTCAACTTCTTAGCAGTAGATGAGCATAGCAGTGTTGTAGCAGAGTTGTAGTAGGAAGTCGGAGCAGTCAGAGCCTCAATCGGATGTGTAGGAGCTTGTATTTTAGTTGTATTTTGAAGCTTGGTTGAGACTGCCTTATAAAGGGCATAGAAGGCGCCTTCCATAGCCATTGAAGGCACCTTCAATGTGGAAAATCTGATCCCGACTTCGCTGCTCCTTATCTGTGACGGGGTCCAAAATTTATCCCTTGGAAGGTGCCTTCCATGCCATTGAAGACGCCTTCTAATGTTTGAAGGCGCCTTTGTGTACTGTTCATCCGAAGACTTTTTACTCCTTTTGTCTTACAAGTTGTGTTAGTCCAAAACTAAAATATCTAACCTGCAAAACAAAGTTAGCACAATGATTATAAGAAGTAGTAATTAGTTCCTGTCCTCCCAGAACCAAGAACTAGTTAAGGTCTCAAATTAGGGATCCAAAATGGATCTAACCTGGACCGACACCTACTGTCTCTCAACCAAGACACGTCCTCACTTAGTCACTCTCCTCCAGTGACTTACCTTTACTTACCAATTTGTTGTTGGTTGACTAGCCTCTTGACCCACCAGGTCTTCATGCCAGATGTCCGGTCCACAGACCCAACTGGACTTCTGCTGGTTGTCCGATCCCGTAGACCCAACAGGACTTCCTTCCAGATATCTAATCAGCCAGTTGACCTATCTGGACTTCGCAACAACTATCCAGTCCCCCAGACCTAGCTGGATTTCAACCGGTGTCAGGTCCTCCAGACTTGTCAACTCCTGTACACTTGGTAATGCAATTAGATCACAAAATACTTAACTTAACTCACTTGTTATTCATCAAAATTTGAGTTAAACTATTAGTGTAAATTGCACCAACATATTCATTGTTTTTCTCACCAATTACAATTAATTATTGTTGCTGTTGCTAAGAGTAATCTCAATGTGAGTGATTTTTTTTTAAATATGTCACTATGATTGTCTATACGACGGGGGTATCATGTAAAAGGAGAGATCAACTTAGGCAAATTAAACATGGTAGGATTGTTGCAATGTTGGAGGATGGAGAGATTAGTACGGGCAGTGGCAAAAATCAAGAAACTAATTTAGTAAGGCCAGGGGATACTCGTTGGGGATCACACTACTTGACATTGGCTTGTCTATTATTTATGTGGCCTTCAATAATACAAGTGTTGGAGAATATTTGTGATGATTATAGTTCTTTTGATAGTAGAGGTGTTGCCAAAAGTTTAATCGAAAAATGAAGAATTATGAGTTTGTTTTCATGTTGCACTTGATGAAGATGATATTGGGAATGAGACATGAGTTGTCACTTGTGTTACAACAAAAGGATCAAAATATTGTCCAAGTCATAAGTTTGATTGAGAGTGTGAAAGATCAATTTCAAATATTTAGGGAAGAAGGATGGTATACAATTATAGATAAAGTCAACACATTTTGTGAGTTGAATGAGATCCCAGTGCTAGAGATGAAAGACAATTGTTTGATAGGTGGTTGTAGTAGGCGTAGAAGGCAAGTCATCACCAATTTGCATTATTATCGTGTGGAGATTTTCTATCCAGTATTATTTCTAAAAAAAATTATTTTATTATTATTATATTTGTTAATAAGATTTTCTTTACTTATTAATTATTATTGTTGCAAATTACAATATTAGGTTGTTGATTTAGTTATATAAGAGATGAATACTCGCTTTTCAAAAGTTGGCACATAATTGCTTAGTTGTATAGCGTGTCTTCATCCAAGGAATTCTTTTTCTGAATTCAATGTTCATAAACTAGTTCAACTTTGTGATTTATATCTTGAGGACTTCTCAACAAATGATTATATAGTTATTGATCAACAATTTCATAATTTCATTCATAATATACGACAGGATCCAAATTTTCTAGAATTGAATATTTAGGAAGTTTTGTTCGAAAAATTATTAAAACTCTAAAAAATCAAGCGTATCCATTGGTTTATCGTCTAATTGAGATGACATTAGTTTTACCAGTTGCAACTGCTTCTGTTGAAAGAGTATTTTATGCGATGAAGACAATAAAGACTGTTTATGTAACAGAATGAGAGATGAGTGGATGAATGACAGTCTAATCATATACATCGAGAAGGATATCTTTTCAACAATTGAAAATGAGCAAATATCGTAACATTTTCAAAAGATGAAAAGCCACCAAATGCAGTTGCCTCCTCTTTCTTATCCAATAACCACCTGATATGTCACCAAGTGTTAACCAATACTTCAATAAGCAATAGTCTAATTGTAATTTATTAATTTAGTATTTTATCTTTCTATGATGCCAAATTGAACTTTTTTTATTAAATATATTTATTATACTACAAAAAATATTCGGTTAGCCCTCGTTAAAATTTATCTCTAGATGTGCCCCTGTCGACTGCTATCAGAGGGCAGTCAACTAGTGCACTATTCATTTAGCACAAAAGGGTTCTGTGAGGTTATTTTGATGAGGGCAGTTGATTGGGGGACTGAGATAGTCTGAAACTATCTTTTAGACTTAGGAAATGATCAAAAGGATGGTAACATGTGTGTAATCTATTGGAAGATTAATACATGATAATTATGGTTATTAAAGGTTAAAGGGTCCAATAATTCGGATATTATTGGTGTTCTTTTTATGTGTGACAAAGAGAGAGAAGTTTATATTTAAATAGAAAACCTAAATACCTTTGTAAGAAATCATAGCAGAAGGGGAGCTTAGGTAAAAGGGGAGTGTAGGATTAAGTTTCATAGTATATGCATGTGATCCTGTCCGAAGGCGGGAAGCTAGAAAGCTGGTGAGGTGGCGGCTTCACTGACTGGATGTTGACCTCGCTCCACTCTGCAAAACAAGTAATGTTAGTGCCAAGCTAAGGAAGGGATCCCCGGCGTTGGCCCTCCAATGCCCAAGTTAGTAACCGAAATGTGGAGAAAAGTGGAGCAACTGTAGAACTATGCGCAAACAATAGATCACGCATACCTTCATTGGTGATGGACCCCCCCCCCTTTATATAGAGCCCTGGTAGGTGACGTGCAAGCTTCTCGAGGCATGGGTACACTCTTCGATATGTCCTATGAAAGGACCTGTTAGGAAAATACCTCTGACAACATACCTTAACAGGGTATGCATATCCCTGACGAGATAGTAGAAGCTTCCGCCATATGATCTACCTATCGACCATGCCTCGTGTCAGCGACACTACCTCCCAAAAGATATAGAGAGATACTACAATGGTCACATTGCTTGGTCAAGCGGGGTGATAGAATTTGAGGGATGTCCTAAGGCAATCACCTTATGATTTTTTCTATTTATTTGATAAGTGTAGCTTCACTATTTGAGTGCATATTATATGTTTGATTATCTTAAACTCATTTACTGAATGTCCATAATATAATTTATAGTATGAGAGAATTTATGATTGGATCGCAACTAGTGATTATCTCTACATGTGCAATTATGAATATATTAAAATTTTCCTAGTCGTTGAATTAATGCATTCAGACATCATCAATTCTGTAAGACTAGCACGGATTATACTCCTTGGTTCAGCCAAGCATCTATTTTCTCACTGGCTGGAGACATTGGGATGTCGAGAGTTAAATGTGGATATTGGTTATGGTAACTAGTTCATTAGAGTGACTCGCTGTAAAACTTCATATGATTCTCTACATATATATAGATATGTCTGTGAAGTTCTTACTGCAGCACGAGTGCAAGTTTCCTTCGACTTGAGGTATACAAGTCATCTTGGTTATAAAGACTTATACTTTGACATCTTAAGTAAGCATCTCATTAAGGTATGGACTTGGAATGATTAGGTATAAATTAAAGTGCCCGAAGGTGTTTCGATAGCCCATAGAGGATTCACCGTTCCTTGCGAGGAGACGTATACCCTATAGTCACTCGTTAGGATTATTACTCAAAGTCTTTGGCCAAAGCATCACATGTTAAGAGTGCAAGACCCTTGTACACATGTATGAGTAATTTGAATTTACAAAACGAGAAAGTATTACTTGGCTAGGTGTGACATAGTTAGCCTAGTGGGGATAAGACATATAGACCATGTCTTGAACCAAGTGGGAAAGGAACAAGGCACGACTCACTGTAACTGCTGAAGGATTTAGAATTAATTCTAAGATCAACTATGATTTTCTGAATAATTAGAGATCATGATGTACTACTAGGTGTTACTCATGATCGTTTTATAATTAAGTAGTTAATTATGGACTACCAACATAAATCAGAAACCTATTGGGTCACACGCACTAACAAGTCTTTGAAAGACATAAAATACGTTAAAGAATAGGATTCTTAGATCAAGAGATAAATGTTTGGTTGGATCATATATAAGACAAATATGAAAATATTTATTGCAATGGAAGGTCGGATGAGCCACATCTCTTATGGAAGAATTGGACCATTTTGGTTAATCATGAATTATTCATGAACCAGCTTGTTTAGTTGTGAACCAAATCAAGGGGTTAATGGGCTAATTTTTAGTTAAGAGATAATGTGTTAGATTTGGACTTCCTAATCCAACTCATTAATGAGGATATATATTGATATGGTTGAGAGAAAATGATACACATGAGATCATTAATTGGCTTGTAAGAATTTTTGAAAAACCTTAACCCAATTTCTCTTCTCTTCTCCCTCTCCCCTCTCTCTTTGCCGCCGCCAACAAGGGGAAGCCCTTCCCCTTGTTGCCGTGACCACCACAAGGAAGAAATCTCTTCCTTGTGTGCTTTTCTTCCTCTTCCTCTTGATCCCTCTTCTTCACTCATGGCTAGTAACATCCGAAAGAGAGGCTTGTACTCAAGGAGTTGTCTTGAGGAGCTCGATGTGGATACGAATAGAGGTAAGATTTGACAATGTTGCTACAGTTGATGCCCTTCTCGTTATAGGCCATCCGTAAAATACACCTAACGTAAATTTACTTTCTATAAAAATTTAATTATGCAATCATGTTTGGCATGTTGTATCCTTGTATGCGTGTGGTGCGTGTGATGTAATAATTTAGGAATTATTATTGTTTTATTTTCCGCTGCGCATGTTTACAAAACATGTTTTAGCACACACCGCATCGGGCATATTCCAACACGGGTAGCCACTCAGCTGGGAGTCCTCCACTTTGGCGACTTCAGTGGCTCTTCCATGTGGTGACTGTGTAGTAACCTGTCCTCCCTTGTTCGGACCGGCTAACCGATCTCCGTTGACATCCTGCTACTCCATATTGAGTGTCGACTGTCTTACGTATCATCCCGAGCTAGATGGGTGGTTTGCTCGGACATGTCTCCTGCCGGTCGGGCCCTGACTGCCCGACCAGCCATTGTAATTGTCCTCCGTTCAGTCTTTTGGCACCCGGGCGTTGACCACCTTGACTTTGACCTCCATCCTGGTAATTAATCCCGTGCCAGGTAGGCCTCTCTCAATCTCTGCATCACAAGCCTCCCTCTCAAGTCTAGTCGAAGGAGGTTACAAGTCCGACTGACTAGAGAAGTAGTGTCTTCGGTGTCTAACACAACCGATCGGATCCTACATGTGCTCCCTAGTTTCTAATCGACAAAAACATATTCACCGTTCGGCTTCGTTTCATCAAGTTGTGCCCGTAGTTGCTGCTCGGATCATGCCTCTCCCAGCAGATGATGCCTCGGTTGTTCGACAATGTGCAAGTCCCTTATCTACGCTCGATCGGGACGATGAGCGACAACACTTGGCGAATTTTCTCCTTTCCTAGAGCCTCCTAGGCTAGACGTCCTGACATCATCCCAATTTCTTGAAGATCATGCAAATCTTCGATCATTATGGCTGAGCACACTGCCATACCTTTTAATTAAGCCTTATTAATGACCCCCGGTGATTGAGCGCCACATGCCTTCCTTTTTGTCGCCACACGTTTAACGTGACAGGCGAATATCCACTAGCGACGCGACAGATGCCTTTTTGAATTCAACGACCGGATCTCCTCCTAGTTTTTCGCAACCCAGGATTGGACGACCTAGGACGATCGGCCGCAAGGCTTTATAAACCCCTCATGCATCGCTGTATTCTTCTTCCCTCACGCCTTCATCTTCGAGCTCTCTTCACGACGCCTTGCTGCTGCTTCTTCTCCGACGATCTTTCTTGTAACCCTTCATTTTTTTTTCTCAGTTTGATCCGTTCGTTGTTCTTCCCCAACCACTTTTTCAATGGCCAGGTCCTATCAGCCTCCTGTCCCTATCCCTGGGCTCTGTTATACTTCCACCGAGTCCAGGTTCGATGGGGACGATATTGAAAGCTTGAAATCCATCTATGAGTTCCCATCTTACCATGAAATTATCATTTTTTCCACGTACGATTGGTCGCATGCTCCCACATCGGGTTTTTTGTGTTTCTTTAAGGACCAGTTTATCGTCGATCTATGATTCTCTGTCCACCCTTCTTTTCCGTAGTCTATAAATATTTTTATATTTCTCTTAGTCAATTAGTGTCGAACTCCTTTCGATTGTTGTGCGGGGTCGTCATCCTGTTCCGCCTGCATGGCATTCCCTTGACTCCTCAGCTCTTCCATTATTTTTATTACCATAAGTTGTCCGAGCCGGGGACCTTCCTCTTCCAAGCCCGAGTGGGCTTAGTCCTCTTCGTTCACTTTCCCAAGCAGCCAGACTTCCTGACCCGCTAGCAATTAGAAGTGATGAATCCACCCTCGCTCGGGAAGTACAAAGGTCGATCAGACTATCTCCAGGCAGCCTCAAGCTTGGTCAGTCAGAAGTACCACATTCATAAGTTGTTGTTGGAGGGAGTCCTCTACGTGTTTGGCCTAAGTCCAATCTATATAAAGCTTCCGTCCAGCCTAGGTATGCTCCTTCTTTCCCCCATCTTTGAATCTAACTGATTTTTCCTTCTTTTGTGCAGCTCGAATCATGTTGCGAGCATGTTTGGTCGGCAAGTGCAAGCTCACAAACGCAAAGATCATCACTATGGTAGTGGTCGAGCTAGAGGGTCGTGGTCTACAGCTGGTAGGCTCTCACAAGGATTCGTTCAGCAAAGAAGAGGCAACGCGAGTGCTAGGGAGGGGAGTTGGGAGAAGGCAGACAGCAGCAAACGAGGCAGCAGCCACAACAATGGACCTTTCGTTCGAATGGCCGTCGATGGTTCCGATTGTAGTTGCTTCAGAGTCAACTACTTCTGGTGAACCCCTACGACAGTGCAAGAGACGTCGCGTGGCATCCTCCCGTTCTGCCACTTCTGCCTTGCAAACCCCAACACTGACCGCCTCACGACCCTCCTCCGAGCGGGGTGAGGCCTCCATTCCTCTTCTTGAGCAAGGAGGCGTAGAACTTCTGGCTTCCCTGTCCTCTGATCGGACACCCTCTTTGTCCATGCTGCCTCAAGGGATAATTTGTGCGTCATCAAACGCCTTCATGTCACCATCTTTGCCAACGACCCAAGTGTCCTGCATCCGACCGACCTCAACGTCCCATTCTTCGAGCAGGGCGACTTTAGACTCCTCTAGTCCGAGCAGCCAGAGGTAAATAACTGTGATCATTCATTTGCTGACCGATGAGTATCGCAGTGTGGATGACCCGACGTCCCTTAATCCTAAGCACCAGATAAGGATTCAAGGGCCGCTCACACAGATATGGGTCAAATCTCAGGCCTGTGTGGCGGTCATCTCTCTGGGGGAACTCGTCAACAGTCACACCCAAATATCCACAGGGGTATGTACGTTGCTTTTGTACTTACTTTTATATGTTTAGCACTTACCATTTTCTTGTTGTTACAGTTCTGGGTTGAGAGCTTGGTCATGTGTCATAGGCTCGCCTATTTAGAGCACAAAGTCTAGCAACTGCGTGCTCTAAGCGACCAATCGTTTGCTTCACAGGCGCGCTTGGAGCAGATGAACGTCGAAGCTGCCTAATTAAGGGTTGACCTGCAGCGGAGCTCCGAGCTGCTGGAGGCAGAGAAGGGGAAGAGTGTCGAGCAGGCAATGCAGCTGGCGAGGCTCAACAAGAAGGCTGCCTCCTTCGAAGCGAAGGTCCACTTGGCCAACACCAGGAAGCTCTGAGCTATAGAGGATCTGGAAATCAAGAACAAAGAGTTTCGGGTGCTGGCACAGAACTTGAAGGAGGCAGAGGCCTCCCTGACTGCCGAGCGGGAGGATTGATCGGCTGATAGCTCCGCCGCGAAGACCCAGCTTGCCACAAAGGATGAGGAGATGGTCAAACTGGAGGCAGAGCTAGATGCATCCTGAGAGGCCCTCGAGGTTTATCAAGGTATTGAGTCTAGCCGGTTCCAGCTCATGAAGAGGGACTACCACCGCTCAGACGCCTTCAATGAGCAACTCACCGACCGGGTGCTCCGACTCTTCAACCTTGCCATCGACGGGACACTCGACCAACTGAAGGGTGGAAGATGTATCCCGCCCACTCTGACAAACAAGGTCATCAGTCGGGACAAGATGACCGAGTCACTACCCGACGATGTGCTGGATTATCTCGAGTGAGCCCGCTCCTGCAGTGTCGGCCCCTCTTTTTGTATTGCTCCTTGGGCCTCTTTTTGTATTACTCCTTAGAGTTTTTCTAAGTGTTAATGGAAAATTATCCATTCGACATACTTTTCCCTTTATGCATTGAGTTCCACTCTGCTCGAGTAGAACCACTTAATGTTCTTGTGAAAAATTTCTTAAGTGTGGCTCCATGGGCTACCGAGCAGCGACTTTATATTCGTCGACCATCTCTATGAGTAGTAGGCTTATCTTTAGAGCGGTCGATCAGCTATTTTTCGTTGAAGCCTCAGGTTTAGAGTCGTCGCTCGACTGTCGATGAAGATCGGGTTTTAACGTCGCCGCTTGACAATTGAAATGCCTAGACACAAGTTTAAGGTCACCGCTCGACCATCGATGAAGACGAGGGTTTAAGGCCACCGATCGACCGCTGACGTAGACGAAGATTTAAGGTCGCTGCTCGACCACTGACGTAGACGAGGGTTAAAGGTCGCCACTCGACCGTCGATGAAGATGAGTGTTTAAGGTCGCCGCTCGACCGCTAACGTAGACGAGGGTTTAAGGTCACCGCTCGACCGTCGATGAAGATAAGGGTTTAAGGTCGTAGCCCGACCACTGACATAGATGAGGGTTTAAGGTCGCCGCTTGACCGTTGATATAGACAAGGATTTAAGGTTGCCACTCGACTATTGACGTAGACGAGCGTTTAAGGTCGCCGCTCGACCATCGATGAAGACAAGGGTTTAAGGTCACCGCTCGACTGCTGACGTAGATGAGGCTTTAAGGTCATTGCTCGACCACTAACGTAGACGAGGGTTTAAGGTCGCCGCTCGACTGTCGATGAAGATGAGGGTTTAATGTCGCCGCTCTACCATTGGCATAGACGAGGGTTTAACGTCACCGCTCGACAGTTGGTGAAGACTAGGGTTTAACATTGTCGCTCGATGGTCAATGAAGACTAGGGTTTAATGTCACCGCTCGATAGCTGGTGAAGACTAGGATTTAACGCCGTTGCTCGACGGTTGGTGAAGACTAGGGTTTAGCATCGCTTCTTGACGATCGGTGAAGACTAGGGTTTAATGTCGCAACTCGATGGTTGCAATACGTAAACAAGGGTTTATAGTTGTCGCTCGACTTTTAACTTGGCTGATCAGCCAAGAGTCTGGAAAACTTGTGTTTTTATTCATGTTTGTCCTACATCCAGAAGGCACACATACACTTATACATGTATATATATATATTTACTCACGCACCTCTCACCCGACCCTGTAGGGTTTGAGATGATTCGCGCTCCATGGTCGCTTCAGCCGTCTTCCGTCTTCGTCCTCCAGGTAGTAGGCTCCCGAGCGGAGTTTCTGCACGACCTTGTAAGGTCCCACCCAAGGTGCCTCGAGCTTGGTGGCGTTGCCAACTGGCTTTATTCTCTTCCACACCAGATCACCGACCTGGAAAGACTTCGGGATCACCCTTCGATTGTAGTTCTACTTCATCCACTATCGGTATGCCATCAGTCGAATAACAGATTTATCTTGTGCTTCGTCTACCAAGTCGAGCTCCATTAGTCTCTGTTCGGCGTTCCCCTCGTCGTAGAGTTGTACTTGGTCGGATTCTACTCCGACCTCGACGGGGATCACCGCCTCGCCACCGTACACCAGCTAGAATGGTGTGACGTCGGTCGCCTCTTTTGGTGTCGTGCGAAGAGCCCAGAGGACACTGGGGAGTTCATCAACCAGCTGCCCCTTGCGTGGTTGAGCTGAGCTCGTAGGCCTCTGAGGATCTCCCGGTTGGTGGCTTCCGCTTGGCAGTTGCTTTGGAGGTAGGCCACTGAGGTGAAGGCCTGCTGGATGTCATAGCCTTCGCACCACTCCCTGAGCCTCTGACCAACGACATGCCTCCCGTTATCCGAGACGAGTCTGCGGGAGATACTGAACCGACACAAGATGTTCTGCCAAATGAATTTGATAACCATCTGTTCACTTATTTTAGCCAGCGGCCGGCATCCACCCACTTTGAGAAGTAATCCACCGCGATGAGCAGGAATCTCTGTTGATCGGTCGCTATTGGAAACGATCCCATGATGTCCATACTCCATTGGTCGAACGGGCAAGACATCGTGGATGCCTTCATCTCCTCGGTTGATCGGTGCGAGATATTGTGTTATCTTTGGCAGGACAGGCATGTGGCTACTGTCCGAGCGGCATCCTCTTGTAGAGCGGGCCAAAAATATCCGGCCAGGAGAATTTTTCGAGCTAACGAATGGCCTCTCGGATGGCTTCCATAGGAGCCTTGACACACTTCCTGAAGGATGTACTCTACGTCCTCTGGTCCAACTCACTTGAGCAAGTGCCTGGAGAAGGCTCTCTTATACAGCTGATTCCCGATCAACATAAATCGTCCAACCCTCTTTTTCAATAGATGAGCTGCTTCTTGATCAGACAGTGTACTTCCTGATCGGAGGAATTCGATCAACAGCATCTTCCAGTCATTTAGAAAGGAGACTCCCTCCATCCGGTCGATATGCGCCACCAGTGAGACCTACTCGATCGGTTGGCTTATCACGATCGAGGAAAATGAACTAGCTAACTTAGCCAGTTCGTCTGCTGCCTAGTTGTCTGATCGGGGGATCTTCTGTATAATGACTTCTTGGAAATTTTCCTTCAGCTTCTCGAAGGCTTCTACATATAGCTTGAGTCAGGAGCTGCTTATCTCGAATGCTCCCGATAGCTGCTGAGCGGCTAACTAGGAGTCTGAGTAGATGAAGATTTTTGTAGCTAGGATTTTTGTAGCTACGACGTGCCGAGCTGCCTATAGGTCAGCTATCAAGGCTTCGTATTCGGCTTGGTTATTCGTCACCCGATAATCCAGCTGAACTGACAGCTGCATTCGGTTCTCCCAAGGTGAAATCAACATAATGTCGATCCCACTGCCTTGCCGAGCGGATGAACCGTTGATGTATATCTTCAAGTTGCATCTGGCTCGGTATTCTAGACCTCGGTGACGAAATCAGCCAAGGCTTGGGCTTTAATCGCCGTTCAAGGCTGGTACTGAATGTCCAACTCATTGAGCTCGGTCGTCCACTTAATCAGTCGTCCGGACACCTTTGGGTTTATAAGGACTCTTCCCAGGGCGCTGTTAGTCATCACGATGATCGGGTGCACTAGGAAGTATGGGCTAAGTCTCCAAGCGGCAAGCACCAATGTATAAGCTAACTTTTCAAGACAAGTGTAGCCGGATTCTGCATCTTTTAATATGTGGCTCAAAAAAATACATGGGATGTTGTTCGTGGTCGTTCTGCTTAACTAATGTCAAGCCAACCGTATACTCGGTGGATGACAAGTAAATCCAGAGCAGCTCGCCGGCGCTCGGCTTGGCCAATACAGGTAAGGAGTTGAGATATTCCTTAAGCTCTTCCAGCGCCTTGTCACATTCTGCGTCCCATTGAAATTTCGTTGCTCGGCGCAGCACCTTGAAGAACAGATGACTCCGGTCGGATGACTTGGAGATGAACCTTGATAACGCGATGATCCGTCCGATTAGCCGTTGGGCCTCCTTCAAACTGCGAGGCGAGGGCATATCTTGTAGCGCCTTCACCTTGCTTGGATTCGCCTCAATGCCCCATTCAGTGACGATGTATCCGAGGAAGCGGCCGCTCTTCACGCCTAATAGACATTTGCTCGAGTTCAGTTTTATCCCGCATGCCCTTAAGGTTCGACATGTCTCTTCAATATCTGCACAAAGATCAGCAGCTCGGAGAGATTTTATTAATATGTCATTGACATATACCTCCATGTTACGATCAATCTGCTGACGGAACACTCTATTCATCAGCCTTTGGTAGGTGGCGCCGACACTCTTCAATCCGAACGGCATCACGTTGTAGCAATGTGTTCCATCGGTCGTGATGAAGCTAACCTTCTCTTGATTCTCCTGGGCAAGCGGCACTTGGTGGTACCCTTGGTACATGTCGAGCATGCAGATCAGCTCGTAGTCTACCGTAGAGTCCACCATCTGATCGATCTTTGGCAACAGGTAGAAGTCCTTCGGGCACGTCTTATTCAAGTCATAAAAGTCGATGTAGGCCCTCCAGTTGTTGCCTAGCTTGGAGACTAGCACAACATTCGCGAGCCAGCTCGGGAATTGGACTTCCCGGATGTGTCCGACCTCTAGTAATTTTTGATCTTTGTCCGGATGATCAGGTTCTACTCTGCACTAAAGTCCTTCATTTTCTGCTTCACGGGCCTAGCGTCCAGTCGGACGTGAAGCTCGTGCTAAGCCACTCTCGGAGAAATCCCAAGGAGCACATGTGTCGACCAGGCGAACACGTCATAATTTTGTCTGAGGCAAGCGACCAACTCTACCTTCTTCTTGCTTCAGGTCGGCGGCGACGAAGGTAGTCCCCTCCGACTGGCTCGAGTGAATTTGCACCTTCTCCTTCTCATCATAGTCCAGCGTAGGAGGTTTCTCTATGATAGCGTTCACATCCAAGCGTGGGTTATTCCGAGCGGCCCTTACTTCAGATTTGACCATCTCGACATCACCGAGCGGCCAACTGATCACCTTTGACTTCGCCCACCTTATCGTCCATCAGGAATTTGATCTTCTGGCAGAAGGTGGATACCACTGCTCGGAACTCATTGAGTGTTGGTCGACCCAATATGACGTTGTAGGACGACGACGTGTCCACCACAATGAATTTGTGGTCCTTATCCTTTTCAGCGGCTCCTCCCAGATCAAGACGGCTAGACGGACTTGGCCAATCGGCAACACTTCATTTCCTGCGAATCCGTAGAGTGGAGTCGTCATGGGCAACAAATCGCTCCAATCGCTTTGCAGCTAATCAAATGCCTTCTTGAATATGATATTCACTGAGTTCCCTATGTCAACAAAAGTTTGGTGAATAACATAGTTAGCGATTACCACTCGGATGATTAGCACGTCGTCATGAGGGATCTCCACTCCCTCTAGGTCCCTCGGGTCGAAGTTGATTTTGGGCCCTTTGACCCTCTCCTTGCTGCAACCCATGGCGTGAATCTCGAGTCGCCTAATATGCGACTTCCTCGCCCGGTTAGAATCACCGTCAGTCGACCCACCAGCGATCATTCCTATTTTTCCCCCGAGCAGCATTGCTCATGTTCTCCTCCTCTCGAGCCAAAGGCCTGCCCCGCTCGGCGGAAGCTCAGGCGGGACTTGGGTTGTTCCTTCGCTAGGGCTGGTGGTGACGAGGCTCAGCCGCCGTCCTTTCTTCTTCCCTTCGCCCAGTTGATTGACACATGTGTCTCCGATCAGGAGATGGTGATCAACGGTGATACCCCCTTGGGGCCGACCTGCTGGATATCGACGTCAGGTCATAGAAGTCCTGGATGTTGTGTGTCGTCGACTGATGGAAGGAACAAAATATTGGCGTCCATATTTTTCCCTTTGCAGCCTTTGGGTGATCAGATGCCACATGCTGCGCGGCATGTGTCCTAGGCTCATGGTGTGACTGGGTTCCTCCCGATCGAGGCCCCTTAGGGGATTGATGGCTGCTCAACTGCTACCATTCAGATGCTCCTACGGGCTCGGTGAGCGTCTCCCTCCTCCTTGCCGCCTGGGCTTCTTCCACGTGATGTATTCGGTGGCCTTCTTTTGCAGGTGGCTGAAGTCCCTTGGCGGCTTTCGAATGAGCGATCTGAAGAATCCGCCCTCGGTGAGCCCCTGGGTGAAGGCGTTTACCAGCACGTCTGAGAAGACCGCTGGGATATCCATGACCACCTGATTGAAGTATTGGATATAGACCCTCAATGCTTCCTTAGGCCCCTACTTCAGCGAGAACAAATTCACACTCATCTTCTGATGGCGATGACTGCTGGCAAAGTGGTGTAGGAATATCGCTCGGAAGTCTTTGAAACTATGGATGGATCCGTCTGGCAACCTCTTGAACCAGCGTTGTGCTAACCTGGAGAGAGTAGTGAGAAAGATCCGACCCTTCACTCTATCGGTGTATTAATGAAGTGTGGTCACGTTGTCGAATTTGACCAAATGGTCGTCCGAGTCGGTAGTTTCATTATACTCCCCGATCGCTAGTGGCATGTAGTGCCTTGGCAGAGGGTCGTTCAGGATCTCCTTCGAAAATTGCTAATTTATTCGCTTAGGCGAATCATCTTCCCTGGGTGCCTTCCCTTTCCTTACGTCCTGAATAGGCGCATTATCTGAAGAAGACCTCCGATCCTTGTCCACTCGACCCCTTTCCTCCGATGGGGTCCTGAATAGCGCTCAGTGGAAGGGGATAGGCACATTGGGCACTTCCCTATACATGTCAGCCGACCTCTTACTATTACCCCGAGCGGATACTCGGCCTGCTTGGTCACCTTGTTCAGTTGGTCAACCAACAACTAATGCTCTGGGCTCCTGCGCTTAGCATTCGGTCAACGTATGTTGCTATTGCTACTCCACTATCTTGGCCGCTCGGGCTTGTACCAGTATGCTGAGCTCCTCTTGTGTCAGCGTCATCATGGTGAATCGTCCAGCGTCCTCCATCTTCTCATTCGGATATAGGCTATGTTCCCACAAATGGTGCCAAAATGTTCCTGTCCGAAGGCGGGAAGCTGGAAAGTTAGGGAGGTGGCAGCTTCACTGACTGGATGTTGACCTCGCTCCGCTCTGCAAAACAAGTAACGTCAGTGCTGAGCCAGGGAAGGGATCCCTGACATTGGCCCTCCGATGCTCAAGTCAATCATTGGAATATGGAGAAAAGTGGAGTGCCCGTAGAATTATACGCAAACAGTAGACCACGCATACCTCCACTGGTGATGGACTCTCCTTTATATAGAGCCCTGATGGGCGACGTGTACACTTTTCGAGGTATGAGCACGCTCTCCGATATGTCCTATGAAAGGACATGTTAAGAAAGTACCTCTGACAACATACCTTAACAGGACATGCATATCCTAATGAGACAGTAGAAGCTTCCGCAGTACGATCCGCCTATCGACCATGCCTTATGTCAACGGCACTAACTCCGAAAAGGATATAGAGAAATATTACAGTGGTCTCATTGCTTGGCCGAGCGAGATAGCCGCTCGACGGAGAGCCCTCCATTTTGGCGACCTCAGTGGCTCTTCCGTGTGATGACTATGTAGTAACATGTCCTCCCCGGTTCAGGCCAGCTATCCGATTTCCGTCGACATCCTACTACTCCATATTGAGCGTCGGCTGCCTTATGTATCATCCCGAGTTGGACGGGTGGTCTGCTCGGACATGTATCCTGCCAGTCGAGCCCTGACTGTCCAACCGGCCATTGCAATTATCCTCCATTCGACCTTTTGACATTTAGACGTTGACCACCGACCGTATGCCAAGTAGACCTCCCTCTATCACCACATCAGCATGATTAGATTGCATTTGTATAATATAATATTTATAATTAAATTGAGCCAAAAAAATTTATTTTAATTCCGTGTAATAACCAGAATCTTAGAATCAGAGCTTCCAGATGCTCCATATCGTATGAGAGCAATCTGCAAAGTTATTGATTTATTTTAAAACTACCAAACATCTGGTGTAAAATTTAATAAAGATATCAAAGACTAGGATAAACTAGACAACAGGAAAAATACACCATTGTGAGGATTCAATTCTAGAATATCAACGGGAAATCATCCTAACCATCACATTAACATAATATTAAGGTAATAATAGTTCGAGAAAGTTTGTTTTACACCACATTCAATATCCTCGTCAGGGCAGGAGCACAAGTTACAACTCTCTGTAGAATAGTTGAGCTCAATGTTACTGGTACTAGCTGTAGAATTGTCTTTCTCAGGACTTGAATACAAGATAATTTTCCCCCAAATTATGAATTTATTAAATAAAATTCAAAGATTCAGTGGTTCACCTCAATATTCTAAGGGTTGAACCAATTTATTTAGCAGCTTATATATTGTACTATAACGTTGCCATAGAACAATAACATGGGGGGCGATAGTAGCACGACTACAGCTTGCTGGATGGAATGCCAACAGGTGATTTTCTCGACTTCTTCTCCACGACTCGTGATAAATTCTTCACTTCTTCCTTGGCGATGTACCTGGGCTTGCTCAGCCAATGTCCTCCATCAACAATCATGGTAGTCCCATTGACAAATTTTCCTACAGGAGGAAGTTAATATTTGCCTCAAGCTAAACAATAGATGGCGATCTGGTAGAGAATCCAGAACGATGTTGGATAAGGTATAACCAAATAGAGGATAAGAGGAATTAGAAACTAATTTCCTCGACAGATAAGATCGCAAACCTGCATCAGAAGCCAAATATAAGGCAGCCATTGCAATGTCCCAAGTCTTTCCTAGCTTACGTAGAAGCCTGTCATCCCTAGAGACATCGCTCTGCATTTCTGCAGGTGCAAGCTTCCGCATCCCAGGAGTGTCTTGGATTGGTCCTGGAGCAATTCCATTGACCCTTATATCGTAATCAGTACCCCATTCTAGGGCTAATGACCTAGTGATGCTGTCAACGGCTGCCTGTTTATATAAGAGAGTAAAAGTTGTAGAGTGCTTGCCTAATTCCATGTGAAGATGAAATTTAATGATGCAAACCTTAGCTGCAGATACATGGATCTGATACCAAGAAGCTGTGTAGTGCAAAGTTGCACTAATGTTCAGAATTAGGCCCCCGGTGGACGGACCTTTTCCTTTCTTAAGATACTTTAGAGCTTCATGGCACATGGTGAATGTGCCGACTGAATCAATGTCGAGAACTAGGAATTCCAGATCAAAGAGGTATAACTGCTTAATTAGCATCTATCAAATATTGTTGCTACTATTTGCAAGAAATTCAAGGTAAAAAAAAAACAGAAACCATATGCTAAGGACTAGTGATGTTTTTTATGAATATAAAAGGTAACTAAGATAATTGTTCTGCACGCATCATATCTAACAGGGAATGGAAAATATTTCTATTTTAACAGTTAGCCATCCTTTAGATTTGTGAAACAGTGATGAAAAAATCTAACACTATTGATTCTAGAAGATAATAAACTAAACTAATTCTTCCAAATCACGCTATGGACTGTATCATCAAATACGAAGACAGTTACCAGTTTTCAAACCATTTGGTGATAAATCCTCTGGTGATGCAAGAAAATTTCCTGCTGCTCCATTCACAAGAATATCAAGCTTTCCAAAATGCTTAAATGCTTCTTCCAAAACCCTAGATGCATCTTCCCGCTTACGTACATCACCGTCTAGGCCAATGGCCTGCAATTGCGTCAAGCAAATAATCCATTGTAATGTGAGTCATAATGTATGAGAACATATTTCAAAGATTTGCAGAGCACAGCAGAAATTTACTAGGTAATTCTACTAGCCACAATTCAAGTTGTTTTTATGCCTGATTTGGTTGTTTGAAGCTCCGACACATACCCATCTAACCAAATGAGTTTCTAGAAACTCAATTGAATTTAAGAAAACAACCATCAAACTAAGAAAACAGTCCTAACTTGGCTGTAGTACTATTTGGCAAAAAGGTCATACGCTAACCCCGGGACCCACATGATCGGCCCCAGAACCATTTGTAGAGACGTAAATAAAAAAACTAAGTAGGCCATCACATGAAAGGGTATTTCTCCTAGCTTCGTTGGGAATCGACCCTACTTGATTTGGCAATTCTACCATGTGGTGACCAACTTAGCTTGGCTGTAGTACTTTTGGTTGTAGTATATAGTGTGTTGGAATAATCTTATCACCATTTCAAAGTAGGGAAAGAGAAAAGACTTAAATTTTAATTCCAAGAAAGCATCGACCTATTTGAAGCTTCAAGTTGGTTATTAAATGAAGGGGAGCCTTGGCGCAACGGTAAAGTTGTTGCCATGTGACCAAAAGGTCACGGGTTCGAATCCTGAAAACAACCTCTTGCAAAAAGTAAGGTAAGGCTGCGTACAATGGATCCTTCCCCAGGACCCCGCATGGCGGGAGCTTTGTGCACCGGGCGGCCCTTTTTTAAGTTGGTTATTAAATATGTTATTCTTCCTATGCTTGGAATTTAACATTATCATAATTCATAAATTTCAGTAACACAAGCATCAGAGTAAATAGCATCCAAATGATAAAAAAATTAAGTCAGCTTATGATGATGTCATCGAGTTTTGAGCTCAATCATATTGAGTAGTTAACATCTTATCTGAAAAGCTAGACGAGAGATATAATAAAAAGCATCAGAAGGAGAAGCATGGTGTCCTAATAGGAGGTATTATAAGAATCAGAGTTGAAGTTGAAGTAGCATATAGAACAGGAGCCTTCTCTCTAGACAGCGTACAACCCTTTAAATTTGACAAAAAAAAATGCGTCAACAAAAAACATACAAAAGGTTTTAAATTTAGACTCTACAAACAATTAGGGCAATCAGATAGAACGGGAAGTGTCCGGCAAAGCAAGCTGCTGGGGAAGATTGACTCTTTGATGGAATACATGGGTGCCCGCAAGACAAACGCGACTCACCTGGATCCCCTCCGACTGAAGGGCGGAGACGGCGTCGTCGAGGACCTGGCGGCGACGACCCATGATGGCCACCGAAGCTCCGTGCTTACCGAACTGTCTGGAGATCTCGAAGCCGATTCCGGAGCCTCCTCCGGTAACGAAAGCCACCTGGCCTTTTAGGATATCGGCCTTGAAAGGAGACTCCATCGATAGTCCTTGCAGGATAAGCGCTCTACCCCGCTGAGAACTCCTTTTATCCCTAATTCAATTGGCCTTTGAATCGGGTTTGACCTAAAAAATGGTGAAATTGTTAAATAAGTGAATAATAATTTATTTATTTATTTAGTTATTGTTCATAATAAAAAAATCATGTGACAGACCAGACCAAGTTTTAAATTCACCATAATATGTACTAGATTTAAACCTACTAGAAATATCATAATGAATACACCAGAAGTGTTTATAACGGATTAAAAATTCAGCATTCTAAATGACAATTTATTAAATCACACATCTAAACATATTAATTGACCAAAAGACATACTTTAGAATTTATCAAAGGACGCATTTTTTCAAGTACACTTCTCTTTTTATTTTTATGACAAATCAAACCTTTTTTATCATTTTTCTTTTCTCCCTCTTTCTCTTTCCTATCTCATTTTTCATCAACGACATTTAAAATTTAATTAAATTTTTGATAGCATTTTAATACATTTAGAAAAGCTAAAAAAATAAATTATGAATAGCAAATTTGAACTCTTGTAATCTCAGAAATCCACAGAAATTGAAATAAGTGCAATCAGAGCTCTCTAGGTTCATCAGTAAGTTTCGGTCAAAACCCACTGATGGACCTAGAGAGCTCCGATTGCACCCATTTCAGTTTCTATGGATTCCTGGTATTGCAAGGAGTTCAAATATGCTATCCATTGTTTATTTTGACTTTTAGAATGTACTAAAATATAAGAAGAAAGAATCAACAAAAAAATTTCATATTAGGCCCACATTGGGCCTGATATGAATCATATCAGGCCTAACGTGGAGCCTTTTTGCTGATTCTTTCTTCTTATATTTCAACACCTTCTAAAAGTATTAATGGGTTTCGGTCGAAACCCACTGATGGACCTAGAGACCTCAGATTACACCCATTTCAGTTCCTGTGGATTCCTGATGTTACAAGGAGTTCAAATATACTATCCATTGTTTATTTTGACTTTTAGAATGTGTTAAAATATAAGAAGAAAGAATCAGCAAAAAGGATCCATGTTAGGCCTGATATGAATCATATCAGGCCCACATTGGACCTGATATGATTCCATATCAGGCCCAATGTGGGTCTCACTCTATTAGAAATACTCAACTATTTTAGGAACTCTTCATTTCATAATGGATGTGTCTATGATTGCTCTAACATTGTGTGGACAGCAAAAATTAGAGAACAAGAAGCAGAATATGCTGAGAAAATGAAAAACAAAATTACTATGGTTCACAAAGTAGCCAAAGAGAAGAGAGCAATGACTGAGACTATGTGCCGTGAAGAGTTATTGAAGTCAGAAGAAAGCGCGGCCAAATATCATGCCACAGGGCAGATGCCAAAGCAAGGTTGTAGCTGCCTCAATTCATGAGAAATGGAGATAGTAACAAGATGTTATCTCATGCATGCTTTCTAGATTATGGTGTGTTACTGAAGACTTCAGCTTATATCATTGTAAGAAAATAAGAGGTATTTAATTATAAGTCCAATTCTTCTTATCTTTGTAATTCTTTATAAATACTTTATTTTGTCTATGTAATTCATTATGATTTTTATGTTTGGGTCAGTAGTACATTCTTTCACTTGTATAATTACTGTAAGCTAAACATAAGAATGCACTACAAAAAAATCATATCATGTCTAACATAGCCCTGATATGATTCATATCAGGCCTAACGTGGAGGTTTTTTGCTGATTCTTTCTTCTTATATTTTAACATATTCTAAAAGTCAAAATAAACAATTGATAGCATATTTGAACTCCTTGTAATATCAGAAATTCATAGGAACTGAAATGAGTACAATCGGAGCTCTCTAAGTCCAACAGTGGGTTTTGATCAAAATCCACTAATGGACCTAGAGAGCTCCGATTGCACCCATTTCAGTTTCTGTGGATTTCTGGTGTTGCAAGGAGTTCAAATATGCTATCCATTGTTTATTTTGACTTTTAGAATGTGTTAAAATATAAGAAGAAAGAATCAGCAAAAAAATTTCATATCAAGCCCACGTTGGGCCTGATATGAATCATATCAGGCCCACGTTGGGCCTGATATGGAATCATATCAGGCCCAACATGGGCCTGATATGATTCATATCAGGCCTAACGTGGAGCATTTTTGCTGATTCTTTTTTCTTATATTTTAACACCTTCTAAAAGTCAAAATAAATAATAGATAACATATTTGAACTCCTTGCAACATCAAGAATCCACAGAAACTGAAATGGGTATAATCGGAGCCTCTAGGTCCATAAGTGGATTTTGACCGAAACCCACTAATGGACCTAGAGACCTCAGATTACACTCATTTCAGTTCCTGTGGATTCCTGATGTTGTAAGGAGTTCAAATATGCTATCCATTGTTTATTTTGACTTTTAGAATGTGTTAAAATATAAGAAAAAAGAATCAGCAAAAAGTAAAAAGGCTCCACGTTAGACCTGATATGATTCCATATCAGGTCCAATGTGGGTCTCACTCTATTAGGAATACTCAACTGTTTTAGGAACTCTTCATTTCCAATGTAGCATTTTATTTTGACTTAAATCTTAGTTCATGATGTATGTCTTTGTTGGGGGTTTGAAAAATTATGCACATTGGGAAAACCTTAACTGCTGAATACCTCTTCAAATATGTTGGATTGGATATTGAAAAGTAAGGATTTTTGCAATTCCTCTACCTTTTACTTGGTATTTTTTTCTCATTTAAATAATTGACACACTTTTCTTTCTTCTTTCAGAATTTGGAGTGGTGTCTCTTTGTCCTTTTCCCTTATTTCTCATAAGTGATCTCATTTTCTGGATTAATTTTCTTTTATAAAAAAAGAAGAAATAAGTTAGACATGACTTATTTGCAGTTACATGCTAGTAGAAGGATTAGGTCTATCTAGTATTGTGTCAATTCTGTTTATTGGATTAGGTCTATCTTTGTTAGAGAACTCTCAACGTTTTGCTACTGCCTTTTTCCACTTGATTTCATCACTAGCTGAAACATTTGTGTAGGAGGATATGCATTCATGCCCTTATCTATTTTTCTACTTAGAGCAATCATAGACACATCCATTATGAAATGAAGAGTTCCTAAAATGGTTGATCATTCCTAATAGAGTGAGACCCACATTAGGCCTGATATGGAATCATATCAAGCCCAACGTGGGCCTGATATGATTCATATCAGGCCTAACGTGGAGCCTTTTTGCTGATCCTTTTTTCTTATATTTTAACATCTTCAAAAAGTCAAAATAAATAATATATAGCATATTTGAACTCTTTGCAACATCAGGAATCCACAGAAACTGAAATGGGTATAATCTGAGGTCTCTAAGTCCATCAGTGGGTTTCGGTTAAAACCCACTAATGGACCTAGAGAGCTCCGATTACACTCATTTCAGTTTCTATGGATTCCTGATGTTGCAAGGAGTTCAAATATGCTATTCATTATTTATTTTGACTTTTAGAAGGTATTAAAATATAAGAATAAATAATCAACAAAAAGGCTCTACATTAGGCCTGATATGATTCATATCAGGCCCAACGTGAGCCTGATATAAAATTTTTTTACTGATTCTTTCTTATTTTATTTTAACACATTCTAAAAGTCAAAATAAACAATTGATAACATATTTGAACTCCTTGCAATACCAGGAATCCACAGAAACTGAAATGGGTGCAATCGGAGCTCTCTAGGTCCATTAGTGGGTTTCGACCGAAACCCACTGATGGACCTAGAGAGCTCTGATTGTACTTATTTCAATTCCTGTGAATTTCTGAGATTATAAGAAGTTCAAATTTGCTATTCATAGTTTATTTTAGATTCTCTAAATGTATTAAAATGTTATCAAAAAATTAACTAAATCTTAAATGTCGTGGATGAAAAAGGAGATAGGAAAGAGAAGAGGGAGAAAAGAAAAACGACAAAAAAAAAGTTTGATTTGTTAGAAGGATAAAAAGGGAAGTACACTTGAAAAAATGCGTCTTTTGGTAAATACAAAGTAACATACATCTTTTGGTCAATTAAGATGTCTAGGTATGTGATTTGGTAAATTGCCGTAAAAAAATATATCCTAATAAATATATCTAATGAGAGATCAAATCATGAATATTTGAATAACAATATATTATAATCTTGAGATAAAAATAAATAAGATAACATCGAAATTAAAATGATCGATTTGATTACATAAATTTTTTCCATCAATTATTAGAATAAATCAAAAAATACTCACAGTAAATAATCTAAAAATTCATTATCCCATGTGATTAGGTATCCATACTAGTCTAGTAAATCCCTCATACTCGGGTTTGAATAATAAATTATTGAATATGATAAATTTGAATAAAAATATAAAGGCATCACTTATTTTTTTAAGAAAAATATATATTTCTTTCCATTTTTATAAAAATATTCTTATTTTAATACTATAAAATTAAATAAAATAACTCTAATTTAATCAAAATTAAAATATATATATTTTTCTTAACTTAATCAAAATTATTTTATTTAATTAAAATTATTAGTTAAGTCAAAATGGCTAATATAGATTATTATTTGGATGAAAAATAGACAATATTTTTTAAAAATTATTGGTATAGATATTAAAAAAAATGCTCATAGATAATATTTTTTAAAAAACATTATCTTTGGCAAAAGAAACTAATAAATAATGTTTATTTGAAAAAGTATTTTCTTTAATAAAAATAAAAAACATAGATGCTAAAAGCGTTGTAAATAAAAAAGCAACATTTTTTTAAAAAGTTATTATCTTTTAAATAAATGTTTGTTGGAGTAAAACATAATATCTCTCACTCTGAGCAATTTAATATCATCGGCCTATAGTAAAATATAGATAAATAAGTTCTTTATCTTTAACACAATAACTTCAATGCTTATAGATGGTTATAAATCCTATAGAAAAAAGAGTTCAATTCTTTTGCTTACTATAGATGGTTATAAATCCTTATAAATTTAAGAGATTTAGAGGAGACTGGTCATAATTTTTACAATTAACTTTTACTATTGTAAAAATTATGTCATAGACATAGCTTTTATAGCATGATAATATAGTTACTGTAAAAATGAAAAGTGATTTTGATCAAATTTTAAGACATGTTAATCAAGTTCATAGAGAGAATTTTGATGTAACAATTTTTGGGACCAGTGTGAGTTAGAAGGGGGTGAATTGCTCCTTTCACGTTAAGTTGATTGAGAAATAAAATTTTAAAATATTGGTTCAATCAATCTCTAGAATTTTTTTAATGTTTGACAATATATATTTGTCTAGTCAAGTTTGACCAAGAGTTATCCAAGCAGGATTTGATGTTTGGAAGCGAGTCAAGTTTAGTCTGGTCAAAATTGATTTGATGACTAACAAGAAAAAATTATAACTAGAGGTAATGTAAAAGAAAATTTTAATTGGAGTTAGGCAAGGAAAAAGTGCAAGTAGATCAAGGTGACAAGATGCTTGGTCTAGGTAGGTCAATGTTGTAAGACTGTTACGGCCAGCTAGGAGGGGGTTGTTGGATAATCCTGTAAAATAAAAAAAAAAAACAACCCTTTCTCGAACTCTTTAAGCTAACACTTACATAAATAATAATCAGAAAGTAAATAGAACATTAAAAGACGAGGCACAAGTATTTACTTGGTTACAACCGATGTGGTTGTTAATCCAAGGAAGTTAAAGCTCACTATCAATCTCCTTTAGGCGGAGAAATCTCTTACAACGTTGAAGCGCAGAAACAGAAGCTTAACTACAACTCTACAACACACAAGCGTTGGAATTGAATTACTCAAATTCATTGAAAAGTTTCTGGACCAAGGCTATATTTATAACCTTGGTCGAGGCGCCCCGAAGGGTTCCAGTCGTCCTGGGGGAGATAAACTTTATCCTCCAATGATCAGATCGAGTTAAATCTCGATCATGGTCAAAAGTCGGGTCCGGGCGCCCGGAATGGTTCCGGGCGCTCCGGAGCAAAAAGTCAACAATTGTCCGGGACCTCTTCTCTGGTTCAGTCCCGCATCGGTCTGGGTCTTCTGCTCCGAATCCGCTCGCTTGGGTGATCTTTGCCATCCGAAAAAGGACTCACCCGAACCCAACTTCCGGTCTTCTCGAGCAAACTTCCCTCCAGCTTCTCGTCCCTCGGAATCGCCGCGTGTTTCCTTCTCGTCCACCAGCGTACTCATCCGCAGTCTTCGTCCCTCGATCGCACCCCGTGCCGACCTTCTCGCTAGCTGCGTCTCTTGCTCCCCGAGCAATCTTCCGCTCCGGCTTTCGTCCCTCAGAACCACCATACGCTTCCTTCTCGTGGCATGCCATCCTTCTCGCTAGCTGCGTCTTCCATTCGAGTACCTGTGCTCCTAAGCTTCTGCACACTTAGACACAAGGTTAGAAACACGCAAGACCTAACTTAACTTGTTGATCACACCAAAATAACCTTGGGGTTCCAACAATCTCTCCCTTTTTGATGCGATCAACCCAAGTTAAGCTAGGGTCAAAAATAGATATGAAAATTAAACAATTTATTTTGCAATAACTTGCAAAAAGATAGAAACATTAAATTCCAAAAATTTCCAATTTTCAAGTCTACCTCCCCCTAGACTTATATTTTTTCTTCTCCCCCTTTGATCACATAAAAAATTGGTGTTGAAAGAAAAATCTAAAGGTTACACTTAGAAAATTTATAAAAATCTATTTCAACAATTTTCTGGAAAATTTTTCTAAGTCAAGGGAAATTTCTAAGTGAAGCATAACTTTTGAAAATTTTCTAATTTTTCGTCATCAAGAATTAAGAACTTTCTAAACCGGAAACTTTATGCAAGAAAATTTTGAGACAATTTATAAAAAAAATTTAAACAATTTTTGAGAACACTAAAAAATTTCTATGCATTTATTTTATTATTATTTTTTTAATTTTTAATTCTCATGATTTTATCAGAAAATTTTAAATTTCCATTTTAATTTATCATAACTTCTTAAATCATAATTTTTTAGATTTAAGGCAACAAATATTAAACATGCTAAAAATTTTATTCGATCTTTTAACATGTCATTTTCTGTTATTTTTTTATTTTCTACTTCATAAAAATATTTCAATAACATAAATTCTAACTTGATAAAATTTTTCGATAATATAATTTGTAAAAATTCTTTCGGCAATGTGCAAAATTCATTCGAAAGAATATTTTGTAATTTGCAAACTTTATTCGACAAAAGATTCTCTAATCCGAAAAACTCTTTCGATAAGATAATTTGTAATTCGGAAAAAATTTTAGATCCGGAAAAAGTTTTCGACAGTATTTCTAGTTTTCGTAATTCTTTCGAAAAAATACTTTGTGATTCACAAAAGTCTTTCGGCAATATTTCTAACTTCCAAAATTCTTTTGTCAAAATATTTTGTAATTTGCAAAAATCTTTTAGCAATATTTCTGATTTGTAAACCAAGTTTGACAATTGATTTATTAATCTGAAAAACTCTTTCGATGATTTAATTACTTGTTTAGAAGGTGGAGACCATACCTGACTTACCTTGTCAGCAGTTGATTCTCCTCCTATCGAGTTGCTTTCTTCTGAAGTCTCTTCCCCTTCATCGATGCTCATCTGGGATGAGCTTTCTGTAGTTTCAGGATGGAGTTCGGCTGTCTCAGTAGTTTCCTCGTTCTCGGACTGTTCTGTTGGCGGCTTGGTGTCCATTGAGTTGTCGACTTCCAAAGGTTCTTCGTAGAGCTTCACGAACTTTTCCCAAAGTTCTTTTGCGCTTTTATATTCGCCAACTCTATCAAGATCTTCATTTGGTATTGTGCTTAGGAGGTGAAATTCAGCTCGCACGTTTGCCATAAACTCCTCACGTTGCTTGTGGGTCCAGAGATGTTTATCGATTTTTTCTCCGTATGCGTTCTTCGGTTCTTCATAACCAAATTTCATTATTAAAGAAATACCAAAATCTGAGTTAAGGTATACCTCAAAATTTTGTTTCCAAACAGCAAACTCCCCCTCGAATACAGGTGGGTAGGTGTTATCTTCGGCCATCGTTTTGTTGCTTCAGACGGTGGTTATTCCTTCTTGAAGCATCTCAGCTCTGATATCACTTGTAGGACCGTTGTGGTCGGCTAGGAGGGGGTTGTTGGATAGTCCTGTAAAATAAAAAAAAATAAACAACCCTTCCTCGAACTCTTTAATCTAACACTTGCATAAATAATAATCAGAAAGTAAATAGATCATTAAAAGATGAGGCACAAATATTTACTTGGTTACAACCGATGTGGTTGTTAATCCAAGGAAGATAAAGCTCACTATCAATCTCCGTCAGGCGGAGAAGACTCTTATAACGTTGAAGCACAGAAACAGAAGCTTAACTACAACTCTACAGCACACAAGCGTTGGAAATGAATTACTTGAGTTCATTGAAAAGCTTCTGAACCAAGGATATATTTATAGCCTTGGTCGGAGCGCCTCGAAGGGTTCCGGGCCCCCTGGGGGGGGGGTAAACTTTATCCCCCAACGATCAGATCGAGTCAAATCTCAATCCTGGTCAAAAGTCGGGTCCGGGCGGCCGGAAGCATTTCGGGCGCCCCGGAGCAAAAAGTCAACAGTGGTTGACTTTTTGTCCAAGACCTCTTCTCTGGTTCAGTCCCGCATCGGTTTGGGTCTTCTGCTCCGGATCTACTCGCTTGGGTGATCTTTGCCATCCGGAAAAGGACTTACCCGAACCCAACTTCCGGTCTTCTCAAGCAGGCTTCCCTCCGGCTTCTCATCCCTTGGAATCGCCGCGTGTTTCCTTCTCGTCCACCAGCGTACTCATCCGCAGTCTTCGTCCCTCGGTTGCACCCCGTGCCGACCTTCTCGCTAGCTGCGTCTCTTGCTCCCCGAGCAATCTTCCGCTCCGGCTTTCGTCCCTCAGAACCACCATACGCTTCCTTCTCGTCCGCCGGTGTACTCTTTCGCAGCACCTAGTCTCTCGGACGCACCGCGTGCCATCCTTTTCGCTAGCTGCGTCTTCCGCTCGAGTACCTGTGCTCCTAAGCTCCTACACACTTAGACACAAGGTTAGAAACACACAGGACCTAACTTAACTTGTTGATCACACCAAAACAACCTTGGGATTCCAACAAATGTGACCGGATGTCTGGTAAGAGTGAATAGTCTACCGAGTGACTAGCAAATCCAAGTGGGTCTGGAGAATTGGAAGCTTGGCAAAGGAAAATCCTGGGGGAGTGAATCCCAGATAGTGAAATCCTAAAGAGTGGACCTTAGGTGGTGAAGTCTTGGAGGAAGTCCAAGCATGAAGTCTAATAGATCGGGTAGACTTACAGAAGTACGACTTGATCCTAAGGAGGACCCTTAGGTGGTAAAGTCTTAGAGGAACAAATTCCAAGTAAAAGATAAGCTAGTAGGTCAAGTATACTTATAGGATTAGGTTTGTATGTTTTGCTGTGTTTGAATGTTGTTTTATAGGAATATAGAGCAGAAAGCAAAACAAAGCTCAATACAAATGCAATAGGAAATAACCTAGATCAAGCCCTGGATGAACCGGACTAGATCCAAGCGCCTAGACAAGTTCCAAGCACCTATAGGGGTTCCAGGCATTGGGTTTGGACAGACTCCAAACACCTACAAGGGCTCCAGGCATCCGGAATAGCTCCAGGCCCCTGGACCAAAATCTGATCAAGTTGGATAAGGCGACAGCTGATTCAAATTGGATAGACATCAAGTAGGGGGCGCCCAGAATAACTTCAACCAAAGCATTCAGAAGATCAACTTGTTCTACTACTCAGACTCTGTACTCAAAAGAAAAGTTACGACACGTTGCTTGTGCAATCGGAGAAGCTCCAAGAGGGGTATGTTGCGCTTAGGACTTCCGGACCAACTGACGACTAGTTGGTTGATTGTATGATGAGTTTCTCCGCCTTCAGAAAGGAGGTCACTAGTAAACTCATGCTTGAGTGTGTAGGCCTTGGATGTACTAACCCTAAGAGGTTGAGAACAAAGTTAAAATCTTCATCTTCTCTATCTTATTTTTTTGTTATTATATATTCCGCTATATACTAATCTAATAGATCGAACTAACACAATGAAACGAGCATGAAATGATGATCGATATTCAACCCCTATTGACGCGCACTGGTCCTATAATTGGTAAGATACTGCCAACTCTGAATAGGACTAAACACTAAAGGAGCAAGGAGACCACATATTGAGGTAGAGCAAGGTAAAATTTTAATTATGCATTTTAAATTTCAGATAATATGACTCAAGTGCAAGGAGAGAGAGTATTATAAAATAAGTATCATACTCATAAGATTCGGATGGTACCATCAGCAATAAAGGAGGAATCAATTCTAGGAGCCCACAAGCACAAAGAGCACATTAAGTGCTTTAAGTGCCAAGAGTTCGGACATTATAAGAATAAGTGTCCGAAGAAAAAGATGAAGGAGTCTACAAAATTTGGAGTTGTGAAACATGTTAGTATGTTTAATTATGAAAATACCCCTATTATATTGCATAACAAATTAGTTTTTTTCTAGTAGTAATATAAATTAGCATAGATAAATTAATTTGAATAATTCAGCATTAATTAAATAATCAGAATTAAATAATAATTTAATAATAAAATTATAAATTTAAAAATTCTAATTATTCTGATATTTTGAAATTAAATTTAATAAATAAAAATATTTTTAATAATTCTAAAATTCAAAATTAAATATTAACTTGAAAAATTCAAATCTAATCAAGGAAAATCTAATCTAACCAATTCAAATTTAACAAATTTAATAAATACAAATTTAATTAATAAGAATAATTCTAATATGAAAAATTAAACTTTAATTAAGAAATCAGAAATAAATAATAATTTAATTGATCGTAATGATTTGAATAATATAAGTCTCCAAGAAATAAATAAAACCCTTAATCTAATATTTAATTTAAATAGATCTAATTTGGATAAACCAAATTTAATTAATAATTTAAATATCAAAGATAATTTGAAAAATACAAATTCAATTACTTCGAAATTGATTAAATATCAAAATAAATCTGAATTAAATAATTCAAATTTAGATAATTCGATTAATTCAAAAGTAATTATTAATCAAGATAATTTTTAAAATAATTAGAACAATTCAAATCCAATTAAATTAAATAATGTAGAATTAAATAATAATTAAGATAAATTTAACAACTCAAATTTCTATCTTAAAAATTCGAATAACTTTGAATTAAATAATGAATTAATTATTCAACATAATCCTAAAAATAATTTAAAATTTTAAATACTAAAAATTTAAAATTAAATCATAAAAATTCAGAAAATAAAAATTTACATTTTAATAAAATAAAATTAAATCTTAATAATAATTTTAAGAATTCAAACAATAATTATCTAAACAAAACAAATTCAAAAGATAAAATTTCAAATAAGATAAATTCTATTCTTAATAATACAAATATAAAAAAATTAAATCCTAAAAATTCAAAAATAAATCTTAAGAATTCATAAAATAAAAGTTAAAATATTAAAAATACTAACTCAAAGTTAAATAAAAAAAATCCAAATTTAAACTTTAAAATTCATTATAATAAAGCGCCAAATTTAAATCTAAAACATAAGAAACTAAATCCAAATAATTCAAAATAATTTCCATAATTCAAGAAAATTAATAAATAAATTTTAATAAGTCAAATCCAAATTTAAAATATTCGAAATTAAATTATATAACTAATTACCATAATATATTTTATAATTATGGAACTAATTAATAAAATTATATCTAATGAAATAATTAAATCAATAAAAAAATAAAATGTGTCAATGTGGGTTGATATATTGGTGAGTTCACACTACGTGTATCAAATTGATAATTTAATACTTTAATAAAAATTAATTAATAATTATTTGACTTGATTGAAACATGCTTAATTATCATGCTTATGCATATTTTAATTAAATATTTTGTTTATGTCATGTCATCATGTTAGACTTGTAGGATTGAAAATACGTTAGAGGGAGATGAATAGCATTCGTCATTTTTTTTAAATTCATAAGAATACTTGGCAGAAAATAAACGAAGGAAAGAAAAACAATCACTAATACACGTCTTTTTACTTAATTCAAAGCTTTCGACGACTCCTACTCCAAGACCCACACTTGATGAGTACTTTTGTTGAGCAATTACTATAAAATCGAAGATATTATAAAGTTTATGTACAATGCATGTAAAAGTATACTGACAACAATTAGAAGTAGAATCTTAATCATAAGTTATCGGAGTAGCCTTTTGGTGTCGTCGGAGTTTTCTCGAAGCAGCGCACGAGTATGAAAGTCAGAGGAAGTGATGATCTGAAGCTGTTGTTCGAAGTCCATTTTATAGCCCACCTTCTGGAGTCCAGACCACCCCCACCCTCCGAGCGCCCCCAGTGATGCCTATCCGACCCTAGGATCGATGTCTACTGCTCCCTCAACCGAGAATACGTCCTCACCGGATCTCTCCTCTAATTGCTTACCTTCATTTACCAATTGCAGACTTTCTTGATATCAAGTCTTTTGACCGACCAAGACTTTTGGCTAGTTGTTAGGTCCGTAGACCCAACTGGACTTCAGCCAGCTGTCAAATCCCTCAGACTCAAGTGGACTTCCTGTCAAATATCACGTCACTCCTTGATCTATCTAGACTTTGTGTTAGTTATCAGGTTCTCAAACCTAAATGGGCTTTAGTCTGGTGTTAGGTCCTCTAGACCCACCAATTTCTGCATACTTAGTAAAAAGGTTAGATAACACAATACATACCTTTAATCTATTTGTCATTTATCAAAATCTGAGTTTGACCATTTGCGTTTACTGCACCAACAAGAATTACTTTATTGCTTAACTAGAATGACTAGATAGGAAAAAGATAGTTTGATTCTTGTCCAACATAAAATAGGGTGGGGAGAGATGATAGTATGTTAGGTAAGTTCGGTGTAGGTTGTCAAGTGGGATAAGAAGTACCCTATTTGGTTACTTACCTAAGTGAAACTAACTTAAGTTATTTCATTATATCCTAGACTAGTTAGACCAAGATTTTTCAATAAGTAGGTTAAATATATAATTTCATAAAACATCTTTCTAAGAAAGTGATCGTTGTTCCGATACCCAAGAAAATCTATATGCATCGTTACAGCTTGGAAGCCTATTTTTAGAATGTATATTTAATTGACTAATGGTTAAACCTAAATCTAGCACAAGATTAAACAATCTTTCAATTCAAACCTAAATGTTAAATCAAGTAAAATTGACAATTCATCTCACAAAAACTAAAGATTATCATAAATGAATATACTGAGACACTTAGAACTGGTGAGATGATAATGACACTTAAATTGATTTTTTTTGAAAAAGTTTTGAAAATTAATAGGATAATTTTCTAAAAATTATTTTTAAAATAGTGAGTCAACATATTAATATTTTAATGAATTCCATGATTTATTGGATGTATTACTTTAATAATTTTTGAAAAATCTATGTATTTTGAAAAATCTTGATTGTTGACCAACACTTAGAAGTCTAGATCCATAGGTCAACTTAGAATATCTAAACTCTAGGTACTTAGGTAGATTTTTTTATGCTTAATATGGATCATCAAGGTGTATCAGATTAAGAGAGAGTTTTTTTTTTTAATCTTGAAAATCTAAAAATTTTATGAACTTTTTTAAATCTTTGGAAATTTTTGAAAAACTCTTTGAAAATGTTTGATTTTTCTAAACCGCTTTAAAAATTATTGGAAAATTGTTTGAAAAAAATACTTGAAAATTATTTTGAAAATTTCTTGGATATATTTGAAAAATAGTTTAGAAAATTATTTTAAAAAATACTTGAAAATTCTAGGAAATATTTCAAATTTAGTTTTGAAAATTCTTGAAATTACCTTGAAAATGTCTTGAAAAAATATTTATAAATGGTTTTCGAAAATTTTTGAAACTTGAAAACTACTTTAAAATACTTATTGTCACGCCCCAGGTAGTCCCTGTCCGAAGAAATTTCGGCAGCATCTCCCCTGTACGGGTGACAATATGAAGCTCAGTATACATATATCTATACCTCGGCCACACCCGGCCGGAACAATACATACCAATAGTAAACAATCCACACAGTTATATTCAACATTTCTACACAGATATAATATGAACAATCCAGGCAGTTATATAAAGAAAAGATGATATAGAAATCAATGAAGATATACGTACACATCCTACTCCACTACAACGAAGAAACGAAATCCACGAAGTAATGAAATATTTACAGCGGAAAACAAAAGTAGTAAACCCAATGTGCGTCATAAAGTCCACAATACAAACCCACATCACAAGTATACGTATAAAAGCGAATACAGAAAACGATATCTAGAAATCCTCGCGACCAAGAGGCTAGCGACTGGAATCTCTCCTGACGGCCTCAACCTAAAAAATAGTAACAACGGGGTGAGTTCAAGAACTCAGCAGGTAAACCAATAGACATGTACAACAATATATATCCACCAGTAAAAACCTAAGGTACAGTCTCCTAAACCATAGGATCAATAGTACAGTTCTCTAACCATACAACCTACGGTATAGTCTCCTAACAGTTCAACAGATATGCAGAGCTGAAATAAACTGTAATAACCAACAATAGGCATAAAGCACAATCTATAGCAAGAATAATAAGGAAATGCATAACTGTAATAAATCAGTACTCACTGCGAGGCTTAGCGAATAGTGGACATACATGACAAAGATAGTCGGAGCAAATAAGCATGTATCTTGTATGCATGTCAATCGTATCAATCACCCAAGTGCATCATCCAATACAACAATCACAATAAATGCAATATGTATATGATGCGATATGACATAGTCACCCCGACGCTAGTCGGTAGTCTCCTGCGATGGCGAGACCGAGGTAGGTAGGGTGTGACACGTGCACTCGTCACTACCCACGATGGTGGACCGAGTGGACGGGATCTGTCGAGTACACCTATCCTCCTACCTCAAACATAGTGAGGGAGCGTAACGCTCTCAACTCCCAGACGCAATGAGGGAGGGATCCTGTCTGCTACCACCGCATCACACTACCCACGGCGGACCGGAGCACTCTGAGCTCTTGCCATACACACCCCTCGTGTTGTGCCACTACCCATGCGTGAAACACGTTGTGTGCGGGCCTATGTGGCCGACGAGCTCAACAATAATGGAGTCGTCGCCCAGCATGCAATCATGCAGGATGGTGCATGATGCTACAGTATGTCATACCTGAACATAGCCTCCTCCATATATGTGTGTGCCCAAAAAGATAAACGCATATATATATAACCATGATAAAAACAGCATAAATCCAAAGACATCACATATAACAATGATGTAAGTATCATGAATCCAAGAGCATGTATCACACATGTAAAGCAACTAATCCAGTAGAGTAGAGCACTATAGATATGCATCTCTATGAACATATATACACATGGCAAGAGATACAAATATCCAATCCTGAAGTAAGGCAACTAGCAGATGAAGCATGTGATAGGTATCAACTAGCTAAGACCAAGAGAGAGAATAATCTACTACCTACCACTAGTAAATATATATAAGCTACACATATCATAAGACATTATCAAAAGATAAGTCAGAGGGTACCCGCCTCAAATAGAAGGTACAATCCAAATCCGAAGTCGAGACGCCCGTCTCGAATCAGAGTCCTGTGTCAAACAAACAGTTTTATTTAGCTAAATCAAATGAATAGCTAAATAAAATCCCTAAAACTAAATTAGGGTAAAACCCTAATCATATCCAGCTCATCCTACCTAATCAAATCTAATAGTCAATTAGGGTTAATTACCTAATCCCTAATCACCCGTTAGATTAGAAATCTAATGGTTGACTAGGATTAATAACCTTAACCCTAATCATTCCATTAGATTAGTCTAAACAATTAATTCTAATCACAATCACTAACAATCTTAACTAAATCCAATGGTCGATTAGGATTAGTTACCTAATCCCTAATCACCCATTAGATTAGGAAATCCTATCAACACATAAACCTAATTCATCTAGAATAATTCACCTACAACACTACACTAATCAATGTGATCCAACTCATCCCTAATTCATCAATACATGTATCAATTACTCCTACACATACCTCAATCAAGCTACTGTTGATGCTGGTTTTGTGTGTTGCTGGCAAGGAAACACCACTAGAATAGATCCTCACCTCAACAGCCCCTCACTGATGAATTCACAGAACACAATCCTACTGGCTCAAAGAACACAACACCAGAACATCATAGTAACCAAAACTCACCTCACTGATCGGATCAGAACCTCACTGGAAATCAGTCGGATCACAACAGGAGGTCAAGCAAGAAGATGACTAATCCAGCAACAATCCTGCTAGCCTCTGCCCGACAACGCAAGAACACCTCACTGATCTCAACCTCTTCAACCGAATTCCCCAATCAGCAGCAAGAAGAGGAGAACCAATCTGATCAGGAGAAAAATCCAACACAAGAAGAGTCAATGCCGGAAGAAGAACCCTAATCTAGTGAAATCCGGCAATGTATAAAGAAAGGGATAAGAATCACCGACTGCTAGGGCACGAGTTGAAGGAAATCCAGAGAAAAGGAGGGAAGAAGGACCAGGAATGTCGCTTACCCTCGAAGCCCTAAGGCATCTTCCACGCCAGCGATTGATCCAATGGCGTCGGCTATCGGCTAGAGGAGACACGACGCCGTGTCTGCGACCCGGAGAGGAAGAGCGCCGGCCGGATCTGAGATCAATAGGCGTCGATGCCGACGGAGAAGGATCGTCGGAGCAGGAGCCTTGCTCCCGTCGCCGTTGCCCGTCCGCGAGAGAGAACAGAGAAGGCGAAGAGGGGAGATCGGGGAAGAGAGGAGGAAGGCTCGGGTTTGGGGGGAAACGGCGCTTTGGGAAGGGATAAGTATAAGTAAAGGAAAAGAATTTATAATTTAAAACTTTTCCTCACTTAAACGGATATCCCAAATAGGCTTTATCTGCACCCGCCGATCGATCCATTCAAAACCCTCCATTCGAGTTCTGAAAAATTCCCAGAAAATTTCTAAAAATTCCGGAAAAATTCTATAAGGCTATTTCCCAAATAACCCTATTAATTAAATTTTCCGAAATCTCACACTTATAAGATATCTTATTAAAAAAATTAACACATTTTTAAAGTGCTTTAACATGTTTTTGTAAATTATTTCAAAGTTAATTTTTGAAAACAACTTTTATCTCAAATAATTATAAGTGTTTTTTAAATACCTAAATAGGTTTTTCTTGGACAGGTTCTAGGCATTTGGAAGGGCTCTAGGTGCCTAGAACAGCTCTAAGCCCCTGGACTAGAATTTGATCAAGTCGGATAAGGTTACAATTGATTCAGATTGAATATATGCCAATTTGGAGGTGTCAGAAAGGTCTTCCAATCGCCTGAAATAATTTTATAAAAGTAACTTTGATCAGAGAAGTCAGAACATGAACTTCTACTACTCAAACTCTATGCTCGAAAGAAAAGTTATGACACACCGCCCGTACGACCGGGGTAATGATAAAAAAGATAGCAATTCAGGAGATTCAGAGATTGATTTTAATTATTGATGATTTATCATGTTTGGATTGTAATCCAACCCATATTTTTCATTATTTCTATATTTATTATTACCATATTTATAATAATATATTTCCATATTTATCATTATATTTTTCATATATTATCTTGACAATATGTATAAATAGGTGAGTTAGCGTATGACAATGACCAATCAATAATAAAGAAGTAATTGTCTTTTCTTTCCTTGTCTCTCTAGTTCTTTCTTATGTCTATGTGCTTCCATATTATGTATTTCAACATGGTATCGGAGCCATATTTCTATTTATACTTATTCTTTATGCCATATTTCTATTTTTGTTTTTTTTTTAAATTTCTCTACTTTTCGTTTCTTTCCTTATTTTGACCCGCTTCTTTTCTTGTTTCTCAATTTTACCACAGTCCAAATTTTCTTTTCTGACATGCTTTTCCACAAAATATATATATATATATATATATATATATATATATATATATATATATTTCTTTTTATTTTTTTCCTCTCATCCACTACTTCTATTTCTCTCTCTTCAAGAATCGAAACCCGCTTTACTCCATGAAGTCCTCTTCCTCCAAGAAGTCGACGTCCTCCAACACATCCTATACCTTCTAAGCCTTTCTCCTCTCTTTCCCTTCCCTCGTTGTTTCATCTTTTAGCAACTTTCTCTTCTCTTGTTGTTTCCTTCTCAAAAATAGTCCGAAATTATTTTTCTTATCTTTCCCCATTAATGTTCCCCTTCTTCTTCTTTCAAGTTTCAATAAGAATCTTCTACTCACAAATGTCTTCCTCTTACTTTTTCTTTCCCAAAATCAACAAGTTACACTAAAGGTCCTCTCTTTTACTCTTGTTGTCCTCTTTTCTTCTCCTTCCTATCTTCTTTTTAGTGAGGTTCAATTCCTCCTCTTTTCTCTTTCTCTTCTTGTTTTTTCTCGTAGTAAGAGCAATATTATTATCCTTCTTAATTTCAAGGACATCAAATTTTATCCCTCTTTATCTTCCTCTCTTTTTCTTCTCCTTCTATCTCCTCTTTTACAATAGCAGGTTCATTATTACTGTCTTTTCTCCATAACTATTGTTTCTGTAATGACCCGACTCATTTGGCGACCCATTTGGCGGCCCATTTGGCGACCCTGGGGTCGTCGACCGTCGGTCGTGCCATTACTCACTAGGACTTTCCACCCTTGGCCAGTGGATTTTTGCCTCCCCCAGGATTCGAACTCTAGACCCCCAGGCTTAAGTACTAGAGTTTATGAATCCTGGTAGCCAAGTGAGCGGCCCACTGACCAGGGGTGGAAAGTCCTAGTGAGTAACGGCATGACCGACGGTCGACGGTCGATGACCCGAGGGTCACCAAATTGGTCACCAAATGGGTCGAGTCGTTACAATAAAAAGGCGTCTTTTTATTGTAACGACCCGACCCATTTGGCGACCTTCGGGTCCTCGACCGTCGACCGTCGGTCGTGCCGTTACTCACTAGGACTTTCCACCCCTGGCCAGTGAATTTTTACATCCCCCAGGATTCGAACTCTAGACCTCTAGGCTTAAGTACTAGAGTTTATGAATCCTGGTAGCCAAGTGAGCGGCGCTCACTTGGCTACCAGGATTCATAAGCTCTAGTACTTAAGCCTGGAGGTCTAGAGTTCGAATCCTGGGGAGGCAAAAATCCACTGGCCAGGGATGGAAAGTCCTAGTGAGTAATGACACGGCCGACGGTCGACGACCCGAGGGTCACCAAATAGGCCGCCAAATGGGTTGGGTCATTACAATAAAAAGGCGCCTTTTTATTGTAACGACCCGACCCATTTGGCAGCCCATTTAGCAGCCCATTTGGCGACCCTCGGGTCGTCGACCGTGCCGTTACTCACTAGGACTTTCCATCCCTGGCCAGTGGATTTTTGCCTCCCCTAGGATTCGAACTCTAGACCTCTAGGCTTAAGTACTAGAGTTTATGAATCCTGGTAGCCAAGTGAGCGCTCACTTGGCTACAAGGATTCATAAACTCTAGTACTTAAGCCTAGAGGTCTAGAGTTCGAATCCTAGGGGAGGCAAAAATCCACTGGCCAGGGATGGAAAGTCCTAGTGAGTAACGACACGGCCGACGGTCGACGGTCAATGACCTGAGGGTCGCCAAATGGGCCGCCAAATGGGTCGGGTCGTTACAGTTTCTTTTTTAGACGGCCAGATAGCAAGCTTTTTTCATTGCTCAACCACACAATAGCAAATTTTTTTTCCTCTGCTCCAGCATTTGCAACCACCAAAATGCAACCTTCTTTCTCTGCTGCTTTTATTCCGGAGACAGATCAGATCACAGCCATCAAACAACAACTCCTCGTCTCCTTCTAGTTGTTGTCTTCTTTCATCAAAGGCAAAGTTCAATAAATTTGTCGTTTCATTGATCGTACTGGTGGATTTTGCTCTAGAAGATATATTGGTTAACAACCAAACTCAACGTTCAAGTATCTCCCGTTGAGTTTGTCGAGGGGAGGGGGGGGGGGGGTAATGACCAAAAAGATAGCAATTCAGGAGATTCAGAGATTGATTTTAATTATTGATGATTTACCATGTTTGGATTGTAATCTAAACCATATTTTTCATTATTTCTATATTTATTATTACCATATTTATAATTATATATTTTCATATTTATCATTATATTTTCCATATATTATCTTGGCAATATGTATAAATAGGTGAGTTAGCCTATGACAATGATCAATCAATAATAAAGAAGCAATTATCTTTTCTTTCCTTGTCTCTCTAATTCTTTCTTTTGTCTATGTGCTTCCATATTATGTATTTCAACACGAGGAAGCTCTAGAACGGGTGCGCTACACTTAGGACTTCCGGACCGATCGACGACTAGTTGGTTTGTTTTTATATTATTATATACATGCTTTACTTTTCATACTTGTGAATGTATACACAACTTGTAAGACGGATTTCTCCTCCTCCAAAAAACTTTCGGAAAGGAGACCACTAGTAGACTTACTCTTGAGTGCATAGCCCATGGATGTACTAACCCGGGGGTTTGCGAACCAAGTAAAAGTCCTTATGTTCTCTGTCTTATTTTTTGTTGTTATATATTCCGCTACGTACTAATCTGATAGGTCAAATGAACATAACGAAATGAGCACGAAATGATGATCGATATTCATCCCCTCTATCGACGTGCATCGGTCCTACATAAAATACAATTGATGGCATAATTCAAACATGATAATTTACTTGGTTCACCTCCTTCTAGGACAGCTACATCCAAGGCATAATTATGATGAACTATCACCACTATCCTTCTTCGTTTCGGATATCTTCCAGAGGAGAAGAAGTCTCTTACAACTTATTTTTTACAAATAATCCAACAAAAATCAAAATACAAATAAAAATGAAAGCAAAACAACTTTACTAATGAAAACTTGACTTTAAATGCTTTCTAGTTGCTTTAGATTATCTCTTGATTATAGAAATGCAGTAGCACTTTGTCCCTAACTCCAAGAACTAGCACCTTTGATCTTCTTCAAAATCATCTTTTATAGGATTAATGTCAGGCTAATTTTTGTCTATCAGTCAATTGATCTTACCCATCAGTCGATTGCTTCACTATAGATTTGAATGTTGCTCCAACTTGTTAGTTCAACGACTCCATCCTCTTGGATCATGAGCACGTAAGAAGGGGGATAAATCACATGATTTGAAATCGTTCTTTTCTTTTAAATACTGAGTTTGCAGCGGAAATAAAACTAAGGAAAAAAGAAGCGAGATGAAAACAAAAAAGCAAGCACTAACACAAGTAATTTTTTACTTGGTTCGGAGTCTTCGATGACTCTTCCTCTAAGACCCGCACTTGTTCAGTGCTTTTATTAGACAATCCACTAATCGAATATTATAGAGTGGAAGTACAAGTGATGTATAAGAACTATAAAGAAAAGTTATTGACAACAAAGAAAATTAGTAGAACTTGATCGCAGGTTGTCGGAGGAGAGTTACAGCATCGTAAGAGCCTTTTTGGAGTAGTGTGCAAGAACAAAAGTCAGAGTAATTGATGTGTTGAAGCTGATGGTCGAACCCTCCTTGTATAGCCCCATCTGAGCGCCTAGATCCCTCTCCGGGTGCCCCTCCATTGGTCTGACGTGGCGTGCTCTCGTCGAAACTTCATTCGAGAAGTTTATCAATGTCCAGGCACCTAGACCACCTTTAAGCGCCTAAACCGCTAACGTGGGTTAGCCAGTCGACCCATTCCAACACAGAAGAAGATGAGTTTTTACCGGTCCAGACACCTAGAGCAACTCCGTGCACCTAGACCGTCAGGTGCCTCGCTAGGCACCCATCCGAGGCACTCGCCTTCTGCCGGTGACCCAGGTGCCCAGACGTCTAGGAAACCAGACAAGATTCAGGCGCCCGGACAACCTATGAGTGCCTAAAGCCCTATTTTCCAACCACCTTTTGCTTTCAATCACCTGCACCACATAGTTAGAAAGAAAAGTAATAATATGAAGAGTAAAGTGAATATTAACAGCCTCCGAACTATCCAGTCCTGACTATGAGTTTCGTTGAAATCCTAAGTCGATGTCTACTGTTCCCTCAACCGAAAATTCATCCTCATTGAATCTCTCCTCTAGTTGCTTACCTCCACTTACCAAATGTACACTTCTTTGATGTCAACTCTCTTGACCCACCAGGACTTCTTGCTAGATCTCAACCAATATGGACTTCAGCCAATTGTCTGGTCCTCCCTGACCTGACTGGACTTCCTGCTAACTGTCTAGTCCTCTCTGACTCAGCTAGACTTCCTACCAATCGTCTAGTCCTCCTACCCCAACTAGACTTCAACCTAGTATATGGTCCTCTAGACCCATCAAGTTCATATCCTGCACACTTGGTAGACATATTAGACCACATGCATCTAACTCTAATCCACTTGTCATTCATCAAAACTTGAGTTAGATCATTAGTGCTAACTGCACCAACAGTCTCCTCCTTTTTGATGCAATGATAATCTAGGTTAAAGTTAGAAAAATAAGTAAAACAATAATGTATAAACAATGTGAAAAAGGTATGTTGAATTAAGAATGTTGAGTTAATTTATTTTTCTACCTAATCTTCCCTCCTCCTTTAACATTCATTAAAAGCATAAAATGAACAATGTATAAGAACATAATGGAAAGGAAGTAAGTAGTAAAATAATAGTCAATATAGCAGTGCATGGAGTACGAATCTAGAAGCTATGAACATAAAGTACTAGCAAAATTACAACTCAAAATGTCCACTCAGAGGAGGATGACTAACGGTGGGTTGGACCCCATGATTAGAGTATCTCTAGAATATGGCGATGTCCATCCTGCATCTCTCGATGGCTAGTCCTTATCTCCTCCCGAAGATTATGTACCTCCTGTTATAAGCTAGTCATAGACGTCTCTAGGCTAGTGACTCTCTTTAGAAGAGTAGGATCAACTAGAGGTGGAGGTATCGATAGATATTCAAGCATCAAATCTGCCTCTGGATCATCTTGAGGCTGCTCCTTAGGGACTAGGGATGCTAGTCTGGCTGATGCTGGGCCTTCATCTAAGACATGACACCTTGATCATCTATATGTATGGAGGCTAATGATAAATTCCTATCACCTATCATGGAGAACTCATTTAGGGGTGTGACATCTCCTATGGTGACATAAATACCTAATGAGTGTAGGTAGGCGATTAGAATATGATAGTAGGGCATGTGGACTCGTCTACTAGTACAGATGCTAGCTAAGTAGATAATGGTCCGAAACATATGAAGACCAATGTCTATATCTAACCTCTGACAGCATGCATATAGGAGAAAGGAGTAAAAAGGTCGCATCATAGCGACGTCTCTAGTGGTGAGTGGCAAGATGCACTTTACCAAGACCCTATAGAGAATGTAATGCTAAACATTAAGTGTGACTGATCTAAACTGGGTGACGGTCATCCCCTCTCACCTTTAAGAAAAATATGAGTATATCGTATCCAAAGTGATGTGGGAGTAGAGATCATCAAATAGCAAATTCCTAGGAGGGTAACAGACAAAGGGAACATCTGAGGGTCACAGATCTAAGAAGTCTCTAAGGGTGGTAGGAGATAATGTGACTTCCGTAGTGGCGACCCTAGAGGTGTATGTTAAATCGTCTACTTTGACTAAGTTATTATACAATTCGGCACACAAACTTGAGTTAATCGAAATTGAACAATAAACTAGTCTATGTAACTGTAAGATATGACAAATTAAATAATAAGTATTATTTGAGTAATAATCTTATAGAATTTTTTTAGGATTTAAACGAAGTTCATATAACACATTTAAGTGGATGAGTCAATTAGGTTTAGAGAAAGTTTGTTTGGAATAAAGTTGGGGGTTATCCTTGATAACCTTGATTATCCATCCAAGGTTATTAACAAAAACTCTGTTTAGTTTAGGTAATTGATGATTCCCGAGTAATGTTCCATGCCCAACACGTCAGCAAAATGGCATACAACCAGGAATCGGAAAGCCTCTAAAAATTAAGATTTTCCTTGATTCCGAGGTTAACAAAAATTTTTTACCAAAAAAACCCTCCTATAAGAGAAAAATGTGAAAAAAAAAAGAAAAATGTAAAGAAAAAAAATGAAAAACATAAAAAAAAAAACTATAAAAAATAAAAATAATGTAAAAAATAAAAAAATAAAAAAATGTGAAAAAATAATAATAAAATAAAATAAAAAATTAAAAAATATTTTGTAACTAAGGGTAATACAATAAAATATTAAACTAGGTTATTCATTAAAACCTTCAAACAAACAAATTTTTGTTGCAATACCTAGGTTGAACTAAATATCATTTGGTTATATTTTATTCCCCATAATCTTGGTTTTGTGATTACCTGGTAATCACATAACCAAGGTTATACATGATAACTTGAACCAAATGCACCATAGGGCTTTGATTATTAACCCTAAGTTTCATTAATTAAGTCATATAAAGCTTAATCTATTTACCCGAGCCTCATCTCTGGAGATTTCGATTTCATCTTCTCCTTCCCCCGCTCTCCACCACCCCCCCCCCCCCCTTTCTCCTCTTCGCCTCCTCGTGCCAACACTCAACGTCGCAAATCGGCGCCAGCCGACCATCGACCCAAGCCCTTCCCATTTCCCTCGAGTTCTTCTCCTTTGCTCCCACAATCTCGCCTTGCCGCCCGGTCGCAACGTCGTCCGATCACCGCATCGCCCTGACTGCAAGACGCCGACACCCACTCCTACTTGTCACTACAACAACTATCGTAGGTTCGAGTTAGACACTGATTTTGGCTCACGCTACCGATCATCGGATACAGCTGATCGTGATGTGAGAGTCATCGACGCCCCTTCTATGCCCCAACACGATGTTGGTGCGGGAAGCATTAGATGATCGAACCCAAGTTTTGATAATGGCAAAGGGTTCAAAGTTAAGTAGTGTTGTGATCTAACAAGTTCATGGAGTTTGCAGGAAAGTCCTAAGTAGTACTTAGGCAAAAGTCCTAGCTGCGGTTAGATAGGTGGAAAACCCTAGGGGGTGGTAACCCTAGGTCATAGGGGGTGATAACCCTATGAGGAAAGTCTTGGCGGGTCAAGAGCTTCAGGCAAAAGTCCTAGGGGGTAACCCTAGGTGGAAAGTCCTGGTGTCGCGAACTAGGTGGAAGACTGGAAGGGTCGGAAGTGGAAGTCCAGCAGAAAGTCCGGAAGCTTTGAACGCTGAGCAAAAGTCCAGTCGATCTGGACGATCGCACTGGCAACAGGTAAATCTCCTGAGTGGAGTAGGTGAGGACGCGTTCCCCGTAGAGGGAACAGTAGACGTTGGGTCGACCTAGGGTTTTCGGTTGGAAATTCGAAGTCAGACCCGGACAGTCCGATGACTGTCGATTATATCACTTATAATATGTCTGTGCTAACTTTGTTTTGCAGGGTCTTGTATTTGGGACTAACACATTTTGCAGGAATAAAGAAGCATATTTGATCTCGGATGAACAGTGTTCGAGGTGCCTCCATGGGGCTTGGAGGCGCTTCGGGTGCAAGTCGAAGCCAGCTGTCCAAAGGAGCTGGAGGCGCCTCGGAGGAAGTTGAAGACGCCTTGGACCAGGCGTTGGAGGCGCCTTGGAGCAACTTTGAGGCGCCTTCAATGGGATAAGGCGCGACTAGATCAGAGCTAATCCACATGTGCGACTCGGCGGCCTGGAGACGCCTCGGATAGGCTTGGAGGCGCCTCCAACACTGTATAAAAGGGGTCTTCGAGCAGCAGCTTAAAACAACAACTTCTAAGATATCTTTCTGCTACAAACTGCTACCGAGACGATCCCGAAGTGCCGCTACGAGATCCCAACGACCTAAAGCTTCGAAATTACACATTCTTGTTGTCGGTATACTTTTTCATTTCGAGTAGATTGTAATAACACTGTAACCATTATTCGAGCTTATAGTTGTTGCCCACCGGAAGCGATCAATGATCGCGGGCCTTGGAGTAGGAGTCGCCACAGGCTCCGAACCAAGTAACTCCTCGTGTCTTTCTGTGTTGCTTTATTTTTGTTTCATTATTCTGCTGCATTTTATTACTCGAACGATTTACGATTCCGAAACGCGAAATAGCCACGAGCACTATTCACCCCCCTCTAACGCTTCTCGATCCAACAATTAGTATCAGAGCGGGGTCGCGTTGATCTGGTGCAACCACCAATTACGCAAATTTTTTCGTGGTGTTTTCGATTTTTACGGAGTCAATTAGAATCTAGCTTAATAGCTACATTCTAATTATTTTTTTCGAATCGGTTTTAGCTCGAAGTTGGTGCAACACCACTCGAGCTCGTGATATTAATTTTATTTCCTGCACTGTTAATACAAAACCTAATCTCGGGACATTTCTGTTTGTCTTTGTTTTTGCATATTATCAATGACCCAACAAGAGGGATTCAACACCGTTCGTCCCCCGCTCTTCACTGGAGAAGAGTTTGGATATTGGAAGGGACGAATGGAAACATTCCTCAAAATCTAGTTCGACACATGGATGATCATCAAGACGGGTTTGCAACTACCAACCGATGAAGATGGCAAGCCTACACCCTGCGAAAAATGGGAACCATCACTAATCAAGAAAGTGGAAGTCAATGCCAGAGCTGCCTACACCCTTCAGTGCGGATTGACCAAGGAAGAGCTCAACAGAGTTGGACCGTTCTTCAGCGCAAAAGAGCTATGGGAGAAGCTGATCGAACTCCACGAGGGCACCTCCAACACCAAGGTAAGTAAAAGAGATCTTTCGTTTAATAAATTATATAATTTGAAAATGCAGGACGGAGAGACAGCAAGTCAATTCCACGCACGCATACAAGACATTCTCAACTCCCTCCATGCAATCGGGCAAAGAGTCAAGAATCGGGATATTATAAGGTACTCTCTAAATGCTTTTTCAAGGAGTACATTGTGGGCATCAATGGTAGATGCCTACAAAGTCTCCAAGGACTTATCTTCCATTAGATTAGATGGATTGTTTTCGGAATTCGAACTGCATGAATAGACTAATACACTCCCAACCGAGAAGGGTATTGCTTTGGTTGCAGGTACCAATCGAACACGCGAACCAAGATCACGGCGAAGAACTAAACCGGAGGAGGAAGACAAACCCAACTCAGACGATGAAGACGACGAATTAACCTCCGAGCTCGTGAACCTAGTGAAGAAGCTTTACAAGAAAAAGAAAGGCTTCAACAAGATAGATCTAAAGAAGGCAGTACAGTCCAAGGAGGTTCAATCCAGTTCAAAAGTCAAGCTCGAAGTGATCTGCTACGGATGCAACCAGAAAGGGCACATCAAGGCCAACTGCCCAAATCAAAAGGATGTAAAGAAGAAGAGGAAAAAGAATGTGCTAAAAGCGACATGGGACGAATCTTCCTCAAAAGACGATGACGACGAACTCGATCAGACGAGTCTACTTGCACTGATGACCCGGGACCAAATCAACCTGTCCGAGAGCGAGAGCGAGAGCGAGTCGGAAGCTGAGTCCGAGCAAAGCCACGGATCCGTATCCGTTTCCGAAGGGCCAGACCCCGCTGTAAGTGTTCCTCGACTTAATAATTTAGTCAATTACTTATTACGTAAATTAGCAAAATCAAATCTTAAAGTCAAGTCACTTCTAAAGGAAGTAGCAGTCCTGAAAGAAGTGGCTAACCCCAAAACCTTGCCTGACCCAAGTCAGACTGGAAATTCAACTCAAGTTCAAAAACTTGAGGAAGAAAACTCCAGTCTGAAAACTCAGGTTAAGGATTTAAAAAATACATTAGAACGGTTCTCTTTGGGCTCCAAGAAGCTTGACCTAATTCTTGGGACACAAAGAGCTGTTTACAACAAAACTTGGTTAGGTTATAAAACTAAAAGAAAATATAGATCTTACCTGTCCTTAGTAAACAGACAAAATAGTAACTCAGTCCAAACATGGGTACCCAAGTCCAACCTGATTAATCAAGTTGGACTTGGTCAATATTAGGTCCCTAAGGATCAAATACATTACCTCGATAGACCATATCGAGGCTATGATCCAGGGGGAGCTAGAAGAAAAACAATAAAAATAAAATAAAATTCAAATTCAAATAAAATCAAATTAAATTACAATTCAATTTAAAATTCAAATTAGAATTCAATCTGAAATTCAAATTAAATCAAAATCTTAAAAATCCAAGGGAAGGCTCCAGAATAGCTGGTACCTCCAAAACTTAATCTACCCGACAAGGGTAACCAAGAGTAGACTACCCGGCAGGGTAATTAAGGTTAGACTAAAATGGGCTAGGTTTAACTTGACCCATGGTACTGGTGAAGTATTGGATGATAGTACGTTGGGGAAGCTTAGTCATCGCATGTCTAGGAAGATATGGCTTCGACCTGGTGCATTTGGCTAAGTGGAACTGACCGAAGCTTCCCTTTATGGATCCTAACTAGTTAGACCAAGGTTTTGTACTAAATCCAATGGGTAGGACTATTTGGAAAACCTCGAAGGCATGGTTACTTTAATGATGTCCAAATGACTCACCATAGCCCAGAAGTTTATCCAAAGAATGCCTACTTGTTGAACCCAAAGCTAAACTTGAATCTAACACAAAGTTAAACCAAACCTTAAAATTGAACCATAATTCATCTCACAAAAATTATAGGATTCCCTAATTAAAAATTTAGATCGGGTGAGATGACTAAGGAATAAAAATTCAAATTAAAATTTAAAATTCAAAATATAAATTCAAATTTGAAATTTGAAATTAAAATTCGTAATTAAAATTAAATATTTTCAAATTAATTAAATTAAATATTTTTCAAAATTAATTAACTTAAATATTTTCAAATTAAATATCTTCAACTTAAATATTTTTAAATTAATTAACTTAAACATTTTTCAAATTCATTAACTTAATCATTGTCCAATTTTAATTAACTTAACATTTTCAAAATTAATTAACTTAATTATTTTTCAAATTAAATTAACTTAAATATTTTTCAAATTAAATTAACTTAAATTTAATTAACTTAAATATTTTTTCAAAATTAATTAACTTAAATATTTTCAAATTAAATATTTTCAACTTAAATATTTTCAAATTAATTAACTTAAACATTTTTCAAATTAATTAACTTAATCATTGTCCAATTTTAATTAACTTAACATTTTCAAAATTAATTAACTTAATTATTTTTCAAATTAATTAACTTAATTATTTTTCAAATTTAATTAACTTAAATATTTTTCAAATTTAATTAACTTAAATATTTTTCAAAATTAATTAACTACTCTTTAAAAAATTTTCAAAGTTTAAAAAGCATAAACCAATTAATAATTTTTAATCAAAAAAAAAAATACACATGGCACCTCACAAAGGCGCCTCCTTTACAAGGGAGGCGTCCTAAATAGAGGCGGGAAAATTCCTGCTGACGTAACCTAAGGCGCCTCAGATCATCTCCGAGACGCCTCCAACAGACCGAATAAGGCGCCTTAAACATGATTAAAGGCACCTTCAACCCGGAATATCACCACGAACAAAAGGCTTTCTGTTCGTTTTCTGCCGAAGCCGAGCACGAGATTCTCGTGCGATTTCTCCCCAACCAAGGTGCCTTCAACCCACCTCTTCCTCCTCTACTCCTAGCAATGCCTTCTAGGTATACTCTAAACCTCCCTTAAACATCTACTACATGAATTTCGTACTAGTTTTGCTATTTTGCTTGTATACTGTCAAAAATAGGAAACGTCGCATTGTTGATCCTACACCGGCTAGGGCCCCTTCTACGGACCCTAGATTCCCCTCGGAACAGCATAGGATAGATTTTGCTAGGTTTACCTTTGAGTCCATTAAACCTAGATATGTAGGTAGGACATTTTTCTCCCAGTTTTGTCACCCTGCAATCCAGATGATAAATTAGTATCACCTAGGGAAACTGGTTTACTACAACAATACAGTAAACTAGGATTTGTGTGCCTAGTTCTATCACAACCTTGAAAAGGTTGATGATACTACATATTCCACCAGGGTTGGTGGAACTGACATCCAGCTTACCCCCTCCCTGATTCGTACGAGTTTAGAGCTTAGGGAGTCCACATGCACCTTCCTGTGCTACCCGGTTAGGGATCTACCATTCGGTGATCCCTATTCCCATATCACCTTATATGACATCTATATGTATTTTTTTGGGGAGGAGAGACCCTTTAGCCAGACTGAGTTCAGGTCGACTCTTCTTAGAGTTCAAGACTACATCATGTACAGAGTCCTGACAGCATGCATCTTGCCCATCACATATCAAGACGTCTCGAAGATGCGACCATCCCAGTCATTCTTTCTATACACTCTTAGTCATCGCTTAGATATAGACATTGCTCTGCATATGTTCTATAACATCATTCATGCATCTAGTACAGTCACGTCTGGAGTAATCCATATGCCCTACTGTCATATCCTGACCCAGATTTTCTCCACCTCTAGGATAGACACGACCATAGGGACACTCATCCCACTTACCATATACGATGAGTTAGGGCAGCGGAGTCTTCGATTAGCCGGTATAGAGGTCACTACAGAGGGTATTCTGGCCTGGAAGGGCCGGCCGCCGCCAGTCGCTACTCCTATCGCTCCAGAGGCCGAGGAGGCACCAGGCGAGGAGTGGCCCGACTTCTTAGCAGAGGAGTTTTTCGCAGATCCTTCCACCTCTGCCGGGCACTCCACATCAGCCAGGCCTTTGACTTCGATCTTCGGCATCACTCTCCATCGAGGACAGACTCGCCCGTCTTGAGGTTCAGTCCGTTGAGACTTGACGCGCTGTTCGAGAGAGCCATCGCTTCCTCCGATCTCTATGATCCGAGATAGCTGCTGGGTTCGCATCTCTCTAAGGCAAGATACGTCGCCAGGGACAGCCTCAGCCTGCACCCGAGCAGCCCATTGCACCACCTCTAGTTGACGACCCTCCGGCTGATGATCCTGCTTTCGATGATCCTGCTTTATAACACTATCATTTGATGTATCTTGGATAGACACCTATATTTTCTAGTCTGACTGTACTGGTACTTAGTTGAACTCTACTTATTTATGCTTACTAATTTTTTTTGGTTAAATTCTACTTTTAGAAGACAAATAGGGATGTGTTGAGTAGAATAGGTAATGATTTTCAAATCAATTTCCTACCTTTACTCTTAAATGTTTTACTTGTTTTCAAAATATGCTAAAGTTTAAAATTATATTTCTAAATTCTAGGCAATATGTTGTTTTCAAAATCCTAATTTTACTAGTTTTTCAAATTTGGACTTAGCCTAGGCTCTACCTTAGAAATCATGCTCCCCTAGAATTCAGCCAGAGCATCTCACAAACACCTAAGCTTACCTTGATTGTGCTTGAAAAACATAGAATGGTGTGAGATGCATAGGGTATAGCCTGAACTCAAGAATGCTTATATCTGTCTATCAATATGAGTCTGGGCGTTAAATACCTAACATACAGTAATCAAGTCAAGTCATCCAGCCCTAATCAAATCTAACTGGATCTATTGACTTAACTTGACTAACCAAGTGAAAGTTGTTGTCCTCTAGACAATCAGCTAGTAGCTAGATGGTTAGACATGTGACCAAGAAATTAAGTATTTGATTGTTTAGGGTTACTCAACTTGCACATTAGGCTCTGATACCTTACTTAGTTTTAACTTGGAATCAATTTAACTCGACTCATGCTTGGACTGTTGGGACCGAAAATGGAGCTAGAGGGGGGGGGGGGGTGAATAGCTCGGCGCGATCTCGTGCTCGTCATTGCTTGTTTCTTCAAAGATATGTAGCGGAAAATACAAAGAAACAAACACACAACGCTAACTCTAGGATTTACTTGGTATCCATCTCAACAAGAGGTGACTAATCCAAGGATCCACACACTCACGCACCCTCCACTATGAAAACACTCCTTCTCGGTAACTACCGAAGACGGAGAAGCCTTACAACCTCACAATACAACAATGAGAAAGAAAGAAGCAAAATACAAATGGATCTTACAAAATTACAATGAAAACCCTAGCTTCTTCTTCTTCTTGTTGCAAATCGCCTCTTGACTTGGATGTATCTCCAAGAACCTTCAAGAACTGGCGGTGAGGAAGAAAGGATCGCTGTAATATCCTAAACCAATTGCTTTAATTAAAAATATTTATTTAATTAGTTCAGATTTAATTAGAATGAAGTTTAATTTAAGTGGCTAGCCTTAATCATGGTTGATTAAATAAGTTATAGTATGTCCGAACTTAAATAAATTGCATAACTTAAACATGTAAATAATTAAAATTTAAAATAATTAGATTATTTTAAGGAAATTAAATATTTTTAGTGAATAATATATGGATAATATATCAGGAAATAAGTTTATATGAATTTATGAAGTTTACGGAAATTTTTATAGATTTTAAAAGAACCCTTTTTAGGTTTTAGGCGATATAAATGGGTCTGTTTAGAAATACCCATTTCAATGAGGAATTGATTGTTATATAAGCTTAAAGTTGATTTATCTAAACCTAAGTTTCATTTTTCTCTCTGCCGGCATCACTCCACACGACGCCATCGTCTTCCCACACGGCACAGCCGCAGAGTCCGACCATCATCGTCGTTTCACGCCAGCGCTGTCTCATCCTCCCAAGCTCCCTCTCTCGATTACCCCTCTCGGCCGATCCACCTCTGCCAGCACCCGAGCTCTCTTTTCAGTAGTGCCCTAGCTCTCAATGTCGTCGCCCCTTTAGCTGACGCCACTCCCTTCACGCGCGTCGGCGATGCTGCTGCCTGATCACGCTGCTGCTGCCTGATCATGCCTGCGTTAGTAGGTCCAGGCATCGTCCGTATGACAGCCATCGTCTCCCTCTGCTCCGAGCTGAGACAATCCATTTTGACCTAGAATCACTGATTGTTCCTTCCATGACCCCTCTGCCTCCCTCAACAAGGATTAGTTCCGGCATCATCTCATTGTGTGCTGGCATCTCTTGACCTAGCACCGTCACCAGCCTTTGTTTGCTTGCTATCATCACTGGAGAAGAGGAAAGTTGGTGGAGGATTAGTGTGCAGTTGCTTGGTTCAAGCCAACACAACTCCAGCTATCACAGTTCGTCGGCGATCCATCTCTTCCGGTCGTGGGTCACCTTCAGCCAAAAGCCACCACCATCCCAAGCTATAAGGAGAAAAGTGACCAAGTAGCAAGGAGTCGAAGGCATGTTCTTCACTTTCTTGATGCTTTAATTCTTCCTATAATATGTAGAACTATGGGTTAAGTATAGGCAAAAGGTGGAACCGTCACCCTAGCGGCCCCCTGGCCCCGGCCTCACAAGATTCCAGAGGGAGTAAATCACGGTTAATGGTGGGTAGGAAAGGTGACTGGGGGTTGAAGGAATTTTTGGCGCAGCAGACCAGGGTTTTATCCCCATGTGCAACTGGCGACCTTCGACCCCACGACTTCATTGGCAAGCTGCAGGCACCTAACCAGCTGATCCAGCCCGTGGGGGCTAACTATGGGTTAAGTATAGATAACATTCTAGGTGGTCTATTTTGTAATGTAAAGGACACACAAATAGGATGAAATGAAATAAGTATTCATGTAGAACACATTTAGGTTTCTTTGTATTATGTGTATGTTCTTTCCTCCTTCTACTTGTAGAGTTATTGTTTGGTGTGTAGAAGACATGTAACGACCCACCTTCTACTGGCTAGGCTGTAAGGCCGGACTGTCACATTATGCTGTGCTAAGCTATATCCATGATCATTACTAAGTCTAGGTGCGGAAAACTGTACCAATTTAAAACCTTGCTAAGCTAATACAAGTTCTTGGTCCTACATGTGCTAAGGGATGCAATCTAAGGTATACATGGCATATCCTACATCCCCTATGGTCAAGAAGCTGAATTACAAGGTCTCTTGGTCGAAACCCAACTTCCCAATCGATCCAGATTGAACTCGATCGATTGCAAGCTGTTGGATCGATCCATAAATCGATTCAGATCGCTACTGTGCTCGGGGTAATACTCTGGATCGATCGGCTGATCGATCCAGACTGGCCAATCGATCCCGTGATCGATTCCAGTGCCCACTGTTCGCGGGAGCGATTTCTCGATCGATCGAACGATCGATCCCTGAACTCTCTGCTTGCGACAGAATGCAACTAGATCGATCGGCTGATCGATCCAGAAGCTTACTGTTCACGGAACCAGGCTCTCAATCGATCCGCTGATCGATTGAGGGCCCCCAATCGATCCATTGATCTATTGGGGTTTTTGATTTCGCAGCAAAACTCTGATTTCAGCACTGTTTCGTGCCAAACTCAACTACAAGAGTTCTATAATAGCTGGAAACATACTAATAACACATAACTAGGATTATGAGCATGAGTACTAACAATCTAAACAAGTCTTTCATGGTTCAAGGCATTAAAATAACTAGAAATGTGGGAAATGACATTATATAAAAACTAAAGTCTTAGTTTGCTAATTTCTCCAAGATCTTTATTCCAGGTTCCTTCCACACACATCTTCATCGCATTAACCTCCAGCCTCCGCTAATCCATCTTTCCTTTACCTTTATCTGTAGTATAAGGAAAAAAAGTATCTGTAAGCTTTACGCTTAGTAAGAAACCATCTACCTCACAAAACATGCATACGATGCAATTTATGCTTTTAAAACATGTTATTTGAAATATATGCTGAACAGGTGAGAGCATGGCATGGTATCATACAACATAGAAACCAAAACTAATCATAGAACTATCACATGTATCAATAATGAAAACTAGGCTGAGGCATGAACTGAGCTAACACTAAAAACTAAGCTAGAACTGAATTTAAACTGTATACACAACTGATTTGTGAGTTTTGAAAACTATTTATCATAAATAGATGAAAATACATAATCATGTTGCTGATGGGCCCGACAACTGTACGTGCTATGCGCGCATCCCTAACTAAACTCGGGGTTGCAAATTCTGAATCTAGTAGGGTTTACTAGGTTATCTGAACCTAGGGACAACTGTGGGAGCCCAACCCAATGGATATCTGATCCAGTACAGTGCCACTGCTAAAAGTAAAATACTGAACATAAGCTAAAAATGCTTGTCTTGCTCTTACTAGGTTGTCTAACCCTAGAACTAGGTTGTCTGAACCTAGAGGCGACTGTGGGAGCCCACCCATTGGACCGTAGTCTATATAAGCTATAGCAAGACTAGATAAGCTATTTTAAATGCTTCTATTGCATTTGCTGAGCTATTAAAATGCCCACTGTAACATTTTACTGAGCTAATAATTTTATCGAACACTTGGTGTGCTCCAACTCTCCCCTCTATTAGGGAGGCCACCTCTAGGCACCCGACAACGTCTAGATCCTCCATCTGAAGGGGAAGGATGTGTCTGGCCCATCTAGAGGTGCTCAACTAAATCCCTAAAACTGCGAGGAGGGTTAAATACACCCTATGTGTCGAAGAACTACATATAACTAATAAAAAAAAACATACAATCGTATGAAAAGCTACTTATACTGCAGGTGAGGGGTTCCTTACCTCCTGTGCTAGTTTTCTTACGAATCTAGCCGCTGGTTTTCCGGTGGAGACGATCTTCTCGACGATTCTCTTGCGTCTACGTGTTCTTCTCGTGGAGAGAAGCGTCCTCGTGCCGGAGTCATCGCCGGAAAGAGCCCTTATGTCCCTAGGGGTGAAACCCTAGGTTTGCTTGTGGTTGGTGCCGTGAGATGAGGGAGGAGAAGGGGTCGGCGTGTGAGGGTTTGAGAGAGAGGAGAGTTCCGTTAAAAATAACTCTTCACTTAATTTTTCCCTATTTATATTAAGTGGGTAATTCGGCCCAACTCAAATATAAATATAATTATTCCTCTTTCCTTTCAGCACGGCCCTGCTGGGTTCACTTGGTTACTAGAGTCCACCATAAGTCGTAGGACCCAATAGGTCTCGGGTTCAATACTCGCGTAGGCTATTTTACGTTCCTATTTGTTTTTGCTACTTCCGCTACTCTAAAAATTCTGTAAAAATGTCCTAAAATTCCAGAAAAATCATAGAATATTTCTAAAATAATTTTGAGAATTTTCGGGCGTTACAATCCCCCATACCTTATAAAAAGTTCATCCTCGAACTTAGAATAACTCCGGGTACTTCTGCCTCATATTAACTTCTGTCTCCCACGTTGCCTCTTCTGTGGTGTGATTTTGCCAAATGACTTTTACTAATGGTACCTCCTTGTTTCGTAATTTCTTAACTGCTCGGTCTATTATCTGAATAGGCTGACTGCCATAGCTGAGGTCTTCGCGGACTGGTACCGACTGGGGCTCAATCACCTGGGTGGCATCTGGGTGGCATCTGGGATATGCTTCTTCAGCATAGAGACATAAAATACATTATGGATAGCTGACATCTCCTGTGGTAGCTCTAGCTCATATGCTACCTTGCCAACTCTTCTAGTGATAAGGTATGGTCCCACATATCTAGGACTCAGTTTGCCCTTCTTCCCAAAACGCATTACTCCCTTCATGGGAGCCACTCGGAGAAATACTATATCTCCAACTGAAAACTCTAAGGGTCTGCATCGTGTATCAGCATAGCTTTTCTGGCGGCTCTGTGCTGTCTCTACCCTCTAGCAGATCTGCTGTATAGCTGCTGTGGTATCTGCTACTAGATCTGTCTGAAGTTCTAGTTCTTTCTGTTCACCACTTTCATACCAGCAGATTGGAGATCTACACCTCCGCCCATAGAGAGCCTCGTAAGGTGTCATACCAATAGTGGCCTGATAGCTATTGTTGTATGCAAATTCTGCTAAGCTCAGATATTTGCACCAACTTCCCTTAAAGTCTAAGGCACATGTGCGGAGCATATCTTCGAGTACCTGATTTACTCGCTCCGTCTGACCATCTGTCTGGGGATGGAAAGCTGTGCTAAATTTCAACTTAGTGCCCAATGCTGACTACACACACTCCCAGAAGTGTGATGTGAACCTACTATCTCTGTCTGAAATGATGGTCCGTGGGACTCCATGTAGTCTAACGATCTCCTTGAGATACAACTGAGCTAGCTGTTCCATGGAGTAGGATATCCTGATAGCTAAGAAGTGGGTTGATTTAGTTAACCTGTCAACTATTACCCAGATGGTATCAAAACCATTCGTGGTTCTGGGTAGTCCCACTATGAAATCCATAGAAATGTCTTCCCACTTCCATTCTGGGATCTGGATAGGCTGCAGAACTCTGCCTGGTCTCTGGTGTTCTGCCTTGACTCTCTGGCAAGTCAGACAGGTAGTAACATATATAGCGATGTCTCTTTTCATCCCGGGTCACCAAAAACGTTTCTTTAGATCTTGGTACATCTTGGTGGAACCTGGATGCATCGCATAAGGAGTCCTGTGAGCCTCGTCTAAAATCTTCCTCTTTAGTTCCTCCTGATCTGGAACACAGAGTCTGTCACCGAAGTATAATACCCCACTATCGGACACTCTGAATTCTCTACTTTCTGATTCTGCTAACCCTTGCTTGGTTCTCTGAATTTCAGGATCCTGTTCCTGAGCTGTCTGAATGTCACCAAGTAGGTTAGATGCTAATGTCATAGTAGAGAGTTGTCCTACTATAAGTTCGAGACCAAAATCTGTGATCTCTTTCTGTAGGGGCGGTGACATGGCTGCTAGGGATAATAAGGTAGCATCGGACTTTCTGCTAAGTGCGTCTGCCACCTTATTGGCTTTTCCTGGGTGGTAGAGGATATCTATGTTATAATCTTTGACCAGCTCAAGCCATCTACGCTGTCGCATATTCAGATCCTTCTGAGTGAAGAAGTACTTCAGACTCTGATGATCTGTATACACTCTGCACTGAGCTCCATACAAGTAATGTCTCCAAATTTTGAGAGCGAACACCACTGCTGCAAGCTTAAGGTCATGAGTAGGGTAATTCTTCTCATATTCCTTGAGTTGTCTGGAGGCATAGGCAATCACCTTACCTTCTTGCATCAGTACTGCTCCTAGTCCCAATTTAGAGGCATCACTATAAATGTCAAAACTGTCTGTGTTTTCTGGTAGAGTCGAAATGGGAGCACTGGTCAATCTTCTCTTTAACTCGCTGAAGCTGTTCTCACAGTCCTCTGTCCACTGAAATCTTATGTTCTTTCTGGTAAGAGCTGTCAGTGGGGAGGCTATTCTGGAGAAATCCTCTACAAACTTTCTGTAATAACCTGCTAGTCCCAAAAAGCTCCTGATCTCACTGGCGTTCTTGGGTCTTTTCCAGTTACTCACAGCTTCTATCTTACTGGGGTCTACCATGATACCATCCTTTGAGATGATGTGACCCAGGAAAGACACCTGATCTAACCAAAATTCACATATTGTGAACTTGGCGTACAGCTGGTTCTGCTGAAGGGTCTGCAATACTATCTTCAGGTGCTCTGCGTGTTCTTCCTGAGTTTTTGAATAGATAAGAATGTCATCGATGAACACGATAATGAACTTATCTAAGTATTCTCTGAATACTCTGTTCATGAGGTCCATGAAAGTAGCTGGAGCATTTGTCACGCCAAAGGGCATGACTACGAACTCATAATGCCCGTATCTGGTCCTGAAGGCTGTCTTGGGTATATCACCTTCTTTAACTCTAACTTGGTGATACCCTGACCGTAGATCTATTTTAGATAACACTGCCGCTCCCTTTAGTTGATTGAACAGGTCATCTATTCTGGGAAGAGGATATCTGTTCTTGATGGTGACTTGGTTCAGTGCTCGGTAATCTATGCATAGGCGCATGCTCCCGTCCTTCTTCTTCACGAACAATACAGGCGCTCCCCATGGTGAGTGACTAGGGCGTATGAAACTTTTGTCAAGCAGCTCCTGTAGTTGTTCCTGAAGTTCCTTCAGTTCTGCTGGGGCCATGCGGTAAGGTGCCTTGGAGATAGGATTCGTACCGGGAATGAGTTCTATCTCAAATTCGATCTCCCTGTCTGGTGCTAGGCCTGGTAACTCCTCAGGGAAGACTATTGGGTAGTCACATACGACTCGGACCTCTGCTAGTTGTTGGTCCTTGTCATAACTGGCATTGACTACATGCGCTATAAATCTCGTACATCCTGAATCTAACAATTTCTGTGCCTTCAGAGCTGAGAGAAATTTCTTCGCTTTTCTCTTTGGTTCTCCGCTATACTCAAATTGTACTCCTGCTTCAGGTTGGAATGTGACTTTCTATTTACGGCACTCGATGGAGGCACCGTATCTGATTAGGAAGTCCATTCCAAATATGACATCGTAATCAGTCATATCTAGCACTATCAGATCACAAAAGAGCTCTCTGTCTGCTATAATGACTGGCACTGCTCTGAGCCAGTGCGTGGACGCCATTATTTCTCCTGAAGGTAGTGTTGTCAAAAACTGACCACGGAGTACCTCTGTAGGTATCGCTAACTTTTCGGAAAATGCCCTAGATACATAAGAATGGGTTGCCCCAGTATCGAATAAGACAGTTGTACGTTGCTGTAAAATACTGATCTGACCTGTAACAACTGTCGAGACATTCGCTACGTCCTCTCTGGTTAAGGAGTAGATCCTCGCATTTGTCGTAGCTGGAGGGGCTTCTAGTCTGCCCTGGCTGATGTGTGGACCATCTAAAACGGCCTGCATCTGATGTAGCTGTGCTGGCTGGCCTCCATACTGTATCGGCTGTGGTTGAGGAAGACTTGTCTTGTTCGGGCATTGCTTAGCCATATGCCCTTCCTGTCCACATTCAAAGCATCCTCGTGTGCCCTTGCGACAAACTCCTGGGTGAAATTTCCCACAAGTAGCACATTTGGGATAACTAGGTTGTTTGCTGGCTGGTCCTCCCTTTGGGTAACTCCCTGGTTTGCGCTTGTTGCTGGAGTTCCCTTTCCAGTTAGAGCTGTGGCCCTGTTGTTTCTGAGTACCTGAGCCTCCTTGCCCTTTGGACTCTGAGAGGACTTGCTTCTGCTGCTTGATATTGTTCTGATAGTGCTCGGTGGTCAGAGCACTGCTAACTAGTTCTTCAGTGGTCTACGGCCTATGAACGCCGCCAGCCACGTTCATTGCTATTTCCGGCCTCAGCATCTTGAGCATCAACCGGACTCGTTCTTTTTCTGTGCTGACTAGTTCAGGGCATAGACGAGCCAATCTATTGAATTTCTTCACGGCTTCCTCCACTGATAGGTTGCCCTAACGAAACTCAGTGAACTCGTCGTAGTGGCAGTTTGTGACCTGCATGTGAAAGAACTCCTCGAAGAATTCTTTCTCGAAGTCCGCCCATGTCATATGGTTCACTGGGCACTTCGCTCTAATTCTCTCCCACCACATACGTGCATCTCCTGTCAAGCAAAAGGAGGCGCACTTCACTTTTTCATGCTCTGGCCAGTCTAGAAGCTCCATCGTACTCTCCAACGTTTTGAACCAGGCTTGAGCATCCCATGGTTCACTGGTGCCTGAGAAGTTCTCGGGCTTGACTCTCTGCCACTGGATCAGATAGGATTCTCTCTTTGCCTCTCACCGGGGCCACCGTGTCAGAGGTCGGATCGTGGAACTCTATAACTACCGGGTTGCTATGTTTGGTTCAAGTGACAAGTGGGAGTATTCTCGATTAGCCTTTAAGGTGGCTATCTCCTATTTGCTCGCTAGCCGCTTTGTGAATCGAGCCATCTGAACTGGGGAGGCACCGAATCGCCTACCTCATGCTGGGCTCAAGAATCGGCGCCTTCTACAAGGCGCCCTCGTGCCATTTCTAAAGGAACAAAGGACGTACATAACTAAAGCATCATGTTTACATAGCTAACACTATCACAGATAAGCATACTTTAGTTATCTACAAATATGAAAGCAATAAACATAACAAAGTGAGAGGTATTCTTACTTGGAAACTGCAGGTTCAATGCTGATGTGTGTGTAGGAAGTATGGAACTTTCTGCTCTGATACCACTCTGTAACGACCCGCCTTCTACTAGCTAGGCTGTAAGGCCGGACCGTCACATTATGCTGTGCTAAGCTATATCCATGACCATTACTAAGTCTAGGTGCGGAAAACTGTACCAATTTAAAACCTTGCTAAGCTAATACAAGTTCTTGGTCCTACATGTGCTAAGGGATGCAATCTAAGGTATACATGGTATATCCTACATCCCCTATGGTCAAGAAGCTGCATTACAAGGTCTCTTGGTCGAAACCCAACTTCCCAATCGATCCAGATTAAACTCGATCGATTGCAAGATGTTGGATCGATCCATGGATCGATTCAGATCGCTATTGTGCTCGGGGTAATACTCTGGATCGATTCAGATCGCTACTGTGCTCAGGGTAATACTCTGGATCGATCGGCTGATCGATCTAGACTGGTCAATCGATCCCGTGATCGATTCCAGTGCTCTCTGTTCGCGGGAGCGATTTCCCGATCGATCGAACGATCGATCCCTGAACTCTCTACTTGCGACAGAATGCGACTGGATCGATCGGCTGATCGATCCAGAAGCTTATTGTTCACGGAACCAGGCTCCCAATCGATCCACTGATCGATTGGGGTTTCTGATTTCAGCACTGTTTCGTGCCAAACTCAACTACAAGAGTTCTATAATAGCTGGAAACATACTAATAACACATAACTAGGATTATGAGCATGAGTACTAACAATCTAAACAAGTCTTAAATGGTTCAAGGCATTAAAATAACTAGAAATGCGGGAAATGACATTATATAAAAACTAAAGTCTTAGTTTGCTAATTTCTCCAAGATCTTTATTCCAGGTTCCTTCCACACACATCTTCATCGCATTAACTTCCAGCCTCCGCTAATCCATCTTTTATTTACCTTTATCTGCAGTATAAGGAAAAAAAGTATATGTAAGCTTTACGCTTAGTAAGAAACCATATACCTCACAAAACATGCATACGATGCAATTTATGCTTTTAAAACATGCTATTTGAAATATATGCTGAACAGGTGAGAGCATGGCATGGTATCATACAACATAGAAACCAAAACTAATCATAGAACTATCACATGTATCAATAACGAAAACTAGGCTGAGGCATGAACTGAGCTAACACTAAAAACTAAGCTAGAACTGAATTTAAACTGTATACACAACTGATTTGTGAGTTTTGAAAACTATTTATCATAAATAGATGAAAATACATAATCATGCTGCTGATGGGCCCGGCAACTGTACGTGCTATGCTCGTATCCCTAACTAAACCCGGGGTTGCAAATTCCTAATCTAGTAGGGTTTACTAGATTATCTGAACCTAGGGACGACTGTGGGAGCCCAACCCAATGGATATCTGATCCAGTACAGTGCCACTGCTAAAAGTAAAATACTGAACATAAGCTAAAAATGTTTGTCTTGCTCTTACTAGGTTGTCTAACCCTAGAACTAGGTTGTCTGAACCTAGAGGCGACTGTGGGAGCCCACCCATTGGACCGTAGTCTATATAAGCTATAGCAAGACTAGATAAGCTATTTTAAATGCTTCTATTGCATTTGCTGAGCTATTAAAATGCCCACTGTAACATTTTACTGAGCTAATAATTTTATCGAACACTTGGTGTGCTCCAACTCTCCCCTCTATTAGGGAGGCCACCTCTAGGCACCCGACAACGTCTAGATCCTCCATCTGAAGGAGAAGGATGTGTCTGGCCCATCTAGAGGTGCTCAACTAAATCCCTAAAACTGCGAGGAGGGTTAAATACACCCTATGTGTCGAAGAACTACATATAACTAATAAAAAAAAACATGCAATCGTACGAAAAGCTACTTATACTGCAGGTGAGGGGTTCCTTACCTCCTGCGCTAGTTTTCTTACGAATCTAGCCGCTAGTTTTCCGGTGGAGACGATCTTCTCGACGATTCTCTTGCGTCTACGCGTTCTTCTCGTGGAGAGAAGCGTCCTCGTGCCGGAGTCATCGCCGGAAAGAGGCCTTATGTCCCTAGGGGTGAAACCCTAGGTTTGCTTGTGGTTTGTGCCATGAGATGAGGGAGGAGAAGGGGTCGGCGTGTGAGGGTTTGAGAGAGAGGAGAGTTACGTTAAAAATAACTCTTCACTTAATTTTTCCCTATTTATATTAAGTGGGTAATTTGGCCCAACTCAAATATAAATATAATTGTTCCCCTCTCCTTTCAGCACGGCTCTGCTGGGTTCACTTGGTTACTAGAGTCCACCATAAGTCGTAGGACCCAATAGGTCTCGGGTTCAATACTCGCGTAGGCTATTTTACGTTCCTATTTGTTTTTGTTACTTCCGCTACTCTAAAAATTCTGTAAAAATATCCTAAAATTCCAGAAAAATCATAGAATATTTCTAAAATAATTTTGAGAATTTCCGGGCATTACAAGATAGATTAAGGATAGGACCAGATTCAATGTCAAATAAATTCGGAGAATAGTTAGGAAAGCATGGTATCCCATGAAGTAGGATCCTTGTTGGGTCTTCTGTACATTAGGTATAATCTTTATCCCTTTGGGCCTATATTCGTCCTATGACGGGTAGAACTAAGGCTACAGTTTAGGTAATCAGTCCAGGCATTTAACTACATTTTGTTTCTATAAGGTCTGTTAAGAGAATTAGTTTTGATATGACACATGTAGTATGGTATATGATATTGATGTTCCTCTTTCATGTTGCTCCTCTAACTTGACAATGCTTAACTAAGTTTCTTTGGATATAAATCTAGTATTACATGACTAGGAAATCATTTCAGGTATCTAACCAGATTTTATTGCTATTGAAATTCTATTAAAAGAGGTAGATTTTATGTAACACATGTAGTAGGGTATTTGCTCATTGACTACCATAATTCATGTTCTTCTTATGTCTTATTAGGATGCCTTAGTATGATCTGGGTTTGGGCAGATGTTTATGTTTCATCTTATATCTTATCATGATAATGTTAATAGATTATGTGTTAGCTTCGGATACAAGTAGTCATTTCTTGATGCTCTAGTTGATTTCTATGTTTATGTTTATGCATGCTCACACTATGTTTATGCATGGGGGTATGTTTAAATCTATGCTTAAGCTTATGTATGAGTTTGTATGCTTGTGCTTAAGTTTATATTCATGTTCTTTTTATGTCCGATTATGATACCTTTATGTGACAATGATAATGATAAAGATAAAGATAAAGATAAAAATAAAGATAAAGATTTAATAAGGATATCGTGAGGGAAAAGGCCCCAGAGGGACCCCGTTTACGGGACAAGGCCCCAGAAGGAACCCAATATCGGGTAAGTTGACCGTGACAAAATGATTATGATAATTATTATGGGAATACTGTGAGGGAGAAGGCCCCAGAGGGACCCCGTTTACAGGCCAAGGCCCTAGAGGGAGCCCAACACCAGATTTTCATAGGCCACGACCCAGTGACAAAAGGGTTGCTGGAGACCCCGCCAACTATAGGCCAAGACACCGTAACGAAAAAGTAGTCACTGATGTTCCGCCGCCTGGTACCATGGTTTTACAGCTGAGATTGATCAATCGACTATATGATGATAGCTAGTCACGGTCAATGATCCAACCTTGCCTTAAAAAGATTTTATGATATGTTACGTTTAGGTATATGTTTAGGTTCATGATATGCTACGTTTATGTTCATGTTATATTATAAATATGTTAAGTTCATGATATGCTATGGTTATGCTCATGTTATGCCATGTTAAATAAGTTTGTGCTATATTTATACTAGTTCATGTTATGCTATGTTTATGTCATGACAGTTATGATCATGTGATGTTATGTTCATATATGTGCCAGTTATAACCCCATTAAGCTATTTTTATGTTCATGTTAGTTATGACCATGTTATGCTTTGTCTATGCCTATGCTAGTTTATGATATGTCATGTTCTTGTGCTGCTAGGCTTATGTTTATGTTCATGCTCGTTGAAACCATGTTATGACCATCAATAAGCTTTGGTTTACGTTTAAACTATGCCAACTAGGTAGGTTGATAATATAGATAAGCTTAAAAATTTAGGCAACTCACGCTTTTCCCTTGGTACACACATTATACGAAGTAATTCTTGCACATGATGGTTTTGAACATGCTGGGTCATTAGACTTACAGTTCTAAATTGTTGCAGGAGATGAGGTACAGCTCACAGGAGGCCTTGACCATTGAGCAAACCCGGATCGACAGTGGCACAACCCGAAGACCCTCTAGATCACGTTTCCGCACTTGCTAGTAGTTCCTTTATTTAGTAAATACAATCTTGGAATTGATGACATGTAATAATAACCATTGGTAATTTATTCTACTAGACTTGTTCTATTTAGTAGTCTTTCAAGACGCCCGCTTATATCTAGTAAAAAAAAAATAGGGACATTTCAATCGCTGTGGAGCTTTGCTGTGATTGCCCGTGGAGAAGAATGAAGCGTTGTCGAAGAAAACGCTCTTTACGCCAACAGTCGAATCCCAATCGATTGGATTGCTCCCAATCGATTGGTGAGGCTTTGGATCGATCGACCGATCGATCCAAAGTGCCTCTGTGCTCTCTGGAAATCACCTGGATAGATCCAGGGCTTATCGCGCTAAAATGCAGCTCCCATTCGATCAGCCGATCTATTGGAGGCTCCCAATCGATCGACCGATCGATTGGGAAGGCCTCTGTGCTCGCGATTTCACATCCCGATCGATCCGCCGATCGATCGGGCCATTCTCATTTTCGTAGCACACTCCAATCGATCGACCGATCGATTGGACACTGGTTTAATCGATCGACTGATCGATTGAACACTGGTTCAATTGATCGACTGATCAATTGAACACCCTGAACTTGCCTCAAACTCAAGTTCAAGGTCCCAAACCCAATTACGGTCAACCGTGACCTATTGGGTATCCATGCCTAGCATTTGGCCAACACTCGACCAACCTTGAACTAGACTTCTAGCCTCCTCCATCAGCCTTACGTCCCTCGGATATCTCCCCATCCTTCACGCCTTGCCTTCAGGAGCTTCCTTCAGCCTCATCCTAGTTGTCGGGTTCTCCTTGCCATGTCACACTAGGACTTTCTAATTGCCAAGATCACACTTGGACTTTCACTAGATGTTTGGTCAACCTTGACCCATCTAGATTTCCTCGTGCCAAGTATCCGGTCAATCCCTTTGACCTACTTGGACTTCTCAACACCAAATGTCCGATCAATCTTGATCCATCTGGATTTCCTGTGCCTGTTTTCACATCAGGACTTCCCTTTTGCCTAGCTTCACTCACTAGGTCTTTCACCTGGCTTCACTCACCAGGATTTCCCATACTGACTAGCTTCACTCACTAGGTCTTTCACCTGACTTCACTTACCAGGATTTCCCATACTGCCTAGCTTCACTCACTAGGTCTTTCACCTGGCTTCACTTACCAGGATTTACCTTCTGCCTATCTTCACTCACTAGGTCTTTCACCTGGCTTCACTCACCAGGATTTCTCATACTACCTAGCTTCACTCACTAGGTATTTCACCTAGCTTCACTTACAAGGATTTCCCTTCTGCCTAGCTTCACTCACTAGATCTTTCACCTGGCTTCACTCACCAGGATTTTCCATAACTGCCCAGCTTTACTCACTAGGTCTTTCACCTGGCTTCACTTACCAGGATTTCCTAGTCAAATATCCAGTTAATCCCTTTGACCTACTTGACTCTCCTTCACAATCTCCCCACATGAACAATCGCACCTGCAATCTCCATGTATTGTCTACATGTAATGTCAAACATCAAGACTCGAGCTTGACTCAATTCAAGCTCAATCAACCAGGTCAACCTTGGCCTTGGGAATATTGCACCAACAATCTCTCCCTTTTTGATGTTTGACAATACCTCCTTTAAGTTTGGCTAATCCCATAGCCTAAACCTCCCATGCCAATAAGAATGAGGGTTCCCTTCATTCTTCTCCTTTTCTAGAGGGCAAACTCCCTCTTAGGTAATGGAGGTCTAATTTAAATCATACATTCTCCCCCTATTGGCACACATCAAAAACACACTCTCCCCCTGAAGAGTTACCTAACGTCATTCACAACTTCACTCGTTGCTCACAACACAATAATGAAGGTCCCATACCCTTCATTATTCTGAACGCTCATCCTTGAGTATATACCACTTGGTATATTCACACACGATTCAAATGAAGGTCTCATACCCTTCATTGTCATCAAATGCTCCTCCGTGAGCATACACCACTTGAATAATGAAGATATCCACTCTCCATTGTATTCAAATGCTCAACCTTGAGCATATTCGCTAAAGAAGGTTAACCGCCTTCCAAGGTGTATGAAAAATAGATTTTCATGTCCTTAAATAGTAACTCCCCCTAAAGACATGTACGTCACTTCTGTCATTGCACCAACAATGACTTGAATTCCCTAAAACTTTAGGAAACCCAAAATCAGAAGTTTTGAGGTTCAAAAATTCAATATTGAAACCAAACATCAACCTAAACCTCTACTTAGTCTTTCTTGACCAATCCATCCTTATTTTCTTCATGAAAACTCTCCTTAAATGTATAAAAATGTGTTATGAGGGGTTAGGAATGGTTTTATAGACAAAAAATGGTTTAGAATGTTGAACATAAGCTTTCCCAGCCAAAATTAGCATCCCCAATCGATTGGAGTTGGGTCCCAATCGATTGAACCTGCTTGAATCGATCCACTGATCGATTCAAGGGTGATGGATCGATCGGCTGATCGATCCAGCGAGCTTTTGCTCGCGGGAAAACTCCTCTCAATCGATCGCCCGATCGATTGAGGTACTCCAATCGATCGGGTGATCGATTGGAGTCTGAAATTGCTGAAATTCAATTTCAGCCAACTTCAGTAACTCCCCAAAAATTCTACAAAATTTGAAAAATTATGAAAATTTATGTAGACATTATTTAGGGTATACTTTATCAAGGAAAAATAGTTTTCTATAAAAATACTTCATATTTTCAAATATTGACACAAACTTGAAAACTTGTAAAAAATTTAGTGTTTTCTTCAAGTTTGTGCCTAACTCTTCAATGATGATTACTATCAAAAGATAGTTTTCATCAAGGTTTTCCAAAAGTATTTTAAAATGATTTTCAAAACCAATATTCAACCATGTTCTTTGGACTCAATGCACATGACTTGTACATTAGCTTTCCCAATGATTGGAAAACACATAACTATGTGTTTTGATGAACTTCAAACTCAAAAGAATGTACTAAATCAACATCTTGAGTTTTGTTCATCATCCTAACATGTCACTTGTATTTTATGTGTATGAAACCATATACAAGTCACCTTATAGTTCTTTAGTGAGATGTAAACTTGGTTTTGCCCTAATCTAGGGATCATGCATATCTATCTAGGCATTTTGAGGTTATGAACATCCACCCAGAATGTTACTTGTTAATGAATGTCATTTGTCCTTAATTTGTAAAGAATTAAAATAATGCATGATGCGTTATGGCATACATCAAAGATAAATAATTCTCAAAAGAAAATTTCCTATAACTACATGATGTATGTATGACATGACATGATATTTTTATATTTTTCATGATAAAACATGAATGCAAAAACAAATAAATAAATATGATGTCATGACATATGATGAGCAAACAAAACATAGCAAATTAGCATAAATAAAATACCTAGAATAACTATCTAAGTATTCTCAAACCTTAGCTAATTTAAAGTTTAAACCTAGATTGCCCAATATTTCCCAAGAAAATGCCAAAACCTAATTTTGACATTTCTTTTGCTTTTCCTAATTTATGTCAATTTAAATTAAGCATATTCCTCAAATTTTGGCACAATTTACTCTTTCAAGAGTAACCAAATAAAATAAGGCTTAGATTTACCTTTAACTTCCGAAGAACATACCATAAACCCAACTTGGTAGTTCTTTACACTTGATTTCTTGTGCCAATTAAACTTATATCCAATTTCTCATATTATGGCACATTTTACTCTTTTCAAGAGTAAACCAATAATCCTTATCATTTCCAAAGGTTAACAATAACCTTGAAAATGCTCTTAGAGTGCCAACTTTATCATGATTGGGTTAACTACCCTTTCAATTAAGGTTGACACTCTCTAACCCATTTAAGGGGTAGAGAAAATGCTCCTAGGAACCCAAAACCTATTGGTGCTCCTTGGATGCTCTAGTTATTCACTAGGGATAACTTCCCTAGATACATTCCTAGTGACCTTGCTAGGCTTCTTAGGGGCCTTGGTCACATTTTCTAGGTCAACCCTAGGGATTGCTTCCCTTGTGACCTTCTTTGTGACTTTGTTAGACTTATTAGAAGTCTTAGTCACATTTGTTGCAAAAATACTCTTAGGGATAACCTCCCTAGTCTTTTTGACTTGACCATTTGACGTAGGGTTGGTTTCATAATTATATGGAACCATATGGTAAGAAGGCACATCCTTTTTGATTTTAGGTTTGTATCCCAAACCTCTATGGCCCTTGGATGACCTTTGTTGTCCTAAACCTAGGTTTTGCTCATTTTGCCCTTTTAGGATATTTTTCATCCTTTTTAGGGTCTTTTCTAATTTATTAAGTCTTGATCTCAAGACTTGATTTTCCATCATTAAGTCTTTAGTTTTTGATTTTTCATTAAATCCATGAGTCTTTTTGTTTCTAGGCTTATAACTATGGTCCTTAGTGTTATTGCCTAAACTTTTACCTACCTTCTTAACCCTAGGTGTGGTAGTTTTAGCATGTAGAGCCACATGTTTTTCTTGAATGTCATCATGCTTCCTATTTTTATGGCAAATGGCATTAAAATGATAAAAATTGGAATTAACATGTTTTTTACCATTATTTAAGAGGATAGGCTCAATAAATGATACCTTTCGTTTTACCTTGGAGGCTCCCCCTTAATCCATGCTTCCTCCTTTAACTTTGACCGCTTTCTTTCCCTTAGGACATTGGCTCTGGTAATATCCTTTTTGATTGTAAGAGAAGCAAACAATGTGCTCCTTGCTCTTCTTTATTGTGGGGACGGTCTCCTTGGGCTTCACCTTGCCCTTTAGTGCCACTTGGCCATTCTTCTTGGCCAATTTGGGGCACTTGCTCTTGTAGTGCCCATGTTCCCTACACTCAAAACATATAATATGATTTTTATTCTTAATTGAAATATTTATACCTTCATGTGTGGGGATGGCACATGATCCTCCATTTGATGTCTCTTGATTTTTGGAGGATGCATCATCTTCTTCTCCACTTAACCCGGATGTAGAAGCTTCTCCTTCTTCTTGATCCGATATCAACAAAGATTGCTCCCCCTCAATCCTAGAGGTGGAGGCTTTATCTTCTTCTTCATCCTCTTGTACATGAAACAAGGAATATGCTCCTTCCTTGCTCTTTTGGTAGCATTCCTTTGAGGATGAAGCTCCTAGGACTTCTTCTTCCGATGTTGAGCACCTCTCAAGCTCGGAGTCCTCTTCTGCTTCCTTTTGATCTTGATTCAATGAATCACCCTCATTGGATTCTTCTTGGATTGGTACAGTGGAGGGGATCTCATGAATCGTTGCCAATTTGCTCCAAAGCTCCTTGGCATCCTTGAATTCTTCAACTTGAGCCAAAATATTGCTTGGCAATAGATTGACCAATAGCTTGGTCACTTTGTCATTTGCCTTGCTCCTTTGAATTTGCTCTTGACTCCACTTGCTCCTCTTGAGAATCTTGCCTTTTAAATTTCTTGGAGTTTCGAAGCCTTCCATTAGAGCAAACCATTGCTCTATCTCCATCATAAGAAAATTCTCGATCCTTGATTTTCAAGAATCGAAGCTTGTAGATACATATGGTGGAGGCACCCTTGTGTCGAATCCAAGGTCATCTTGGAATTCCATCTTGAAGTTGAGCTTTTTGAATTCTTTAACTTGATGAATTTGTTTCAACTTCTTCACCCTCTAACTTTGTTGCCCCTTTCGGCGATGATTCCGGTGAAGAGCGACCTCGCTCTGATACCACTTGTTGGGGTCGAAATATAGCTAGAGGGGGGTGAATAGCTCGGCGCGATCTCGTGCTCGTCGTTTCTTGTTTCTTCAAAGATATATAGAGGCAAATATAAAGAAACAAACACACAATGCTAACTCTAGGATTTACTTGGTATCCACCTCAACAAGAGGTGACTAATCCAAGGATCCACACACTCACGCACCCTCTACTATGAAAACACTCCTTCTCGGTAACTACCGAAGGTGGAGAAGCCTTACAACCTCACGATACAACAATGAGAAAGAAAGAAGTAAAATACAAATGGATCTTACAAGATTACAATGAAAACCCTAGCTTCTTCTTCTTCTTGTTGCAACTCGCCTCTTGACTTGGATGCGCCTCCAAGAACCTTCAAGAACTGGCGGTGAGGAAGAAAATGTAGGAGATCGGTCGACCGGCTTGAAGGGGGGTTGGATAGACGGCGCCCCCAAATACTCACTTCTTTCTACAACGTTAGTGCGCAAGCGGAAATGCAAACAAAGCAAGTAGAAAGCTAAATACTAAAGGAAAGAATGCAAACCAAGCTACACGATCATTTACGTGGTTCGGAGATAAAGCTCCTACTCCACGGTTGTCCGTAAGGTGGACTATCCCTATCCGTCAGTGGATTACTCCCCGGAAGACCTCCGGCTAGCTCACGTAGCTCCTTGTGGGTGGAGAAACTTCACCACAACTCTTACCAAGGACTCTTGAGAAGCTAGGGCACTGGTAGACTACTAATAGGGGTTAACCACCTCTATTTCATCAACCTCAACCAAGCTTCCAAGGCTTGGTTATATAGGCCACGGGTTGGAAAACCCCGCCTACCAGTCGACTGCTAAAACATGCAGTCGACTGTCCTCTGTGGAAATTTGACCGTTACACCCCAACGGCTCGATTCCACACTAACCGAGCGAACCGAGACATTCTGTTCGCTGCCAGTCGACTGCCCCAGTCGACTGCACCAGTCGACTGCACCAGTCGACTGCACCAGTCGACTGCACCAGTCGACTGCTAAAACATGCAGTCAACTGCTACAGTGCTGCTACAGTGCGCTACAGTACTGCTACAGTAAAACCCTAAAACTAGGATTTTACTCCGAGTACAATCTCTCATGCACTCATACCCTCACCCTTATAGCTCATTTGACGCATCATTTGCAGCTTTGACTTCTTGCCTTCAAGCCTACTTCCTTTGGCTCTCGTCCCTCGGATGCATTCAAGCCCGCGGCTCGTCCCCAATGTCATCCTTCGCGTATGACTCGAAGTCGCTTCCCTCAACCCTTGTCCTCGCTGCCTTGTCCACGGTCCCTCGGATGCTCCATCCTTCACCGGACCCGAAGCCATCAACCTGAGTCACATGTGTATCTTGTAAACCTACACAACTCAAATACACATATCAAATATAAGGGTGAACCTAACTTAAACCCTTTGCCCAAACACCAAAACGCATGGTCCCGCGGACCATCGGGATTACTCCAACAATCTCCCCCTTTTTGGTGTTTGGCAATACGTTTAAGTTAGGGAAAACATATAGCAAATAAACATGCTAAAACAAATGGACTTACGTTGCCAAGGCTACACACTTGGACTTACACCGCCGAATGGACTTACGTTGCCAAGGCTACACACTTGGACTTACACTGCCGAATGGACTTACGTTGCCAAGGCTACACACTTGGACTTACACTGCCGAATGGACTTACGTTGCCAAGGTTACACACTTGGCAACCGCCGTAACAATGCATCATGCATTTGAACCTATCCCAAGGCTCCCCCTACACCTACGCTCCCCGTGAGCTAGGATTTTTATAACGGGCTTTTTAAGAACCTATCCCAAGGCTCCCCCTACATCTACGCTCCCCATGAGCTAGGATTTTTACAACGGGCTTTTTAAGAACCTATCCCAAGGCTCTCCCTACACAAAGGTACTTTCAGGTTTTCCCAACTAAACCTTACTTCTCCCCCTTTGCCTAACATCCAAAAAGTTCTCCAACAATATCCCAATTATTGAAAACTTGTCATCCAAATGACCCTAAACTCATGTATGTATCCCCCATGGATCCCATACATCTATATGAGCTGACCCGGTCAAAATCCAGTGCTGAAAACACTTTCAGACTGGTATCAATCGACTGCAAGAAGTACCAGTCGACTGCCCCCATGAAAACGAGCTTACAGAGACATTCTGTGCTCGTGAACAGTGTTACCAGTCGACTGGTAACTGTACCAGTCGACTGGTACACTATTTATGAAAAAATTAACCTTTTCTAGCCAACTTCAGAAATACGCCAGAAATTTCACAGACCTCCAAAAATCCCCAAATTTTGTGGAGAGGTCTATTATATCAATATCTACTTGGAAAAAATATATATAAAAATATATCTATCACCAATCCCAAGATTGACACAAAACATAAAACTAGCTAAAAAGTTCAATTGAACTTTGACCTAAAGTCCTAGTTTTGGCTTCCTCTTGATGTATTTGCCCATACTAACCCACAATGCATCCCTAGCATTGGTTTATATGGAATCTATACATCCAAAACCAATTATCATGCTATGTGACCCCAATGTCATATTTTCAAGCATGAAACACAACCCATGTGTGCCAATTCCCTAGGTTTGAGACTCAAATCCGTCTCTAAACCACTTGGCACATTCCATGACCTAACCTAGACTCCCAAGTAAAACCCACTTGAGATCCATTGGTCATGGGTCCCAAATTGACTCTTTGAGCTCCCCTTAGAGCTCTTAGCCTTAGCCACCTCCCTAGGTGACTCATCCACAATGGCTAGGCTATTCCGGTGCACCTCCGGTGACACTTGGCCTACAAATCTAACTTTCTTAACCTTGGACACTTTGTCCTTGGTTAATTTCTCCTTACCATTACATGGCTTTCCCTTGCCATTTATTGGCTTCTCCTTGCTATAGTCATATGCAACCCTAGCATAAGACTTTCCCTTAGCTTTGGATGATCCTCCCTTGCCATGATCATTTGCCACCCTAGCATATGATCTCTCTTTGGCCTTTGAGGTGCTAGATCGGTATCACAAACCCGATCTATCATTGTTGGGTCTTTGGCTACCCAATACCATACCTAAACCCTTAGATCCAACATTGAATCTTTCTAGGGTTTTCTCCAACTTATCAAGCTTTGCCTTCAAAGCTTGATTTTCCCTTTCTAGGTTCCTAACCCTAGAGTCAACATGTCCACCATGGACATTCCTAGACCTACCCACTTTTCTATGCATATGTCTCCCCTTCTTGGGATTAATGCCTTGGGTCTCCCTAGGTCTATTGTTTCTAGATTTTTCATGCATAGATTTCCTAGGGTTTTGATCAACAATTACCCTACTTCTATCATGATATCTAAATCCAAAATTTTTCATTGCTACATGATGATAATCATTATTTTTCCTAGTATGCATGGAGGAATTTAAATTTGAATTTAAATTTAAATTAGGGTTTACCTTACCCTTTACCTTTAGAGCTCCCCCTTGACATGAGCCTCCATTCTTTCTCCACTTCTTTTCCTCCTTCTTCAAATGTGCCAACTTTTTTATCTCTTTCTTCTTTGGGCATTTGGTGTGGTAATGACCCCGCTCACCACACGTGAAGCACACTATGTGCTTTTTCTCCTTCTTCCTACAACTCAAATTAGATTCAAAATAAATTGAATTGAGTTTAGGAGATACCTTCTTCTTACCCATAGGACATCTATTCTTGTAGTGTCCCTTCTCATTGCACCCGAAGCATATTATATGGTCTTTTGACTTCACTTCGGTGGAGGTGCTTGCTAGGTTGATTTCCAAGACTTCTTCTTCTTCTTCACTTGTCTTGGATTGTTCTTCAATCTTTGAGGATGTCTCCTCATCCACACTAGTGAATGACATTTCTTCATCCTTCTCCTCTTTCTCCTCGGAAGTTGAGTGCTCTTCACCTTCCGGTTCTTCCGGTTCTTCAGATTTTTCTTCTTCTTGTGTAGGCATAGGTTCTTCCCATTGAGCCTTCTTTATCTTGCTCCACAAATCGTGAGCATTCTCATATTTACCTACAAGGCTCATTATGTCATTAGGCAAAATATCAATTAATATAGATATTACCTTGTTGTTTACCTTTGACCGAGAGGTTTGCTCTTCCGTCCAATGTCGTGGTCGGAGCTTCTTCCCTTTCTTGTCCTTCGGGACTTCAAACGGCTCTTTGACCACCATCATGGTGTTCCAATCCGTGTTGAAGAAGACCTCCATCTTCATCATCCAATATGTGATGTCCCATAAGCCTCAACCTTCAAGCTTTGGCGGTTCAATCAAGCCGGTCATCTTTGCTTCCTTGGCGGTTAGTCCAATGGAGAGCGGCCTCGCTCTGATACCACTTGTAGGAGATCGGTCGGCTGGCTTAAAGGGGGGTTGGATAGACGGCGCCCCCAAATACTCACTTCTTTCTACAACGTTAGTGCGCAAGCGGAAATGCAAACAAAGCAAGTATAAAGCTAAATACTAAAGGAAAGAATGCAAACCAAGCTACACGATCATTTACATGGTTCGGAGATAAAGCTCCTACTCCACGGCTGTCCGTAAGGTGGACGATCCCTATCCGTCGGTGGATTACTCTCCGGAAGACCTCCGGCTAGCTCACGTAGCTCCTTGTGGGTGGAGAAACCTCACCACAACTCTTACCAAGGACTCTTGAGAAGCTAGGGCACTGGTAGACTACTAATAGGGGTTAACCACCTCTATTTCGTCAACCTCAACCAAGCTTCCAAGGCTTGGTTATATAGGCCACGGGTTGGAAAACCCCGCCTACCAGTCGACTGCTAAAACATGCAGTCGACTGTCCTCTGTGGAAATTCGACCGTTACACCCCAACGGCTTGATTCCACACTAACCGAGCGAACAGAGATATTCTATTCGCTGCCAGTCGACTGCACCAGTCGACTGCTAAAACATGCAGTCGACTGCTATAGTACTGCTACAGTAGCGCTATAGTATCGCTACAGTGCTGCTATAGTAAAACCCTAAAACTAGGATTTACTCTGAGTACAATCTCTCATGCACTCATACCCTCACCCTTATAGCTCATTTGACGCTTCATTTGCAGCTTTGACTTCTTGCCTTCAAGCCTACTTCCTTTGGCTCTCGTCCCTCGGATGCATTCAAGCCCGCGGCTCGTCCCCAATGCCATCCTTCGTGTATGCCTCGAAGTCGCTTCCCTCGACCCTTGTCCTCGCTGCCTTGTCCACGGTCCCTCGGATGCTCCATCCTTCACCGGACCCGAAGCCATCAACCTGAGTCACATGTGTATCCTGTAAACCTGCACAATTCAAATACACATATCAAATATAAGGGTGAACCTAACTTAAACCTTTTGCCCAAACACCAAAACACATGGTCCCGCGGACCATCGGGATTGCTCTAACAGAAAGGATCGCTGTGGAGCTTTGCTGTGATTGCCCGTGGAGAAGAATGAAGCGCTGTCGAAGAAAACGCTCGCCAACGTCTATATTTACGCCAACGGTCGAATCCCAATCGATTGGATTGCTCCCAATCGATTGGGGAGGCTTTGGATCGATCGACCGATCGATCCAAAGTGCCTCTGTGTTCTCTGGAAATCACCTGGATCGATCGGCTGATCGATCCAGGGCTTATCGCGCTAAAATGCAGCTCCCAATCGATCAGTCGATCGATTGGAGGCTCCCAATCGATCGACCGATCGATTGGGAAGGCCTCTGTGCTCGCGATTTCACATCTCGATCGATCGGCCGATCGATCGGGCCATTCTCATTTTCGTAGCACACTCCAATCAATCGATCGATCGATTGGACACTGGTTCAATCGATCGACTGATCGATTGAACACTGGTTCAATTGATTGATTGATCAATTGAACACTGGTTCAATTGATCGACTGATCAATTGAACACCCTAAACTTGCCTCAAACTCAAGTTCAAGGTCCCAAACCCAACTTTCGGTCAACTGTGACCTATTAGGTATCCATGCCTAGCATTTGGTCAACACTCAACCAACCTTGAACTAGCCTTCTAGCCTCCTCCATCAGCCTTACGTCCCTCAGATATCTCCCCATCCTTCACGCCTTGCCTTCAGGAGCTTCCTTCGGCCTCATCCTAGTTGTCGGGTTCTCCTTGCCATGTCACACTAGGACTTTCCAATTGCCAAGATCACACTTGAACTTTCACCAGATGTCTGGTCAACCTTGACCCATCTGGATTTCCTCGTGCTAAGTATCTGGTCAATCCATTTGACCTACTTAGACTTCTCAACACCAAATGTCCTATCAATCTTGATCCATCTGGATTTCCTGTGCCTGGCTTCACATCAGGACTTCCCTTTTGCCTAGCTTCACTCACTAGGTCTTTCACCTGGCTTCACTCACCAGGATTTCCCATACTGCCTAGCTTCACTCACTAGGTCTTTCACCTGGCTTCACTTACCAGGATTTCCTATACTGCCTAGCTTCACTCACTAGGTCTTTCACCTGGCTTCACTTACCAGGATTTCCCTTCTGCATAGCTTCACTCACTAGATCTTTCACCTGGCTTCACTCACCAGGATTTCCCATACTGCCTAGCTTCACTCACTAGGTCTTTCACCTGGCTTCACTTACCAGGATTTCCCTTCTGCCTAGCTTCACTCACTAGGTCTTTCACTCACCTGGCTTCACTCACCAGGATTTCCCATACTGCCTAGCTTCACTCACTAGGTCTTTCACCTGGCTTCACTTACCAGGATTTCCCTTCTGCCTAGCTTCACTCACTAGGTCTTTCACCTGGCTTCACTCACCAAGATTTTCCACAACTGCCCAGCTTTACTCACTAGGTCTTTCACCTGGCTTCACTCACCAAGATTTTTCACAACTGCCCAGCTTTACTCACTAGGTCTTTCACCTGGCTTCACTTACCAAGATTTCCCAGTCAAATATCCAGTCAATCCCTTTGACCTACTTGACTCTCTTTCTCAATCTCCCCACATGAACAATCGCACCTGCAATCTCCATATATTGTCTACATGTATTATCAAATATCGAAACTCAAACATCAAGACTCAAGCTTGACTCAATTCAAGCTCAGTCAACCGGGTCAACCTTGACCTTGGGAATATTGCACCAACATAGACATTAAGGTTTAAACTTATTGCTCCTCCTTGGTCGTTAAGTATTTTGAAATTCATTATTCGTTTAAATTGTAACGACCCAATTTTTCCTATTTTGAGTTCTAAATGTCTTCAAAAACATTTAGAAATACTTTTAAAATATTCTAGAGATTTTTAGGAATTTTTAGAGTATTTTTACGTAATTTTTGGAGGTCGTTTAGTATATTACAAAAAGAAAGAAGTTTTGACCAAAAATGTTGAAGGTGAGACTCGAACCCAAGACCCCCGGCCGAACCCGACCTAACCAAACACAGCCAACCAACTGGGCTGCACGTGATTTGTTAACCAAGTATGTAGCGAGATATATTTAAGTTATAGTAAAGGGCAGAAATAAAACCTAGGTTATAAAGGGTTAATTTCTTTCCCGAACCCTAATTCCTTTCTCTTCTCCTCACGCGTGCGTCGGCGCTTCTGGACTCGGGTGGAAACGCACCAAAGCTAGGGCTTTGTTCTCCGGCGCCGGCGAAGCCCTTTTTCGGCCAGTCTTCACCCGTGGGTGGTCATCCCGACGAAGGGAGCTCGGAAGCACAAAGGAGCCGCCGAGTTTCAAGCTCCACCCAGAACCCTAGCCGCCTCTCCCTCTCGGTTGTAAGTCCAAGCAATCAAGGAGTAAGTACTACTCACCTGTGGTAGGAGTTGCTTCGAACTTTCGGTTTCGTTTCCTTGTTTCCTGAGTTTCTTGAATCCGAAGCATGCCATAAGATCGAGGGTTTTGATGTTACTGCCGTGAGGTTGTTCTGTGCCATGTAGTGATATTTAGTTTAGATTCTTCCTTGCTGGAATGAATAAGAATTGCCTTTGAGGTTTGCTATGTATTAGAATTGGTACAGTTTCTGTCCATTCCTGTAGATAGGCAATTTTAAATCCTTTGTGGTCGAGTAAACAGCAATGAACAGCTAGGGATGCTTGTTGGATAAGTATAATTGCTTGGTTTCAGTTTGGTTTGATGCATGCTTTAGTATACCACGTGTAGATGTTGTTAGCAGCAGTAATCTTTCTTATTGCATTGCAGATTTGAATTCTTTTGTGGTTTAACAAGCATGCACAGCCTTGTAGTTAGAAATTCCGTTATGAGTTCTTTTGTAGCTTAACAGGCATGAGTAGCCGACCCCTTTTAGCATCCCAGTATCTAATTCTTTACTGATTTACCAACTATGAACAGCCTCTTATAACTAGCATCTTAGATTTTATTTCCTTGTTTAATGGGCATGAACGGATTTATCTATAGTAGCATGCAGATTAGTTTTCCTTTCCTTGCTACCTTATTTAGCATGAACAGAATATATATATATATATATGTGTGTGTGTGTCTGTGTGTGTGTCTGTGTGTGTGTCTGTGTTCGACCTTTATTTTTAGCACCTTTGTGTAGATTCCAGCCCTAGCATTAAGCCTTCAGTTTTAGTTTAGCTTTTAGTGCTACTCTAACATTTGTTCCAGATTCCTGGATTTAGCATTTCAGTTTTCGTCTTTAGTTTAATTGTTGTTTTAGATCTTTCCGTTGGAAGTTTTAAGCAGGCAGATTTAGTTTTCAGCCTTTAGTTATTTACAGTTTCATATTTCAGCCTGTTTCTTAAACATGCAGTTCTGGAATTTTTGTTATTTCAGCGAGCACGAACAACATGTATTTTAGCATTTCAGTTCAATTTTCTTACACTTACTGTTAGATTTCTTTGAGTACTCAGTTGGGATTTCTTGTAGCTATGATAGCATTCAGTTTTGGTTCCTCACTGTCATGTCTGAACATGAATAGTTTTTCCTCATCGTGAAGGGTTAGATCTCTTTTGTTACCCTATAAGTATAAGCTAAGAAAGACCAAGGCTTTAATTTAATCCTAAATTTTAGAAGTTGAGGATCAAAAGCACATTAAGCATTTGAAAAATGCCAAGCATTTTATATTAGAATTATTTAAAGAGATAACAAGTAATTTAAAGTAAGAGGCTAGTACCCGACTTCCGAGATTGTCGTTAAACAAATCCAGGTGACCAATTTCGAGGTCTTGGCCCTGGTAAGACCGAGGTCTTTATCCTCATAGGACTGGAGGCTCGCTACCTCAGTCACTATTAGAGAGTGCGCATAAGATGTTACTAAGCCTGGACCCAAAGAAAAAGAAAAAGAAGAAGAAAAAGAAGAAAGAAAAAGAAAAATAAGAAGAAAGAAAAGTAAAAGTAAAAGAAATTAAAAGATTAATTTCAAGTATAAAGCTATAAGTAAATGAAACAGTTACCACCTATGTTTAGAATCAACAGAAGTTTAGTTCCTTTAATTCTAAGCATACAGCATGAGTTTCATTACTTTTCTTATCAGTTTAGTGAGCATGTTTAGTTTTATTTCCAGTATTTAGTTTTATTTTGGTTTATCATGAGTATGCAGTTTATTTGAGTACTTTGCTATTAGATGAGTACATGTAGCTTTTCTTTTAGCATTTCAGTTTCAGTATCGTTTGCATTTTTATGCACTTCAAGTTTTTGTGAGATAGTTTAGTACTTACTAAGCGTTTCACTTATAGATTTCTTTTTCCTCCTACTGTAGATAAAGGAAAAGATAAAGTATGGAAGGAAGGCGACAAGGTGGTGGTGATGAAGGTGTGTGATGACTGGACTATGGAGAGATCCAGAGTTTGCTAGCAAATTTTCAGGACCTACCTGTTTAGAGTTTCAGTTTATGTTTTTAGTTTTCTTCTTAAATGCTATTATGAAGTTGAGATTGTAATGGAGTTTAATTCGTATTTGTAGCTTGATATGTCCTACTGTTGGAGTTATGTTTGGTTACTATTGTTAGAATAGCTTTCTTTTAGTTATAGTGTGTATTATTACTGCGTGGTTTTGAAAATATATGTTCCAACCGCCTGTGGCTGAGTATAGATTGTTTGTATTGTTGATTTGGTCACCGGTACAGGGGAGATTCTGTCAAAATTTTTCGGTAGGAATTCCTCTAGGGCCGTGATAAATCTAAGTGTTGCTAATAATAGCATAAGTGACACTAGTAAGTAGAGTAGTAGTTAGGTAATGGTCGCCCTTAGAGAATAGTAGTAAGAAGAGTGGTCGTTACATAAATATTTTTTAAAACTATTCTTAGACTTTCCTAATATTTTATACTTTTCAAAGTCTTTTGAAAATTTAATGAAGTTTATTTTTCAAAAAGCTTGTTCAAAATTAAGAGAATATTTACCAATAAAGCCTTTAGAATCTAGTTAACAGAGTTTGAAAAATGTATTTTTCCCCAAAGATTTCAACTAAGTTTCAAAATTAGTTAAAGTTACTTGTCAAAGTAAACCTTCTACTAGCTTAGTTGAATAAAATTATCTCTTTAGACATTTAGCTTTACAATGAAAATAAAAAGCTAAGTGTTTGAAAAGTTCTTTAAATTAGCCAAACATCCTTTCTTTAAAGCTAAGAGTTTTTCTTTAAAATTTTTTTTTTCAAACTTAATTCAATTTTCGTACTTAAGAAAATCCCTTTTAAAAAGACTTTTAAAAGTTTAATGAAAAATATTTAAATAAAGTCTTTAAAAGTTTAAGTTTTCAAAATTTTAGCTAAATATAGTTGTTTTGCACTTAAACTATTTTTACTTAGCCAAATTTCATTAAGTTTTTTTTCCTACAAAGTGTTAAAAGCCAGGTATTTCAAAAGTTATTTTTGGGCTCCAATATTTTTACTAAGTTTTTTCTACAAAGTTTTTTTGATATATGGAAAAGGGGGAGAGTAGGACAAAAAATTCCAAAAACTTCAAAATTCAAACTAAGGATAAGAGTTCTCTTATTAAGGGGGAGCCTTAACGTTGGAAACTCTAGGGTTACCTTAAATTTTAAAATCCTTTTTGCTGGTACTTAACCTATTACTTAAGTATGCTTACGTTTGTGCTTAAACTTCTTATTTTAAAGCATGCTTATGTTTATTTATGCATTTTTGTTTTACTTAACTTTGAATTTGAGTTGTCATAATCAAAAAGGGGGAGATTGTTGGTGTGGGAAGCATCAGACGATCGAACCCAAGTTTTGATAATGGCAAAGGGTTCAAAGTTAAGTAGTGTTGTGATCTAACAAGTTCATGGAGTTTGCAGGAAAGTCCTAAGTGGTACTTAGGCAAAAGTCCTAGCTGCAGTTAGGCAGGTGGAAAACCCTAGGGGGTGGTAACCCTAGGTCATAGGGGGTGGTAACCCTATGTGGAAAGTCTTGGCGGGTCGAGAACTTCAGGCAAAAGTCCTAGGAGGGGTAACCCTAGGTGGAAAGTCCTGGTGTCGCGAACCAGGTGGAAGACTGGACGGGTCAGGAAGCGGAAGTCCAGCAGAAAGTCCGGAAGCTTTGAACGCTGAGCAAAAGTCCAGTTGATCTAGAGGATCGCACTGACAATAGGTAAATTGTGGGTGCAGCGGGGACCGACAAGAAGGGGGTGAATTGCCTACAAATAAAAGTTACCCTCCTCAAAGCGTTTCAACTCTAAAATAAAGTAACACTTAATAAAAGAAAGAGAAGTGAAGACAGAATCTTAACCTGGTTACAACTAAGAGGGTTGTTAATCCAGGGCGATGGAAAGCGCAGTACGAAACTCCTTCTTTGAAAGCGGAGAAGCATTTTACACTTTGAGAGCACAGAGGTTGCTTAAACAGTAATTACAGAGTTGAATTTCATTCTAAAAACTTTGTCCAGAATAGCTACCCAAGACCCCCTTTATATAGGGGTTCTAGAGCTTATCAGTTAACCTAAACCTTCGGGATCAGGTTTGACTCGAGAGGGATCGGTTGACCAATCCCCAGGTTCGGTCGACCGAACCTGCTGTACCTGCCCAGTCTTCCGTCCAGGTGCAGTCTCAGAGGATGAGCTTTTGTTCAGTCGACCGATCCTTATGTTCGGTCGACCGATCGGCCAACGGTCTTCCAGCTAAGTTGGCCCGATCATCTTGCTCGACTAAGTCTCTGGATTAACTTCGGTTCGGTCGATCGATCAGGAGGTTCGGTCGACCGATCAGCTTCACCAACGGTCAGCTTCTGACGTGGCATTCGACATGTCTGTTGCGGTTGGCTTCGGTTAAGGAAGGGTTCGGTCGACCGATCAATAGGTTCGGTCGACCGAACCGTTGACAAGTCAACTTCCAGTTGACTTGCTCCGGTTTGGCTCCTTGGGTGATTGCGGCCATCCGGAATAGGGCTCACCCGAACCCAGTTCCCGGCCTTCTCCTCAAGCAGGCTTCCGTCCGGCTTCTCATCCCTCGAACGCTGCGCACGTTCTTCTCGCTCCACCGGAGTACTCTTCCGCAGCTCTCTCGTCCTTCGGACGCACCAGCCCGTCGGCACCCTTCCCGTGTCGTCCTTCTCGCTAGCTGCGTCTTCCGCTCGACTTCCTGCGCTCCTAAGTTCCTGCACACTCAGACACAGGGTTTAGACAAAACGCAGGACCTAACCAACTTGGTTGATCACATCAAAACTACCACGGGGTCCAACAATCTCCCCCTTTTTGATGTGCATCAACCCAAGTTCAAGTTAGGGTTAAAAATAGACAAACGTAATTTTAAGAAAATTACTAAACTAACAAGTATAGCATAAATTTGCAATAAATAAAATTGCAACATAGTTTAGAGAGAAAACAGTTAATTTTCCTAGCTCCCCCTAAACTTGTACTTTTCTTTCCCCCTTTGATCACAGCAAAAAAAAAACGGGGAAGCAAGTTCTTTCAAAAGGAATTTCTAAGTAAAAATGAAGAAACATTATTTGAATAATTTTTCAAAGCATTATTCAAGTGTTATGAGAATTTTTCTAAGTTAAAATATATTTTCTAAGTTAAAAATTTCCAAAAATCCAAAACTTAGTAAAGCCAAAAAAAAAAGTTTGTACACTTTCAAAGCATTTTAATTCTATTTTTAATTCTTTTTTCAGAAAGTTAATTAAACATTTTTATTTCAATATTTCAGCTTCCAGGTCGTGGCGAGGCACTAGGCCTTCTTGGTTATTGGAGCAACAACCACTTCCTTAGACAAAGCCTTCATAAAGAAAATGTAAAATTTTCTCTCTATAAAGCTTTTAATTTTAAGAGATTAGTTTAGCACATATTTTGAAACCCAATAGAGATTCCTTCCTACTGAATTAATTAGGAATTTAAGTGGTACATAGTTTCTTGGTATTTTCCTAATTTGACCATGATGATGTTTAACATACCAGTTTAATTTTCTATATAACTTTATTTTTGATTTTGGAAAAATATTTACTTTTGAACATGCATCATATTTCATTTCTTGAATTTCATTTTTTAACTTTGCATTTTCTAATTTCAAATTTTCATTTTCTTTTTCAAATTTATCTAACTCTTTAGAAAGTGCTTTAATAAAGCGAAAGGACTGAGTAGGGGTAAGATTGCGTACCTGACTTACCTGATTTGGTGAGGCTCCCCCTTCACTGTAACTTTCCTCTTCTGATGTTCCTCCCCCTTCATCGATGCTCATCTCTGAGCTTGACTCTTCTTCTGGCTGATGGTTAGCTAATAGAGCTAATCATGAGAATACTTCAACTTCTGACTCGGAGGATGAAGAGTCGTCCCATGTCGCATTCAGGTTTTTGTGCTTGGGTCGAGCTGGCTTCTTGCTTCTTTCCTTATCTTTCTGTTTGCTTTTCAATTTTGGGCAATCATCCTTGATGTGCCCTTCTTCGTTGCAATTGTAGCACCGGACTGTCCTTCCTTTTTGATGACGTTTACTTGACTGTGATCTAAACTTGTTAGATTTAAAAAAACTTATTAAAACATCTTACCATTAACGCAGCTTCATTTTCGTCGATTGACGCTTTGGAGTCAGGATCGTCCTTTTCAGGTCGTAGGGCAACGTTGAGGTTCGACTTCTCTACTGGTTTTTCTGCAAGTCGAGACTCATGAAGTTCAAAAGTTGAAAACAAGTTTTCTAAACTACTTACCTCAAGGTCCTTAGAGATATAGTAAGCATCTACTAAGGACGCCCATTCTGAAGTCCTCGGGAAGGCATTGAGTGCGTATCGGATGGAATCCCTGTTGGTTACTTCTTCTCCAAGGTTCGTTAGTTGCGTTATCAACTCCTTGATTCTCGCTTGGAGTTGCGCTACCTTCTCGCCGTTGTTCATCTGGAGGTTTGTTAGTTGTGTCCGGAGGATGTTGCGTCGCGCCAGCTTCGCTTCAGAGGTACCTTCGTGAAGCTCCAGGAATTTCTCCCAGAGATCTTTCGCTGAGTCGTAGCTTCCGATCTGACTTACCTCCTGAGGTGGCAGAACGCTGAGAAGGTGGAATTCAGCTTTTCCATTTGCAACGAAATCGGCTTGCTCCTTCTTGCTCCACGTATTTTCTTCTTTGTCTTTAGTAGCTGCAAAACCATATTTCATAGTAATTAAAATTTCAAAGTCTGTTTTAAAGAATACCTCCATTTTTCGCTTCCATGTAGAGAAATCTCCGTCGAACTTCGGGGGATGAATGTTCGCGCCGGCCATTGTTCTGATCTTTGTGCTTCAGATGGCGGTTAGTCCCTCTGAGGCTGTTGGGCTCTGATACCACTTGTGGGTGCAGCGGGGACCGGCAAGAGGGGGGTGAATTGCCTGCAAATAAAAGTTACCCTCCTCAAAGCATTTCAACTCTAAAATAAAGCAACACTTAATAAAAGAAAGAGAAGTGAAGACAGAATCTTAACCTGGTTACAACCAAGAGGGTTGTTAATCCAGGGCGATGGAAAGCGCAGTATGAAACTCCTTCTTTGAAGGCGGAGAAGCCTTTTACACTTTAAGAGCACAGAGGTTGCTTAAACAGTAATTACAGAGTTGAATTTCGTTCTAAAAACATTGTCCAGAATAGCTACCCGAGACCCCCTTTATATAGGGGTTCTAGAGCTTATCAGTTAACTTGAACCTTCGGGATCAGGTTTGACTCGAGAGGGATAGGTCGACCGATCCCCAGGTTCGGTCGACCGAACCTGCTGTACCTGCCCAGTCTTCCGTCCAGGTGCAGTCTCAGAGGATGAGCTTTTGTTCGGTCGACCGATCGGCCAACGGTCTTCCAGCTGAGTTGGCCCGATCATCTTGCTCGACTAAGTCTCTAGATTAACTTCGGTTCGGTCGACCGATTAGGAGGTTCGGTCGATCGATCAGGAGGTTTGGTCGACCGATCAGGAGGTTCGGTCGACCGATCAGCTTCACCAACGGTCAACTTCTGACGTGACATTCGACGTGTCTGCTGTGGTTGGCTTCGGTTAAGGAAGGGTTCGGTCGACCGAATCATTGACAAGCCAACTTCCAGTTGACTTGCTCCGGTTCGGCTCCTTGGGTGATTGCGGCCATCCGGAATAGGGCTCACCCGAACCCAGTTCCCGGCCTTCTCCTCGAACAGGCTTCCGTCTGGCTTCTCGTCCCACGAACGCCGCACACGTTCTTCTCGCTCCACCGGAGTATTCTTCCGCAGCTCTCTCGTCCTTCGGACGCACCGAACCCGTCGGCTCCCTTCCCGTGTCGTCCTTCTCGCTAGCTGCGTCTTCCGCTCGACTTCCTGCGCTCCTAAGTTCCTACACACTCAGACACAGGGTTTAGACAAAACGCAGGACCTAACCAACTTGGTTGATCACATCAAAACTACCACGGGGTCCAACATAAATCTCCTGAGTGGAGTAGGTGAGGACGCGTTCCCCGTAGAGGGAACAGTAGACGTCGGGTCGACCTAGGGTTTTTGGTTGGAAATTCAAAGTCAGACCCAGACAGTCCGATGACTGTCGATTATATCACTTATAATATGTCTGTGCTAACTTTGTTTTGCAGGGTTTTGTGTTTGGGACTAACACATTTTACAGGAATAAAGAAGCATATTTGACCTCGGATGAACAGTGTCCAAGGTGCCTCCATGGGGCTTGGAGGCGCCTCGGGTGCAAGTCGAAGCCAGCTGTCCAGAGGAGCTGGAGGCGCCTCGGAGGAAGTTGAAGACTCCTTGGACCAGGCGTTGGAGGCGCCTTGGAGCAACTTTGAGGCACCTTCAATGGGATAAGGCGTGACCAGATCAGAGCTGATCCACGCGTGCGACTCGGCGGCCTGGAGGCGCCTCAGACAGGCTTGGAGGCGCCTCCAGCACTGTATAAAAGGGGTCTTCGAGCAGCAGCTTAAAACAACAACTTCCAAGCGATCTTTCTGCTACAAACTGCTACCAAGACGATCCCGAAGTGATGCTACGAGATCCCGACGACCTAAAGCTTCAAAATTACACATTCTTGTCGTCGGTATACTTTTTCATTTCAAGTAGATTGTAATAACACTGTAACCATTATTCGAGCTTATAGTTGTTGCCCACCGGAAGCGATCAACGATCGCGGGCCTTGGAGTAGGAGTCGCCACAGGCTCCGAACCAAGTAACTCCTCGTGTCTTTCTGTGTTGCTTTATTTTTGTTTCATTATTCTGCTGCATTTTATTACTCGAACGATTTACGATTCCGAAACGCGAAATAGCCACGAGCGCTATTCACCCCCCCCCCCCCTCTCTAGCGCTTCTCGATCCAACACACGACACCACAGTAGCCACCGTTGGGCCTCTTTTCGATTCATCACTGCCTTGTCCTAGATCCCTACTGTGCTCTGTCCATATTCAAAGAGCAACCATTAGAGACACCATCTCTTCAAATTCAAAAAGGAGAGCTCCAACTCCTCGTAGCTACATCTGAGGTCTTAGTTAAGCAGTTACGGATCTAAGTGGAGAGCTCTATTTTCTCCACAACAGTTTCAAATTTCTTTATTGAAGGGTTACAGATCTGTTTTGGGGTAAGGCACGTTAAGATTTGATTTCATTTCTGCCTTGGATTTGATAGTTAATTAATGATGGTGTTGGGTTAGTTGATATGAATTGCTTAATGGGAATGTTGATTGTGGAGAATGGATGAATTGATTTGGTTAAATGATTCTTGATGCTTAAACAAATAATTGATAAGAGATAATGAGATGTTTATGCATGATTGGATTTGATTAGTGTGATGATAAGTGGTGATTGATTGTGGATTGGATTAATTGAAGTTAATAATTAATTGGGGTAATTAATGATCATTTGATTAAGGTTTCTCCTAATTAGTTCGAGTTTTGGATTTAGCTAGTTGTTACATATGTAATTAGCTAAACTATACATCATGTGATTGCAGGACTTTGATTTGAGATGAGCGTCTCGACATGAGATTGTTTAACATTATCGACAGATAAAGGCGAGTACTTCTTCCTTGACCTCTTTAGTTCATTGAACTTAGTGCATAGTTATTTTTTATTAATGAATTAAGTTGCTTTACCTTAAATTCATTTGTTATTATCCTGCTTGATACTTATCTACTTGACTTTAGAGATGATCTAGTTATTTCATATACAGTCTTTGCTTTTAATATCTATACTTTGTTGCATATACATATGTAGAGTATGTATTGTAGTGGATATCTTGTTAATTGAGTTAACATACTGATTATGCATATGATGTGAGAGTACACATGTTTGATATGACTATTAGTGTGTTTATTAGAGGAATATGATTGATTGAGTACATGTTATATGTGCACACATGTCTGATGTGTCTATCGGAAGTATTAAGTCGATTAAACCTATATTGGGTGTGTACACAAAATTGGTGCGCACTATTAGAGGTATCATAATAATTATACCGATGTTGTAGGGTGCATACGTATCTGGTGTGTGCATGTCTGGTGTTGCTAATTATTGTATTTGTGATTAGTAGACACATGTTGAATCTATGTAGATATATTGACTTAGGTGGGTGATAGATCATGTACTGGAGTTACTTATATGGATTGGGATGTTGCATTGATGATGATTGTGTCGGTATCATGATTATTTACATCATGTTCATTATTGCATTACATGTTGACGACCATTGTCTCCCTTGTGGTGTGAGAGAGTCGTCAGTCATTTTTAGCTGCCCATTTGGCCACTGAGAGAGAGTGGTAGCTTGGAGTGGAGCTAGTCCTGTTGTGCCATCCGGCCACTCAGGAGTAGTGATATCTAGCTTTGTAAGTAGTCAGGAACTCCATTGCTATATAGTTAGATAACTACTTAGCCAACTGTCAGTCTCGACCACTCTATAGTAGTATCTAGAGGGTAGTATAGTTATCACAGATCTGGCCTCTAGGCCACATAAGGGTCATGGTGTCTTGAGAGGTGGTCGGGAGTGACCATGATGCATGCATGGATATGCATATGATGCATGATGCATATTCTCGAGATATATCTACATTTTATTGTGATTGTTGCTTTTGCTTCAGATATGATTGTTACATATGGTTGTCATGCTTCATATATGTTCATTCATCGTACATGTATATGCTATCAATTATATTACTCAGGTGTTACGAACAGATCTGTTGTTGATCCCTAGTGAGTTTATTGATCACTATACTATATGTGTTAGTTCCAGATTGGGTATGTATCTTTATTGTGTCAGTTATGGTTATGTGCATTGATTATGTCATATATGATCATATTCTTATTTCCCTACTGAGACTATATACTTTGATTTTCATGTATTATATTGATCATGTACTATCTTGTCTATTACCCACTGAGTCACTAGCGCTCACCACCCCATTTGTATATTATCTTTTTCCTCAAGTAACCGGTAGATGATTATGGAGTCATTTGGAGCATCATGTCTACCGATCCCACATCAAATCAGAGAACTATCTTTACTTTGCTTTATGCTTTTCTTGTATTTTTTTGGATTTATGTACTTGGTATTGTAATAATTTTGTCATGGACTTGGTGTTTAGCCTTGTAACTACTTTTGATGTTTTTTTATGGTTGTTGTGTAAAGCTTAGCCAGCTAGTAGTCTGTCACTTTTGATTTATAGGTTTTTCTTTATGTCTTCCATTGTATTTTATTTGTTTCTAGCCATGTGGGTTGTATACTACGTGGTTGTGTATAATTTCAGCCATGTGAGCTATATACTACATGGTCATATTTGCTTCCAGCCATGTGGGTTGTGGATATTATTATTGTACAATCATGCGACTATATATCTAGGTTTCATTTGTCACTGTTACAAGAGAGATGTTGTCTATTTGCCGGGCAGGGGCTCCTCTGGGGCGTGACAGTAACTGATAATACTCAATAACTTCGAATGCATAAAAGTTGAAAGAAAGTCCTACATAAGTACCAATTAGGTAAAGGCACATAAGAAATAGATGAACATCTAGCCTTATGTTCTTCAGTGGGAAACCTAAGGTCAATATTAGGAGTCCTAAAGGGGCCAATACCAACATCTATTGTTTTCTTCCTACTCAACGATATAACAATAAAAATTAAAAGCTAAATCATTACTTAAAAAAATAACATAAAAAGTTTAAGTTTCGAGTATTACCGAGACATTCTAAATTTATAAAAGAAATGATAATCTCGGTTGATCCTAAATAGGTTGTTTGTTGACATTTTTTGAAGTTGTTGAAAAGTTTAACTAAGTTATTAAAAATTGAATTAAGTTATTGAAAAATTTAATTAAGTTGTTAAAGGTTTAATTAAGTTATTAAAAATTAAGTTGTTTAAAAAATTTAATTCATTTTAAAAATATTTAAAAAATTAATTTGGTTATAAGTTATTAAAAATTAAGTTGTTTAAAAATTTAATTAAGCTAAAAAATTAAGAATTTAATTAAGTTATTTAAAAGTTTAATTAAGTTATTAAAAAATTTAATTAAGTTATTTAAGAGTTTAATGAAGTTATTAAAATATTTTTTTTAAAAAAATGAAATTTTAATTAAGTTATTTAAGAGTTTAATGAAGTTTAATTAAGATTGTTTTAAAAGAATTAAGTTTTTTAAGATTTAGTTAAGTTATTAATTAGTCAAGTTAAGTAATATTGTCCAGTTAGATATTTATTAAAAAATAACTACTTAACTTGATCAATATATTATTATATTTGTAGCTTAGACTTATTTTAATGCACTGATATAAACATCTGAAGTCTAGAAAAAAAGTTTACGTATCTCATGTCATTCTAAGTTTTTGAATACACAATCTAGGTACACCTAGTGTGATTGTGAGATGCTCATTGCTTAAATCTATAAGATCATGCTTTTTAGGAGTTCAACCTAGACTAAGGCCAAAACTAATTTTTAAACACTATGAAAATGGAAATTTTTAGAAAATATAAGTAAAAAATTAACTTAGAATTTAAAATTTATTTGAAGAAATATTCTCTCGCTTAACCTAAGGTCTTAGTTTTAAGAAAAAATATACTTATAATTCTTTACAAATATAATAGATTAATAAGTTTAAAGGAATTAATTATTGAGATAATGACTCTTTGTATTCATTTAGTATTGTTAAATAAATTATTAGTTAATTCTAAACTTTTAATTAAATTTGATTATTTATTGGTATTAATTCAGTTAAAAGTCATTTTGAATTAATCAATTATTAATTAATTAAGTTAATACTTTTGGACTATTAGTTGATTAATTAAATCTTGGATTTATTATTAATATTCGGTTATTAAATTAAATTATGATACAAAAATAGGTTTAATTAGTTCTTATTGAATTTTAAATTGATTAATTAAAATTAATTATATTTTTATTTTATTTTATTTTATTTTTAAATTTAGTTTGAATGTTAATTTGAATTTAGATTTAGTTCAGTTTTTATTTAATTTAAGTTATTAATTTTAAGTTTGATTTTAGTTTACTTTTCTTAATTATTTCATCCCATCTAATTATTCAACCAAGGTATCCTATAGTTTTGTGAGCTGAATTGAATTTTAATTTGAAGATTGTTTGACTTTGTGTTAGATTCAGGTTTAACCGTCAGTTAATTAAATGCACATTTCAAAAATCGGCTTCTAAACTGTAGCGAGCCACAGAGGCCTTCTTAGGTATCAGAGCAACGACCACTTCTAGACAAAATATTTTTAAAAAAATAGACATTTAATTTCCTATTGATAAACCTTAGTCTAACTAGTCTAGGATTTGGCAAGGTAACTTTGGTTAGTTTCACTTAGCTAAGTAGACCAAGAAGGATATGTCTTACCCTACTTGAATCCCTAGACTAAGCTTCCTTAACATACTGTCATCTCACCCCACTCTGGTACTAGGTTAGACAAAAGTCAAGTTATCCTTTCAAATCTAGTTTTAATTACCCAACTGGGTAAACTATTATTTTGGATGTGCCAACTAATTTGGAGCCTCCCCTGATTTATTGAACTTGGGTTTATGTTTTAGGTTTATGTCGATTTATTTTATAATTATAATAAACTTTATTATAACTTCAGTTTAGATTGAATTTGTAGTTATTTGATTTAGTTTTTTTATTTGATTTATATTTTAAGTTTGGATTTGAATTAGTAGGTTTAAATTGATTTGGCTTTAGGTAGTAGATTTCATTTTTTAAGTACATAATATTGATTGAGTCCTACTTACTTAGTTAGACAAGTTTTTGGAACACAAGTTTTTGTTTATTTTTTTATTTTGACTTATTAATGAGATGAATGTTTTATTTGTTAAGATGGACTTATATCCAAGTCCAGATTTATTCTACACAGCTCATTGGGATCTAAGTATTATATCTAGGTACTTGGATCTTGTTGTGAACTTTTCTAAAAGTTCTTTATGTTTTATAACTTCACTTTTCAATTTAGAATTTTCTTCCTCAAGTTTTGAAACTTGAGTTGGACTTCCAAATTGATCTTGTTCAGTTGTTGGGTTTATTTCAATTTATTTCTTAATATCTTGATTTTCCTTTAGAGTATTTTAGTTTTATTCTCAGATTTAATTAACTTCTTATTCAGACATACAATAATTTTAAAGACCTTTCAGTTAAAATAGTTTATACCTCATTAGGACTTTCGGAAATGAGTACGGACTTATGACTTGATTCATATTCAGACTCATCTTCTTGATTTGAATCGCTTTCTGACTCGGGTCTGGTTGCCATGAGCGCGAGGTAGCTTGCTTGGGTCTGGTTGCCATGAGCGCGAGGTAGCTTGCTTGGTTGCCATGAGAACTATCATTTTAAAGACCTTTCAGTTAAAATAGTTTATACCTCATTAGGACTTTCGGAAATGAGTACGGACTTATGACTTGATTCATATTCAGACTCATCTTCTTGATTTGAATCGCTTTCTGACTCGGGTCTGGAGTGTATACTGAAAGCCTAAGCTTTGTAAACATTCATTATGAATAAAGAATCACATTTGGTCAAATTTTCTAGATTTGTTTGTAGTTGTTCATTTAATTTATATTGTAGATAACATAGTATGTGGTGTCACATACAGAAGATGATGTTATCAGTACCTTATAAATTATAAACAGAAGCTCACGACTAAAATGGAAAGGAACAAACCATTAGAAGGTCGTAATGTAATTAGATATTAGTTTATCTTGACTATATAATTACCCTAGTATACTCAGAGTGTATTGAGTAGGACCATTAGAGGTCGTTTCTTTTATACTGACTTTATAAAGGAACAAAGACCTCAGTTATTATGGAAGTGTGTGCTCTTAATCCTAATATAATAACAAGTACATATGTTTGATATTTATTTCTTTAATTTATCAATGGGTGAGATTTAGTTCGATGAATCAATAAACCCGATAAGTTGGGAAATGGTATCACTTATAGTGTGTGTTGTTGATTATAGAAGGAAACTGTGTCCTAGAGATACTAGGTTGATAATGTCCCCAAGAGGAGCTCATAAGGATTGTCATGTTAAACCCTGCAGGTGGACTTAGTCCGACATGACGATAAGGTTGAGTGGTACTACTCTTGGACTTAGATATTAATTAAATGAGTTGTCAGTAACTCACTTAATTAGTGGACATTCGATATCTTAAACACAGGGAGACTAACACACTCATAATAAGAAGGAGCCCAAAAATGTAATTTGGGATTGGTGCGGTAGTTCAATGATAGTTCTCTAGTGGAATGAATTATCATTGATAAAATTAGGTTGTGTGTTAGGCACGGGATGCTTAATTTTATCGGGAGACCAAAACCAATTCCTCCTCTCGGTCCCTATCGTAGCCTCTTATTTGTAGAGTTCTATACCCACCTATACCCACCTTCTATACCCACCCAATAGGGGCCGGCCAAGCTAGCTTGGGAAACAAGCTAGGGCCGGCCTAGGTATGAATTTGGGTGGCCGGCCCTAGCTTGAACCCAAGCTAGTGGGGGCCGGCCAAATTAAATTAAAAAGGAATTTTAATTTTAATTTTTATTATGTGGAAGAAATAATTTATTAAAGAGAATTTAAATTAAAATATCTCTCTTATAAAAGATCTACAAAAGATTAAAGAAAGAGATTAGATCTCTTTCCTTATTTGTAGATTGGTAAGATATTTTATTTTCTCTTTAAAATTATTCACATGTTGATAAAATTAAAATTATAGAAATTTCCTTTTATCAACCATGAAGAGATTTTTGAAGAGAAATTTTATTTTTAAAATTTCCGAAAATAAATTATGAAGTTTTAATTGTTGATTGAAACTTGTCCAATTTGTTCTTCATGATGTGGCCGACCACTTGAATTCAATTGGGGAAATTTTATTTTATTTTTCTCAATTAAATCATGTCAAGGAAATTAAGAAAATTTATTGTAATTAAATTTCCTAATTTGCCTAGGCCAAGGAATATAAAAGAAGGGGTGAGGGTGCCTTCAAGAGACATAACCTCTATTATTTTCTCTCCCTCTTTTCCTTGGTGTTGTGGCCGGCCATCATCTCTTCTTTTCTTCCTCTTTGTGGTGGCCGAAACTTTCTATTGCTTGGAGCTCTTGTGGAGGCCGGATACTACTTGGAGAAGAAGAAGAAGAAGGAGAGGAAGCTTGCATCTCTTAGAGCTTGGTTGGTGTTTTTCTTCTTCCTTGGTGAAGCTTTCTTGTTTTGGCCGAACCTAGCTAGGAGGAGAAGAAGGTGCTTGGTGGTTTCTCATCTCGAAAGATCGTTGCCCACACAACGTCCGAGGTTAGAAGAGGAATACGGTAGAAGATCAAGAGGTTTTTCTACAAGGTATAACTAGTAATTTTTCTTTCCGCATCATGCTAGTTATTTATGGAAATAATACCAAATACAAGAGGCTTACGTTCTAGAATTTTGAATATGTTTTTCGATGTTGTGTTCTTTTGTTTTTTCTTTTCCTTGTGATTTGATTGTTCTCTTTGGTTAACCTAAAGTTATTTTAGGAAATTAAATATTAGATTTCTATAAAAGGTTTTGTCTAGTCGGTGGTGGTTGCTCCCATATCCAAGAAGGCCATGTGCCTCGCCATGTCAGTACTGGGAACCAATTATGGAAATTAATATTTAATGGAATTAATAACTTAAGGAGACTTGGGTCGAACGTGTTAAGTTCCGCAGGAGATCCAAGTCAAAACCTAAAAGAACAAATAGATTAAGTTTTGGATCAAACGTGTTAAGTTCCGCAGGCGATCCAAAATTTAATTTAAAAGAACACATGGTAGCTAGGAAAAGGTTCAGACCTTTGTACAAAATTTTGTACAGTGGAACCTATAGGTTTTTCGAGTAGCAACCAACAATTGGTATCAGAGCTAGGGTTTTGCCTCTGTGTATTTGGTATTTAGTTTAATTATGCACATGTCATACATAATTTAGGCAGGTTAATAGTAGGATGTGCTAACTTTGTGGATGCAGGATCCAACTATTATGGCTTTTAGTTATTATGTGTGTGATTGGACCCTTGGACATGTCAAGGGCATTTATATGTGTGTGCATGATTGTATTAAAATACAGCAGGAGCTGTATTTAGTTTTATTAGGATTTTATTTTGATCTAGATACATGTACATTCCTTTTATGGAATATAGGATCAAAATGTAAAATTCTATTTATGTCATGGATCGAATCTTGCAAAGCGTGGAACCTTCTAAGGACCAGAGGCGCAGCTGAACTAGGAGCAAGATGGATGCGACACTTAGATGGGGGTGGCCAAATATGGCAGCACTTGGGATGACAACACACGGAGGATAACTAGAGATAAAAGCCATAATAGTTGAAAATTAGTTTCTATTTATTGCTTTTATATTGTGTGTGCATGTTAGTTTACAAGAAAAGTAGGCTAGCATAATTAAAATTCCTCATTTATAAATAACTAAGTGGGAGAGGGATTTTTAAATAAATCCCATGGTCTCCATTACTGGTTTGTAAGTGATGCAAACAAGCTTGCGCGTTGGCTCTGAGTGCCTTCCTCCATAACGGATGAGCTTGTTTGCGGATCACTAGAACAGACTTCCATTTTTGGATGACTATAGGAAGTTAATTAAGAGCGTGTGATCTTCCCCAACGGAAGGGGCATAATCTTATTAATGGACTTAGTGTATACACTTAGACACATCTAATAATATCCTCCCCAACGGAGTCACTGCTATTATTTGTGTGACCAAATAATACCAACTATTAATTTTATTTGTCAAAAGTTAGGTTGATAAGATAATAAAATTAATGGGTTAAAACCCTCCTTTACAAATGTTGAATTTGTATACGTCCACACTAACGTGGCATACAAAATTCACGGTGTTATGAGGTGTTGGTTAATTTAAAATAGTATTGTTTGAGGAATCAATATTATTCTAAATTTAGAGTTCTGACCAAAAGTTATTTGTGATTCTTAGGATGACTTTCAACCCACTGTCCATCATACTTCAACAGAATAGACTTACTGGACCTAATTACATAGATTGGAAAAGAAACCGGACATTGTTTTCTTCTGAAAGCTATAAATTTGTCTTGTTGACCGAGTGCCTCAAGCACCCATCGTGAATCTACCCAAGAGGAGATTGAATTTCATAGGAAATGGGTAAAAGCAGATGAGATGGCGGTGTTACATTTTGGCTTCAATGTCAAATGTATTGCAACATCAAGATTTACCAATCAACACCTATGATATTATGAACAATCTCAAGGAACTCTTTGGTCATCGGATAGGGCTTCTAGGCAAGAAGCCATGAGAAAGATAATGACCGCCACCATGCAAGAGGGTACTCGTAAGGGATCATATCCTAAAATGATGGCTTATCCGAACGAGATACGATCCTTGGAGGAGAAATTGATGGGAAACCCAGATCGATATGATCCTCAAACGCTACCTAGAAGTTTTGAGCAGTTCACTGAACTATAATATGAATAAAAGGATTTATTCATTAGGGGAACTACTGACAGAACCAGAAGGATTATTTCGTCACAATTCTCAAATTCACTATGGAAAATGGTTCTACTTCTAAACCAAGAGGAAAGAAGAAGAAGAAACAAGTCGGCTCAAGAAAGAAAGTGAATAAATCTCGAGTACTGGATTTATAGTTGGAGTGAAGAAGTCAAGGGCAAGTGCTTCATCCGCAAGCAGTCAGGGCAGACTGTCCTCGTAGGAACCAAAACAAAGGTATATCTCATGCTCTAGTTGTTGAAACATGTTTAGCGGTGTTATCTACCAAAGACCTGGTGTGTAGATACGGGAGCCACTGATCATGTCTGCAATTCCTTGCAGGGGTTCCAGGAAACCCGACGACTATCTGAAGGGGAGATTACCGTCTACATGGGCAATGCTACTAAGGTGGCAGCTGTTGCAGTGGGAGACGTCTACTTATCTTTTAGTAGAAATAGAAATTTGGTTTTAAGAAATTGTCTTTATGTACCCAGTTTTAGAAAGAATTTAATTCCAGTTTCTAAACTGTTTTTAGATGGATATTCAGTTTCTTTCAGTAACGATGTAGTTATTAAAAGAAATAAAGTGATTATCTGTTCTGGTGCATTAGTTGGCAATTTGTATACTTTAAATCCAATTTCTTCCACAAAGCAATACATGGAAATTTATAACTCATCTTCTAATTCTAATAAGAGAAAAGAACCTTCGGAAATGAACCAAGCATATCTTTGGCATCTAAGGCTTGGTCATATTAACTTAAGTAGGATTCAGAGGCTTATAGCCGATGGACTTTTGGGTTCATTAGAGTTGGAAAATTTCCAACTTGTGAATCCTGCTTGGAAGGTAAAATGACCAAGAGGTCGTTCAAGGCCAAGGGGTATAGAGCCAAAGAAGTGTTAGAGTTTGTTCACTCTGATTTGTGTGGTCCTATGTCTATCCAGGCAAGAGGAGGTTTTGAATATTTTGTCTCTTTCATAGACGATTATTCAAGATATGGATACATTTACCTAATGCGCCGCAAGTCCGAGTGCTTTGATAAGTTCAAAGAATACAAGGCTGATGTGGAGAAACGATTAGGTAAAAGTATCAAGACACTACGATCTGATCGTGGTGGCGAATACCTCTTAGGAGAGTTTAGGAATTACTTATCAGAGGCTGGGATTCAATCCCAATTGTCTGCACCTGGAACACCCCAACAGAATGGTGTAGCAGAACGAAGGAATAGGACTCTTATGGAGATGGTTAGATCGATGATGAGTTATTGAATTCGTTTTGGGGATATGCTCTGGACATTCTGAACTTAGTACCTTCTAAATCAGTTTCTTCTACTCCCATAGAATTATGGAATGGGCGAAAACTCAGTCTAAGACATATTCAGATTTGGGGTAGTCCAGCACATGTGCTAAAACCAGATGCTGATAAGTTAGAATCTCGTACAGAAGTTCGCGTGTTTGTAGGATATCCCGAAGGAACGAAAGGAGGTTTATTTTATAGTCCTAAAGACCAGAAGGTCATTGTTAGCACCAATGTCCAGTTTTTAGAAGAAGACTATATAATGGATCACAAGCCCAGTAGTAAAGTTGTTTTAGAAGAACTTAGAGAGGACATGTCTACTTCAGTACCAACAGTACAAGATGAAGTACCATAAGAGACTGCAACACGTGTCACACATGATACACAACCACAGACAGTGCCTCGTCGTAGTGGGAGGGTTGTAAGACAGCCTGATAGATTCATGTTTTTGGGAGAGTCTTCGGACTTGATCCCGGGTAAACATGAACCTGATCCACGAACATATGACAAAGCACTCCAAGATATAGATGCAGCATCTTGGCAAAAGGCAATGAATTCTGAAATAGAGTCTATGTACTCTAATAAGGTCTGGGAGCTTGTAGAACCACCTGATGGTATAAAAGCCGTTGGATGCAAGTGGATCTACAAAAGGAAAACAGGGACAGACGGGAAGGTAGAAACCTTCAAAGCTAGGCTTGTTGCGAAAGGGTACACTCAGAAAGAGGGAATCGATTATGAGGAAACCTTTTCACCGGTAGCCATGCTTAAGTCTATCCGGATACTCTTATCCATTGCTGCTCATATGGATTATGAGATTTGGCAAATGGATGTCAAGACAGCTTTCCTTAATGGAAGTCTTGAAGAGAACATTCATATGAAGCAACCAGAAGGGTTCATTGAAAAAGGCAAAGAGCATCTAGTGTGCAAGCTCAATCGGTCCATTTATGGACTAAAACAAGCTTCAAGATCTTGGAACATCCGGTTTAATGAAGTAATCCAGTCATATGGATTTATTCAAAGTCCGGATGAATCTTGTGTATATAAGAAGTGTAACGGAAACGTGGTGGTATTTCTTGTACTATACGTAGATGATATTTTGTTAATTGGCAACAATGTCAAGGTATTATCAGACGTAAGGGTATGGTTGTCCAAACAATTTGATATGAAGGACTTAGGAGATTGTGCACACATTCTTGGGATCAAAGTTATAAGGGATCGTAAGAAAAGAATGTTGTGTCTATCCCAAGCTTCATATATAGATACAATCCTTGCTCGTTTTAGCATGCAGGATTCCAAGAAAGGTTTCTTACCTTTTAGACATGGAGTAGCTCTATCTAAAGAGATGTGTCCTAAAACATCAAAGGAGATATAGGACATGAAGGCAGTTCCTTATGCATCGGCTATAGAAGCCTAATGTATGCAATGCTATGTACGAGACCAGATATCTGTTTTACCGTGGGCATGGTTAGCAGATATCAAAGTAATCCAGGACAGGGACATTGGACTGCCGTAAAGCATATATTAAGGTACCTGAGAAGGACTAAAGAGTATATGCTAGTTTACCAGGCAGATGATTTGCTCCTTGTGGGTTACACAGATTCGGACTTCCAATCAGATAGGGATAATAGTAAGTCAATCTCAGAGTATGTGTTTACTTTGGGAGGTGGAGCCATAACATGGAGGAGTATTAAGCAGAAATGCATTTCAGACTCAACCATAGAAGCTGAGTATGTGGCAGCCTCTGAGGCAGCCAAAGAAGTTGTATGACTCAGGAACTCTTTAATTGACTTAGATGTGATTCCTGGTTTGCCCAAAATCATCACAATTTATTGTGATAATAGCGGTGCAGTTGCAAACTCGAAGGAACCGCCCATAAGGCAAGTAAACATATAGAGCGCAAGTACCACCTGATACGAGATATTGTGAAGCGAGGAGAAGTTGTCATCGCCGAGATTGCATCAGCAGATAACCTGGCAGATCCTTTCACTAAGGCCCTTCCGGCGAAAGCTTTCGATCGGCATGTGGAGGGAATGGGAATCAGATGTATGGTAGAAGATATGGCAGCTTAGTCATTAGTATAAGTGGGAGATTGTTGGAGTGTATACTGAAAACCTAAGTTTTGTAAACATTCATTATGAATAAAGAATCACATTTGGTCAAATTGTCTACATTTGTTTGTAGTTGTTCATTTAATTTATATTGTAGATAACATAGTATGTGGTGTCACATACAGAAGATGATGTTATCAGTACCTTATAAATTATAAATAGAAGCTCACGACTAAAATGGAAAGGAACAAACCATTAGAAGGTCGTAGTGTAATTAGGTATTAATTTATCTTGACTATATAATTACACTAGTACACTCAGAGTGTATTGAGTAGGACCATTAGAGCTCGTTTCTTTTATACTGACTTTATAAAGGAACAAAGACCTCAGTTATTATGGAATTGTGTGCTCTTAATCCTAATATAATAACAAGCACATATGTTTGATATTTATTTCTTTAATTTATCAATGGGTGAGATTTAGTTCGATGAATCAATAAACCCGATAAGTTGGGAAATGGTATCACTTATAGTGTGTGTTGTTGATTATAGAAGGAAACTGTGTCCTAGAGATACTAGGTTGATAATGTCCCCAAGAGGAGCTCATAAGGATTGTCATGTTAAACCCTGCAGGTGGACTTAGTCCGACATGACGATAAGGTTGAGTGGTACTACTCTTGGACTTAGATATTAATTAAATGAGTTGTCAGTAACTCACTTAATTAGTGGACATTCGATATCTTAAACACAGGGAGACTAACACGCTCATAATAAGAAGGAGCCTAAAAATGTAATTTGGGATTGGTGCGGTAGTTCAATGATAGTTCTCTAGTGGAATGAATTATCATTGATAAAATTAAGTTGTGTGTTCGGGGCGAACACGGGATGCTTAATTTTATCGGGAGACCAAAACCAATTCCTCCTCTCGGTCCCTATCGTAGCCTCTTATTTGTAGAGTTCTATACCCACCTATACCCACCTTCTATACCCACCCAATAGGGGCCGGCCAAGCTAGCTTGGGAAACAAGCTAGGACCGGCCTAGGTATAAGATTGGGTGGTCGGCCCTAGCTTAAACCCAAGCAAGTGGGGCCGGCTAAATTAAATTAAAAAGGAATTTTAATTTTAATTTTTATTATGTGGAAGAAATAATTTATTAAAGAGAATTTAAATTAAAATATCTCTCTTATAAAAGATCTACAAAAGATTAAAGAAAGAGATTAGATCTCTTTCCTTATTTGTAGATTGGTAAGATATTTTATTTTCTCTTTAAAATTATTCACATGTTGATAAAATTAAAATTATAGAAATTTCCTTTTATCAACCATGAAGAGATTTTTGAAGAGAAATTTTATTTTTAAAATTTCCGAAAATAAATTACGAAGTTTTAATTGTTGATTGAAACTTGTCCAATTTGTTCTTCATGATGTGGCCGACCACTTGAATTCAATTGGGGAAATTTTATTTTATTTTTCTCAATTAAATCATGTCAAGGAAATTAAGAAAATTTTATTGTAATTAAATTTCCTAATTTGCCTAGGCCAAGGAATATAAAAGAAGGGGTGAGGGTGCCTTCAAGAGACATAACCTCTATTATTTTCTCTCCCTCTTTTCCTTGGTGTTGTGGCCGGCCATCATCTCTTCTTTTCTTCCTCTTTGTGGTGGCCGAAACTTTCTATTGCTTGGAGCTCTTGTGGAGGCCGGATACTACTTGGAGAAGAAGAAGAAGAAGGAGAGGAAGCTTGCATCTCTTAGAGCTTGGTTGGTGTTTTTCTTCTTCCTTGGTGAAGCTTTCTTGTTTTGGCCGAACCTAGCTAGGAGGAGAAGAAGGTGCTTGGTGGTTTCTCATCTCGGAAGATCGTTGCCCACACAACGTCCGAGGTTAGAAGAGGAATACGGTAGAAGATCAAGAGGTTTTTCTACAAGGTATAACTAGTAATTTTTCTTTCCGCATCATGCTAGTTATTTATGGAAATAATACCAAATACAAGAGGCTTACGTTCTAGAATTTCGAATATATTTTTCGATGTTGTGTTCTTTTGTTTTTTCTTTTCCTTGTGATTTGATTGTTCTCTTTGGTTAACCTAAAGTTATTTTAGGAAATTAAATATTAGATTTCTATAAAAGGTTTTGTCTAGTCGGTGGTGGTTGCTCCCATATCCAAGAAGGTCATGTGCCTCGCCACGTCAGTACTGGGAACCAATTATGGAAATTAATATTTAATGGAATTAATAACTTAAGGAGACTTGGGTCGAACGTGTTAAGTTCCGCAGGAGATCCAAGTCAAAACCTAAAAGAACAAATAGATTAAGTTTTGGATCAAACGTGTTAAGTTCCGCAGGCGATCCAAAATTTAATTTAAAAGAACACATGGTAGCTAGGAAAAGGTTCAGACCTTTGTACAAAATTTTGTACAGTGGAACCTATAGGTTTTCCGAGTAGCAACCAACACACTTGTGCCTTCATGAAGCTCGATCAATTTGTCTTAGAGCTCCTTGGCATTTTTGAACGGTCCGACCCGGTTGAGTTCTTCTTTGGTCAAACCACACTAAAGTGTATTCAATGCCTTTGAGTTAATCTAGTCCTTCTTCTTGCCTTTTGGATTCCATCTTTTTGGATTGAGAGGTACTTTAGTTGTTTCGTATATTGGCACCTTGTATCCTCGTCGAATGGTGATATCAATCTTTAAGTATACCTCTATTCTACTCTTTTAGTAGAGGAAGTCATCCTCACTTCAGAGTGGAGGGCGAGTAGGTCTTGGATTAGCAGTGTGGGAGATAATAAAAGTACTAAAACTTGATTGGTGTTGCACCAGTTCAGAGTATTTTGCAACAATAAAAACTTGTCTAAAAGAGATGATTGCACCAATTTGAACTAGATCGAAAATCTTAAAACCGAATGAGATTTAAAGAGAAAGAAAACAAGAGACCCTTGCTCAATTGGTGGTTGCAACAATTCAGAGTGGCCTCACTCTAATACCACTTGTTGGATTATGAGCACGTGAGGAGGGGGTGAATCACGGGATTTTGAAATCGTTCTTTTCTTTTAATATACCGAGTTTACAGCGAAAATAAAATTAAGGAAAAAGAAGTGAGATGAAAATAAAAAGGCAAGCACTAACACAAGTAATTTTTTACTTGGTACGGAGCCTTCGACAACTCTTACTCTAAGACTCACACTCTTTGAGTACTTTCGTTGGGTAATTCACTAATAGTTCAAATATTATAGAGTTAAAGTATAAGTGATGCATAAGAACTATAAAGAAAAGTTACCAACAATAAAGAAAATTAGTAGAACTTGATCGCAGGTTATTGGAGGAGCGTTACAACAACGTAGAAGCCTTTTCGGAGCAGCACGCAAGAACAAAAGTCAGAGTAATTGATGTGCTAAAGCTGTTTGTCGAACCCTCCTTTTATAACCCTATCCGGGTGCCTGTATACCTCTCTGAGCGCCCCCATTGGGCTAACATGGCGTTCTCTCGTCGAAACTTCATTCGAGAAGTTTATACATGTCCAAGTACTCAGACCACCTCTATGAGCCTAGACTGTTGATGTGGGTCAGTCAGTCAACGTGCTCCAACATAGAATGAAGATGATTTTTTGTCAATTCAGACACCTAAAGCAACTTTGGGCGCTTGGACCATCTAGGTTCCTCACTAGGCACCCATCCAACGCGCTCGCCTTCTACCGGTGACCCGGATGCCCGGACAAGGGCACTCAGACAAGCTCCGAGGGCCTAGAGCCCTATTTTCCAACCACCTTTTACTTTCAATCACCTGCACCACATAGTTAGAAAGACAAGTAATAATATGAAGAGTAAAGTGAATATTGACAGCCTCTGGACTGTTCGGTCCTGGCTTTAAGTTTCTCTGAAACCCAAGTCAGACTGACACCTACTGTTCTCTCAACCGGGAATGTGTCCTCACTGGATCCTTCATCTAGTTGCTTACCTTCACTTACCAAATATATACTTCCTTGATGTCTGGTCTCCTGACCCACCAAGACTTCTTACTACATCTCAACCAATCTGGGCTTCAACCAATCATCTGGTCCTCCCTGACTCGACTGGACTTCCTGCCAACTGTCTAGTCCTCCCTAACTCAGCTGGACTTTTTGCCAATTATCTGGTCCTCATGCCCCAACTGGACTTTAGCCTAGTATCTAGTCCTCTAGACCCATCAAGTTCATATCTTGCACACTTAGTAGATAGATTATATTATAAGTATTAAACTTTAATGCACTTGTCATTCATTAAAACTTTTTAATGAGTTAGATCATTAGTGCAAACTACACCAATACATCCATCTCAACATCCGGCGACTATCCATTACCATCAATCGATTGTTGTCTAATTAGTTAAATCTCACGATCAAGTTTTGAACTCTCTATTTGCTCAAATAGTAACATTAGCCAACTAATCACGATTAGTCAACTGATTCTAGTTGAACAACAGAGTTTCTAACCAACTTTCTATTGCTATAATAATAGTTGACTGTAATTATTCATCAATCGACTGTAGTAAACTCTAATTACTATAGCAAATTCTAATTACTACAGTAAACCCCATAAATACATTAACAAATCTTAATTATTATATGAAACCTTATTTTCGAGGTGTACTGTCCATTTGTTAATTAATACACCCTATCAATCAATTGATATTCCTATTTAGCCTTGCCAAAACTAAATTCTCACCTTGCCTGATATCTGATTGATCTTGATCTTTTAGAACTTTCTTTGTTCTACATATGATCAATCTTGATATGTCAAGACTTTCTATTGTCTGACATCTAGTTAACCTTGATATGTCGGGATTTTCTCATTACCTATCATCTGGTCAATCTTGACTTATCGAGACTTCATCATTGCATAACATCCGATCAACCTTGACTTATTGAGACTCCCTTATTACATAGCATCCAATCAACCTTAACCTTTAGGATTTCACGTTCCATGTCGACTCCTTATTAGACTTTCTATCGTTAAGTGCCCGATTAACTGTAACCCATTTTAATCTGCCTCTTGTTAATTAACATATTGATCAAATATCGAAACTCAAACTTGAATCATACTGATTTTGGTCAACTTTGACCAAAGTCAATTGCACTAACAATAATTTTTTATATAAAATAAAGTTGATTAAATTATGTTCATAGCTGCTATTTGTTATAGCACTTAAATTAGGATATTTTAGGGATGAAAAATATATTTGGATACTATTTTGATATATTTTAAAAAGAAACACCCTTTTAATGAAAATAATAATAAGGAAAGTGGAAGACGTCGAAAAGATCTTTAAGTTTTTTTTTTTAAGTTGTTTACTAAAAAAGGGGGGGAAAATGTGAGAATGAAAATGTATCATCAAGTAATGTTTATTTGAAAAAATAAAATATAAAAATATAAAAGTAACAAAATAACTAAAAAGTCTCCTGTTTTTTCTTTATCATACCTTACAATAACAATAAAAAGTCAGTACTTCAATGACTCTTTCTTCTTCACTTTCTTAACCAGATAAATGATTTGTTTAGAGAAAACTATGATTAATATGAAAAAATAAAAGGAAAAAATATATGAGAAAATGGCTTTTAAAATCATATACTTGACAAAATTCACATGGTGAATGATTGATAATTTTAAACATACAAACACTCAAAGGATAGATTCCAAAAAAATAAGGAAAAGATGAAATTTAATAGGAAAAAACATCTCAATAATTGAAGTAGCTGCCAAATAATTAAATGCATCAAGGAACAAGTCAAGCAGTCCTTCACCAAACGATATCCTCCTTTTCCTAAAGCACAAACTGTTTCATTTTTATGAACTTGCCCTAATTAATTGCTCTGCAGAACAATATTAGTAAAATACAAAATTATCATTTTATCCTTTACTTTTGTTTTTTAATGGTCCCGGTGAGAACTAGTATTAATTAGTGATGGTAATGAGTCAGATTCAAGACAGAGTTTGTATCCTTCTTCATCCTCCTCCATCTTTATTCTCATCCCATTATTATTCAACTTGCATTCTAATTAGAGGATTGGATATTCATCTTCATTCTCATACCCCATCAGAGAATCAGGTATTCTCAGTTAAAAGTGAGTAAAAGTTTAGTTAAACTAAATTAATAAATCAAATTTAAAAATTTAGCTCAGTTATTTTAGAATTTTATTTTTTTTTAAATGATATATTTTGATTAATTTGGTTTGGTTTTAATTTTAAAATTCTAATTTGATTAAATCGAATAAATCAAAATTTAAAAATAGTATGGTGCCTGATCCTGTCCGAGTCACTGAATCAACGGACGTTGGGTACGTGGCGTTCTCCGACTGCTGACGTAGATCTCCGACCACTTGCACCGAATTCCGTCGAACCTGCAAAAGAACTCGGGCCGGGAAGGGGTTCCCGACGATGACCCTCCGACGCTCAAGTCAGACAGACGAAATAACAAGAAGGTGGCTTTTTGGATCAAAGATTTTCCATACCTCCGGTGAAGTCTAATGGGCCTTATATAGAGCTATGGGAGCTTGGTGCACACAACCCGAGGTGTACACGTGTCTTGTATCATATCGTAGCATGGACTTGTCAGAAGAGCATGTCTGACACCATACTGCTACAGTTTGAGCGTCTTCTTGATGGGACAGCAGAATCCCTCGTCGTACGATATTGAGTGTGGCCTGGTCCTCGAACATGCCTGTTGTCAGCAACAGGGGTTACTAAGATGACGTCCACACTGTCCCATACCTTTTGACTTCCTCTTCCCGGATCGATCATCAAGCCGCTCGGCCAGGATATTCACCTTTGGTCTGGCGTAGGTGGTCGTCCGTCGGGAAGGTTCAGGGTCATCGCCTATTCGGCTCTCATAACCTTACACCCTGGCCGAGCAGGTAGACTACTTGGCCAGAATATCTGGCCGAGCGGGTAGGCTGCTCGGCCGTTGCTCTTTCTTTGCACCTCGGCCGAGCGGACTATCCGCTCGGCCATATGATATCCCTCATTGGAAATCTGGGCCCACGGCCAAATGGTTGCTCTCTCGGGTGAAGGTCACCGCCTAGTGATCGGCATGTCCTATCCGCTCGTCGAGCCCCTGGGGTTGACCCCCCCTTTTTTGACTGTTGACCTCCACCCGTCGTTGACCTTTCCCTCATGAGGGTCCCCCGGCCTTACCACCGGATCACTTGCCTCCCCCTCAAGTCTAGTCGAAGGAGGCGGAGTCCGACTGACTGGACTGCCAACCTGATTAAGGACCGCTATACCGGGTCGTTCGGCCGGGCTAGGGAATGCTCCTCCGCTCGGCTTACATTCTTTGTCATGCCCGTTCGGCTCTATCCATGGAGGGACGGTCAGTGTTGACGCTTGCGGTATCCTCTTGGCATTCGTGCCAAATCTTCTCCAGTAACGCCCTGCACGCGCACTGCGCGCGGTGACAGGCGTTCATTAAATGCGCCCTGCGTCCTGTTGACACGTGGCGCTCCCACTGTCGTCAGCGTACGGCGCCGGCCTCACCTCCGATGGGACAGCCGCCGTTTGAAATAAGCGGCTGGATGACAGCCTCGTTCTTTACGACCTGAATCGGACGGCTGAGGCTATCCGAGGCCAACGTTATAAAGCTCTCGATTTCTTCTCTCCACCGCATTCTTGCTCCATCGCGCTCCGAAGCCCTGCTACTCTCTTTGCTCCGACGACTTCATTTCTCAACTCTCCGACGACCTTGCAGCCCCTTTCGATCATCCTTTTACTTGTAAGCCCCTCTTTTCCTCACTTCCTCACTCCTTTACGTTTTCTGTTAGCTGCCCTTGTCGTTCTGCCACCTTTCTTCCCTGCCTGATTTTCCTTTTTTTTTACCCCGCATTTCTTCCTCGCTTTCGACCATGACTAGCACTTCCCAGCCTATCGCCGGCGCTCCTGGTCTTTGGTACACGACCATGGAGAGCCGGTTTGACGAGGAGGACGACCTGCGCCTCACTCGAACATATAACCTGCCTGCTGACCACCACATAGTATTAGCCACTTCCACCGACCGGCCTCATGACCCACCTCCCGGCACTGTTCTCTTTTTCCGAGACCAATTTTTGGTCGGGCTACGCTTTCCTCCACATCGATTCTTCTTACAAGTGTGCAACTACTTTCGCATCCCGCTCGGCCAGCTAGTTCCGAACTCCATTAGGCTGCTGAGCGGGGTGGTAATTCTTTTTAAACTGAACAACATCCCATTGGACCCCAAATTTTTCCACTACTTCTACTACCCCAAGCAGTCCGAGTGGGGCACTTTCATTTTCTAATCTAGGATAGGTTTTGTTCTTTTCGATAATATGTCGAGCTCCAACAAACACTGGAAAGAACATTTTTTCTACTTGCGTTTTCCCGAGCTGCCGGCTTTCCGTATCAAATGGCAGACAGCGGTGCCAGCACAACCGGAGCTCGGCAAGTTTAGGAGTGATCCGGCCTATCTTCATGCAGCCGACCGACTGGTCGGCCAGCGCTACAACATCGACAAGCTGCTCCTTCCGGGAGTGCTGTATATATTCGGCTTGTCCCAAATCCAAGCAGACCTGCCATGCAGCATGAGTAAGTGCTCTTATCGTCCTCTTTCTTTTGTTCTAACTGATTTATTCTTTGCTTCTACAGCCGAAGTCATGTGGCGCGCCAAGGCTACCGAGCGGTTGAAATTGAGAGCTGTTGAGATTGAGGAGGCAAAGAATAGGGAGGTCGTCGAACGGGGCTTGGTCTTAGCTGGCCCGGCCACCGGAGAGGGTGAGGGGACTCAGATTGTCCCTGAAGCCTTAGCCGCTTTTGCTTCTCTCAATGAGGTCGTGGGCGATATAGCGTCCTCTGCTCAAGCCGGGGTAGAGGGCCGCTCGGCAAATGAAGCTCCCCTAGCAACTCGGAAGCGCAGACGGCAAGAGCAAGTCTCTCAGCCGACCCCATCTGATGAGCAGCGTTCCGAGCGGGGTGATGAAGCTCCCGTGATCTCCGAGGCGATTTCTATAGAGAGTACTCCCACGCCGCTCGGCTCTCCCATGGCTACCTCCGAGGTGCCGCCTGCCAGTCCTCCCCGGACTATGCGTCACCTTAGACGATTGGGCGACCGTCCTTCCTCAATCGGCGAGCCGTCCGGTAAAGCAGCTGCGCCCCAAGGTGACCCGAGCGGCCCACGGTTGATAAAAATTGTTCTGCGACTTCCTTCGCAGGAATACTTAGCGGCTGCTGATTGGCCAACGGTTCCCGAGCAGCAGATCACTCTCACGGGTCCCCTCGCCAAAGCTTGGGAGGACGCTCGGCTCCGCATCGCGCTTATGACTCCCAGTCAACTAGGCGACAGCAATTTGCAGCAGGCTACTGGGGTATATCCTTTGCCTTGCTGGTTACTTTGATTTAGCTTCTAACTTGATCATATCCATTTGCAGAACTGGGTGGAGCAGATTGCTATCAGCAACCGCTTAGCCGAGCTGGAGGATGAGCTGAAAAAGCTCAAAGCTTCGGGGGAGAGCAGGGGACAATCCACGGTCGCTCTGGAGAAGGCCAAGAAGCTCTTGGAAGCCGAACGAAATAAGTCCTCTGACTTGTCGAGTGAGGTGGCTCGACTCGAGGCCTTGGTCAAGCAACGTGACAAGGAGATAAAGACTGCGACCACCCGGAAGCGCAAGGCTATCGACGATATGGACATGATGAAAGTGGAAAACCGGGGGCTGGAACAGCGCGTGAAGGACTTGGACGCCCTATTGAGCACCGAACAGGAGGGCCGCTCGGTTGACCAGGCTAAATCTGAAGGGGATTTGAAAGATCTCCAGGATGCCCTTGACGCTTCCAAAGCCAAACTTAAAGAGTATCAAGATGGAGAGCCCGGTCGGTCAGCTGCAGTGTGAAAAGCCTTCGTCCGCTCGGACGAATTTGGTGAAAAGTTTAGCGACAAGCTGTCCCTAACTTTTGAAGAGGCCATCAAGGTGGCGGTTGATTATCTGAAGACTAAGGGCCACCTACCAGCCGATCTGTCTGTCCCCCCCCCCCCCCCCCCGAAGATTTGGCTGTTATGATGGGCTCTATCCCTGATGCCCTTTTTAATTTTGATGAGTGAGGAGTCTTTGGAGTATCTCTCTGCTATTTCTTGTACGCCCGTCGTTCGGGTTCAACACTGTTATTATCCTGTCCGCTGTTCAGCGTAAATGAACTCCTTTTTGTTATTCGTTTGTTCGGCTAGCATTCAATTCTTAACTTTTGTTTCGGTCCAAATTTTCTTGCGTTAAGTACGCTTTATAAAGGAGTCGCTCGGTCGTACGATGTCTTTATTCTTGCCTTAACGGTAGGCCCGATCATGGGTCGGCCTCTACAACCGAGTAAGACAACGCAGAAAGCTATCCGTCCGGAGGCTTTATGGACTCCGGTTGCTCGCTTTTTAACGCCGATTTTTACCGTCGGAGCTCGACGGCTTTCCGCTCTGAGGGTTTATAGGCGCCGGCTCATCTCTCGAGTTTTAACGTCGGAGCTCGACGATCTTCCGCTCGGAGGGTTTATAGACGCCGGCTCGTCTCTCGATTTTTAACGTCGGAGCTCGACGGTCTTCCGCTCGGAGGGTTTATAGACGCCGGCTCATCTCTCAATTTTTAACGTCGGAGCTCGACGGTCTTCCGCTCGGAGGGTTTATAGATGCCGGCTCGTCTCTCGATTTTTAACGTCGGAGCTAGACGGTCTTCCGCTCGGAGGGTTTATAGACGCCGACTCGTCTCTCAATTTTTAATGTCGGAGCTCGACGGTCTTCCGCTCGGAGGGTTTATAGACGCCGGCTCGTCTCTCAATTTTTAACGTCGGAGCTCGACGGTCTTCCGCTCGGAGGGTTTATAGACGTCGGCTCGTCTCTCAATTTTTAACGTCGGAGCTCGACGGTCTTCCGCTCGAAGGATTTATAGACGCCGGTGTTAGGACCGAAAAGTAGCTAGAGGGGGGAGTGAATAGCTTCGTGTGTGCTCGTCGAGCTTCGTTGCTTTTTACTTCAAAGTGATGCGCAGCGGAATACAAAGAAACAAACTACAACAATGCTAACAATAGGATTTTACTTGGTATCCACCTCACAAGAGGTGACTAGTCCAAGGATCCACGCACACACACACACCTCCACTAATAAACACTCCTTTTCGGTAACTACCGAAGGCGGAGAAGCCCTACAAGACTCTCAATACAAGTAGAAGAAAGGGTAGTAAAGAATAAGCAAAAGCTTACAAGAGATGCAGTAAAAACCCTAGCTTCTTCTTCTTCTCGTTGCAATTCGCCTCTTGACTTGGATGAACCTCCAAGAACCTTCAAGAACTGGCGGTGAGGAGCTTAGAGAGTGATGGGGAGGAGCTGTGATGAATCTGGAATGAATCGGTGAAGTTCTGCTGAAGGAATCGTACGCCAAGAGCTATAAACGACGCCAACGGTCGAATCCCAATCGATTGGATTGCTCCCAATCGATTAGGGAGGCTTTGGATCGATCCACGGATCGATCCAGAGTGCCTCTGTGCTCTGGAAAAACTTCTGGATCGATCCACGGATCGATCCAGCGCTTATCGCGTGAAGCAGCAGCGTCCCAATCGATCCACTGATCGATTGGGACCTCTGGATCGATCCACCGATCGATCCAAAGGGGTTCTATTCGCGGGGACTCACCGGATCGATCGGCCGATCGATCCAGATCTTTTGGATCGATCCACTGATCGATCCAGATCTGCTGGATCGATCCACGGATCAATCCAAACCTGCTGGATCAATCCACGGATCAATCCAAACCTGCTGGATCAATCCACGGATCAATCCAAACCTGCTGGATCAATCGGCTGATCAATCCAGATCTTGGTTTTTGCCCAAAACCAAGCCCAAAGCCCCCTAAACCAACATCTAGTCAACCATGACTTGTTGGTACATAAGACCTAGCATCCGGTCACCCTTGACCAGCTAGGACTCTCTCATCAAGTGTCTGGTCAATCCCTTTGACCCACTTGGACTTTTCTCTTCTTGCCAAGTATCCGGTCACTCCCTAAGACCTACTTGGACTTTTCTTTCTCGTGCCAAGTATCCGGTCAATCTCTTTGACCTACTTGGACTCTCACCAGATGTCTGGTCAACCTTGACCCATCTGGATTTCTCTTGCCTGGCTTCACTCACCAGGACTTTCCCAATTGCCTAGCTTCACTCACTAGGTCTTTCACCTGGCTTCACTCACCAGGATTTTTCTCCTGCCTAGCTTCACTCACTAGGTCTTTCACCTGGCTTCACTCACCAGGATTTTCCTCCTGCCTAACATCCCAGTTAGGACTTCGCAGTCAAGTATCCGGTCATCCTTGACCTACTTGACTCTTCTTCAATCAACCTTGCATTATCAAACATCGAAATCCAAACCAAGACTCAAGCTTGGTCAACCAGGTCAACCTTGACCTGAGGAATGTTGCACCAACAATCTCCCCCTTTTTGATGTTTGACAATACCAACACTATCACTTACAATACCACATCTAAGTTAGGCTAATCTCATAGCCTAAACCTTCTTCATGCCACTAGGTAATGAATACATAAGTTAAGCCTTTCATTCTTCCCCTAAGAGGGCAAACTCCCTCTAGGTGATAAAAGCCTAACTTACTCCCTTTCATTCTCCCCCTATTGGCACACATCAAACCATGCCCCATTTTTGGGCACACATCAACAGATTCACTTGTTGAAAACTCTCCCCCTGAAGAGTTGCTCATCGTCGTTCACAACTTCACTCGTTGTGATCAGCACGATAATGAAGGTCTCATACCCTTCATTAACCTTAACCCTACATTCTCCCCCAATGTAGGCAAATGTCCATCCTTGAGCATTATCCACTTGTAACCACTTGAACAATGAGGATATCCACTCCCCATTAAAGTTCAAACGCTCAACCTTGAGCATGTTCTTAACGGAAGGTTAACCACCTTCCAATGTTCATGAAAAATAATTTTTATGTCTTTAAAGAGTCCCTCCCCATAAAGACATGGTGGTAACTTCTGTCATTGCACCAACAATGACTTGGAATCCCCAAAACTTTAGGAAACCCAATTTTAGAAGTTTTGAGGTTCAAATATTCAAAATTTGAAACAAACCTCAACCTAAACTTCAACTTAGCCTTCCTTAACCAATCCAACCTTGTTTTCCACACGAAAACACCCTTTTTATGTATACAAATGTATTTTCAGGGGTTTGGAATGGTTACCTAGACTAAAATAGGTTCAAATGCTGAAAATAAGCTTTTCCAGCCAAAATCAGCATCTTCAATTTGATTGGAGTTGGGTTCCAATCGATTGAACCCTGCTGAATCGATCCACTGATCGATTCAATCTTCTTGGATCGATCGGCTGATCGATCCAGCGAGCTTCTGCTCGTGAGAAATGCCTTCTCAATCGATCGGCTGATCGATTGAGGCACTCCAATCGATCCACTGATCGATTGGAGGCCTGAAATTGCTGAAATTCAATTTCAGCCAATTTCAGAAACCCCTAGAAAATTCTACAAAATTCCAAAAATCGTAAAAATTTGTGTAGACATTATTTAGGGTATAATTTATCATGGAAAAATAGTTTTCTATGAAAATACATCATATTTTCAAAGATTGACACAAACTTGAGAACTTGCAAAAACTTTAGTGTTTTCTTCAAGTTTGTGTCTATCTATTCAATGGTGATTACTATCAAAAGATAGCCTTCACCAAGGTTTTCCAAAATTATTTTGAAAAAATTTTCAAAACCAATATCCCACCATGTTCCTTGGGCTTAATGCACATGACTTGTACATTAGCTTTCCCAATGATGAGAAAACACATAACTATGTGTTTTGATGAACTTAAAACTCAAGGAAATGCACTAACTCAGCATGTTGAGTTTTGTTCGTCTTCCTAACATCTCACTTGTATCTATTGTGCATAAAACACATACAAGTCATCTTATAGGTCTTTGTGAAATGTTAATTTTGGTTTTGCTCTAACCTAGGGTTCATGCATATTTATCTAGTCATCTTGTGGATATTGACCATCCACCTAGGATGTCATTTGGTATGCCACTTGATGATAACTGCCATTTGTCCTTAATTTTAAGGAAATAACATAATGCATGATAATGTTATGGCATACATCAAAAAGAAATAATTTTCAAAAGAAAATTTCCTATACCTACATGATGTATGTATGTCATGACATGGTATTTTTGAGTTTTTCATAATAAGTCATGAATGCACAAATAAAACATGATGTCATGGCATATAATGGGCAACCAAACATGGCAAGATTTTGCATAATTAAAATATACCTAGATTATCTATCTAAATATCCTTAACCCTTAGCTAATCCTAAAGCATAAACCCTAGATTGCCCAATTTCCTTAGGAAAATGCCAAAACCCAACTTGACATTTCTTTAATCTCTTGAATTAATTATGCCAATTTAAAATTTAAAACATTCCTCAAATGTTGGCATATTTCATTTTCCCATAAGAGTAATCACTTTAAATTAAGGCTTAGATTTGCCTTAAATTCCTAAGACAATAGCAAAGTCCCAATTTGGTATTTCTTAACACTTGATTTCTTGTGCCATTTAAAGTCATCTCAAATTTCTTCCTTTATAGCACATTTTACTCTTTCCAAGAGTAACAATAAATCCATTTCATTTTCAAAGGTTAACAAAAACCTTGAAAATGCTCCTTGAGTGTCAATTTCTTCAAAGTTGGGTTAACTACCCTTCTTCTCAGAGTTGACACTCTCTAACCCATCTATGGGATAGAGAAAATGCTCCTAGGAACCCAAAACCTATTGGTGCTCCTTGGATGCTCTAGGTATTCACTAGGGATAACTTCCCTAGATACCTTCCTAGTGACCTTGTGTGGTTTCTTAGAAGTCTTGGTCAATTTTTCTAGGTCAACTCTAGGGATTGCTTCCCTTGTAACCTTCTTTGTGACTTTCTTAGACTTCTTAGAAGTCTTAGTCACATTTTTTGCAAAAATACTCTTAGGGATAACTTCCCTTGTATTTTTGGCTTGACCACTAGACCTAGGGTTGGTTCCATAACTATATGGAACCCTATGGTAAGAGATTACATCCTTCTTAGCCTTTGGTTTGTATCCCAAAACCCTATGGCCATTAGATGACCTTTGTGCTCCTAGACCTAGGCTATGATCATTTTGCCCTTTTAGGATATTTTCCATCCTTTTTAGGGTCTTTTCCATTTTATCAAGTCTTGACCTCAAGACTTGATTTTCTATCACTAAGTCCTTAGTTTTTGGTTTTCCATTAAATTTATGAGCATTTTTATTTCTAGCCTTGTAGCTAAGGTCTTTAGTGTGTTTGCCTAGATTTTTATCTACCTTCCTAATCCTAGGTGTGGTAGTTTTAGCATGGTAAGCTACATTATTTTCCTTAATTTTACCATGCTCTCTATTCTTATGGTAAATAGCATTAAAATGATATAAGTTAGAACTAGCATGCTTTTTACCATAATGTAAAGGGATAGGCTTAATAAAAGTTACCTTCCTTTTTACCTTAGAGACTCCCCCTTGACTTGAGCTTCCTCCTTGAGCCTTGACCATCTTCTTCCCCTTAGGGCATTGACTCCGGTAATGCCCCTTTTGATTGCAAGAGAAGCACACAATGTGCTCCTTGCTCTTCTTTGTTCCGGGGATGGTCTCCTTTGGCTTCTCCTTGCCCTTAGGTGCCACTTGGCCCTTCTTCTTGGCCAATTTAGGGCACTTGCTTTTGTAGTGCCCATGTTCCCTACATTCAAAACATATAATATGATTCTTATTATTAATTGAACTATTTATACCTTCTTGTGTAGGGGTGGCACTTGCTCCTCCATTTGATATGAATGTAGAGGCTTCCTCTTGATCCGAAATCGATTTCCCTCCAATTGATTTATCTTGACTTGTGGAGGTGGAAGCTTCTTCATCCTCTTCTTCTCTTGACCCGGATGTGGAGGATTCTCCTTCTTCTTGATCCGGTGTCACCAAGAGTTGCTCCCCCTCAATCCTAGAGGTGGAGGCTTCACCTTCTTCTTCATCCTCTTGTACATGAAACAAGGAATATACTCCTTCCTTGCTCTTTTGATTACACTCCTTTGAGAATGAAGCTTCTTGGATTTCCTCTTCTTCGGAAGTTGAGCATCTCTCAACTTCGGAGTCCTCCTCTTGATCTTGCTCCAATGAGTCACCCTCTTTGGATTCTTCTTGGTTAGGTACAGTGGAGGGGATCTCATGAGCCTTTTCCAATTTGCTCCATACCTCTTTGGCATCTTCAACTTCTCCAATTTCCTCCAAGATGTTGCTCGGCAATAGATTGACCAAAAGCTTGGTCACTTTGTCATTGGCCTCACATCTTTGGATTTGTTCTTGGCTCCATTTGCTCCTTTTGAGAACTTTGCTCTTTGAATTCCTTGGAGCCTTAAAACCTTCCATTAGAGCAAACCATTGCTCTATCTCCATCATCAAGAAATTTTCAATTCTTGATCTCCAAGAATCGAAGCTTGTGAATGTGTATGGTGGAGCCACCCTTGTATCAAATCCAAGTCCATCTTGGAATTGCATCTTGAAGTTGAGCTTCTTGAATTCTTTGACTTTGATGAATTTGCTCCAACTTCTTCACCCTCTAGCTTTGCTTGTTATGTTTGCCCCTTCCGGCGGTGATTCCGGTGAAGAGCAACCTCGCTCTAATACCACTTGTTAGGACCGAAAAGTAGCTAGAGGGGGGGGGTGAATAGCTTCGCGTGTGCTCGTCGAGCTTCGTTGCTTGTTTCTTCAAAGTGATGCGCAGCGGAATACAAAGAAACAAACTACAACAATGCTAACAATAGGATTTTACTTGGTATCCACCTCACAAGAGGTGACTAGTCCAAGGATCCACGCACACACACACACACCTCCACTAATAAACACTCCTTTTCGGTAACTACCGAAGGCGGAGAAGCCCTACAAGACTCTCAATACAAGTAGAAGAAAGGGTAGTAAAGAATAAGCAAAATCTTACAAGAGATGCAGTAAAAACCTAGCTTCTTCTTCTTCTCGTTGCAACTCGCCTCTTGACTTGGATGAACCTCCAAGAACCTTCAAGAACTGGCGGTGAGGAGCTTAGAGAGTGATGGGGAGGAGCTGTGATGAATCTGGAATGAATCGGTGAAGTTCTGCTGAAGGAATCACACGCCAACAGCTATAAACGACGCCAACGGTCGAATCCCAATCGATTGGATTGCTCCCAATCGATTGGGGAGGCTTTGGATCGATCCACGGATCGATCCAGCGCTTATCGCGCGAAGCAGCAGCGTCCCAATCGATCCACTGATCGATTGGGACCTCTGGATCGATCCACCGATCGATCCAGAGGGGTTCTGTTCGCGGGGACTCACCGGATCGATCGGTCGATCGATCCAGATCTTCTGGATCGATCCACTGATCGATCCAGATCTGTTGGATCGATCGACGGATCAATCCAAACCTGCTGGATCAATCCACGGATCAATCCAAACCTGCTGGATCAATCCACGGATCAATCCAAACCTGCTAGATCAATCGGCTGATTAATCCAAATCTTGGTTTTTGCCCAAAACCAAGCCCAAAGCCCCCTAAACCAACATCTAGTCAACCATGACTTGTTGGTACATAAGACCTAGCATCCGGTCACCCTTGACCAGCTAGGACTCTCTCATCAAGTGTCTGGTCAATCCCTTTGACCCACTTGGACTTTTCTCCTCTTGCCAATTATCCGGTCAATCCCTTTGACCTACTTGGACTTTCACCAGATGTCTGATCAACCTTGACCCATCTGGATTTCCCCGTGTCTGGCTTCACTCACCAGGACTTTCATTTTGCCTAGCTTCACTCACTAGGACTTTCACCTAGCTTCACTCACTCGGTTTTTCACCTGGCTTCACTCACCAGGATTTTTCTCCTGCCTAGCTTCACTCACTAGGACTTCTCAATTGCCTAGCTTCACTCACTATGTCTTTCACCTGGCTTCACTCACCAGGATTTTCCTCCTGCCTAACATCCCAGTTAGGACTTCGCAGTCAAGTATCCGGTCATCCTTGACCTACTTGACTCTTCTTCAATCAACCTTGCATTATCAAACATCGAAATCCAAACCAAGACTCAAGCTTGGTCAACCAGGTCAACCTTGACCTGAGGAATGTTGCACCAACAATCTCCCCCTTTTTGATGTTTGACAATACCAACACTATCACTTACAATACCACATCTAAGTTAGGCTAATCCCATAGCCTAAACCTTCTTCATGCCACTAGGTAATGAATACATAAGTTAAGCCTTTCATTCTCCCCCTAAGAGGGCAAACTCCCTCTAGGTGATAAAAGCCTAACTTACTTCCTTTCATTCTCCCCCTATTGGCACACATCAAACCATGCCCCATTTTTGGGCACACATCAACAGATTCACTTGTTGAAAACTCTCCCCCTGAAGAGTTGCTCATCGTCGTTCACAACTTCACTCGTTGTGATCAGCACGATAATGAAGGACTCATACCCTTCATTAACCTTAACCCTACATTCTCCCCCAATGTAGGCGTCGAGCTCCTCCGTGGAGAGCGTCACTGTATGCGGTCGTCCAGCTTCGTCCATTGCTTCCGATCGGATGTAGGAGCGTTCCCACAGACCGCGCCAAATTGATCCTGTCCGAGTCACTGAATCAACGGACGCTGGGTACATGGCGTTCTCCGACTGCTGACGTAGATCTCCGACCACTTGCACCGACTTCCGTCGAACCTACAAAAGAAGTCGGGCCGGGAAGGGGTTCCCGGCGACGACCCTCCGACGCTCAAGTCAGACAGACGAAATAACAAGAAGGTGGCTTTTTGGATCAAAGATTTTCCATACCTCCGGTGAAGTCTAATGGGCCTTATATAGAGCTATGGGAGCTTGGTGCACACAACCCGAGGTGTACACGTGTCCTGTATCATATCGCAGCATGGACTTGTCAGAAGAGCATGTCTGACACCATACTGCTATAGTCTGAGCGTCTTCTTGATGGGACAACAGAATCCCTCGTCGTACGATATTGAGTGTGGCCTGGTCCTCGAACATGTCTGTTGTCAGCAACAGGGGTTACTAAGATGACGTCCACACTGTCCCATACCTTTTGACTTCCTCTTCCCGGATCGATCATCAAGCCGCTCGGCCAGGATATTCACCTTTGGTCTGGCGTAGGTGGTCGTCCGTCCGAAAAGGTTCAGGGTCATTGCCTATTCGGCTCTATATCCTGACACCCTGGCCGAGCTGGTAGACTGCTCGGCCAGAATATATGGCCGAGCGGGTAGGCTGCTCGGCCGTTGCTCTTTCTTTGCACCTCGGCCGAGCGGACTATCCGCTCGGCCATATGATCTCCCTCATTGGAAATCTGGGCCCACGGCCAAATGGTTGCTCTCTCGGGTGAAGGTCACCGCCTAGTGATCGGCATGTCCTATCCTCTCGTCGAGCCCCTGGGGTTGCCCCCCCCCCCCCTTTTTTGACTATTGACCTCCACGCGTCGTTGACCTTTCCCTCATGAGGGCCCCCCGGCCTTACCACCGGATCAGTGCCCATTTAAAAAAAAAACAGTACCAAAATCAATTTTAAATCAACTATGGTTTTGATTTTCGAAAAATCAACATATTGTGGTGCTAATTTTTTGAAAATAAGTACTACCACAGTGGTGGATATTGGACTCACTCTCTAAATATTACTTCGGATATTTGGGTTGGTTATGAGTAAGATTTTATTAGACTCGTCTCCATACTCCTATACTCGTACTCGATTATATTTATTGGACGTTATATTAGTTGCAACGTTAGGAAGATGAAGGGGTGTCCATTCACCTTCATCTTCCTCCATTATATGCCATCAAATTAAAGCATCGGTTACAAACCGATGCTTGCTTCTTATATAATGAAGCATCCAAGGGCAATCTAGCAGAAAGGAAGAAGGTGATCAGTGTGCACAGCGAAGGCGACGGTGGGCAAAGAAGAACATTCAAGATTAGTTTGTCCAATCTCGCAAAAGGGATTTGATTTGTGAACCATGAAGAGCTTTCCGATTTTGTGATCGTTCTTCCGTCAGCAAGTTTTGTCGATGTCGATTGCAGATCTGCGGGAGGTCGTTGTAAGTGTTTATTATTTTTCATGCTTAGAACTATCAACATTGGTATCAGAGCAATGCCTAATGCATGAAACTTGTCTCTTCATCTGAAAAATGTCTCTACTGTCGTCGCTACCGTCACTAGGCAAGATTGCGACTAGGTCGCGATTTGCTACCGTTGTTAAGCCCCGAGGGGCCGCTGGCTATCGGCTTCTGTGGCCAGAGAGTGCCGACGACCATGTCGAAAGGCTAACGATCGACAATCACAGTAGTCGTGTTCGTCGTGGCAGAAGAAGAGAGTGTCGCAAACACGACAGAGAAGAGAAGAAAAAGTTTAATCGATTAAACTAATCAATTTAAACGGATCTTAATCGATTCAAAATCTGTGTAATCGATTAAATTGATGAAGCACAGTAAATCTGTGTAATCGATTCAAATAGATTGATCTGAGTAATCAATATAATTAAAATCCATTTGTAATCGATTAAAATGACGAAGAAAACAGTAATGTTACTCTTCCTCGTCAAATGTTTTTTAATCGATTCAAGGCAAACTTTGTTGTGTAATAGATTGTTTTAATCGATTCAAAAGAATGAAAAAAAAAATTAAACAGTGGGTTTGCACATTTGCATGAAAACGTTTGATTAAATTTTAATTAAATACATTTATTAATTAATTATATATATTTTGAACTATTTTGTTAATTAATAAATGCATGTTTAATTAATTTATGATTCAATTAATTAAAAATTGAACTAGACCAGTTTAGTCTAACTAGATCCCAATCTAGTTCAAACTATTGGTTGGTTTAAATAGACTAATTAAATTCAATAATACTTAGATCTGATTCAAACCATTGGTTGATTTAATCAGATTAGTTTATTATTAATTGGGGTAGTTTTGATTACATGTGTTGGGTTGGATCTTTTCAGATTTGTTCTAAAAGATCATGTTGACTTAAATGGACTTAGATTAATAGAACATAGATAAGGAATCCCAGTCCAATTAGATTAGTTCTATTGAGGACATTGGACAGAGCTCAAGATCTGGATTCCCAATCAACTAATCAAATGGATCAGTTCATTTAGACTCCTGAAAATTAAGAAGATTTATTTTTCTTGATTAATAATGTTGGTTCTATGCCTATATAAATTAAATTAAGCCAGTTTTATACTAGTTAGTTTGTTTTATACTAACTTATTTAATTTCAATTTAAAGATAGTGCAGATGATTACCAATCCTGGAAATTCGAATAAGAAGAGTTTCCAATCCTGGATAATTACAGGATCTGAGAGTTGATTCTTTCACTACTGTAGAATCCTAAGACGGTAGTACACCAAATATGGAGGCTTGATAATTAGCATTTTGATGCATTATTTCCGCCCTTAATTTTCATGTTTTAATCCTTTTATATGATTAATTGTCGATTTTTATCATGTTTATTAAGTTAGATTCATATTATGGGTTTTGTTATAATTCCTCCTATTTTTATGGATTTCTACTTATAATTGTGTACTTTTATTTTCTAGGGATTGAGCTCAAGTTGAGCCAAATTGAACCTAAAGACTTGAGTCAATGAGAAGTCCAATCTAAAGAAATCTGAGCCATTGGATCACATCTGAAGCAAATTAAATAAAAGATTAGGATCTGATTAATTTTAGCCGTTCATCAAGATCTGGTTGATTCTGGTCAATCTGTGTAGAACTGAGACGATCTGAGCCGCTCATCTTGATCTATCCATCCTGACCATTCAATGGGTTTCAGTTGATCTCGACCGCTCACTCAGATTTGATCTCAGCCACTCCATCGGATCTGGGTTGATCAGGACCGTCGAATCAATTTGGGGGAATAAATCCACAAAGCAAGCATTTCTGATCTCGGGATCGCATCTTTTCCCGTTCTCACTTCTCTGCTCGCGACGCCACCGGTCACTTCTCCTCCTTCACCAATGGCCGGCAGCCATCTCTGTTTATCACTCGCCGCCGGCCGGAGCTTGTCCCTCTCCATCATCCCGCGGGCATCTCCTATCCACATCTCCTCTCTGTTCGCGATTTCCAGCGGCGTGCGGGCTAGGGTAGCAATGACGTCAAGCAATTCCAAGCGTCCAGCTTCGGCTCCGATCATCCACCTCACCGGAGGGGTTCTCCGGTGAGATTCTTCACCTTCCGGCCATCCCTGCCTTCCTCAGCAACTCATCTCCTCATCCAACAGATCTGGATGGAACTCCACAGCAGCAATTGTTGCAGTTTTTCACTTGATTCAAATTGATTGTTGATTTGTGTGGTTGATTGTTTGATGCTTGTATTAAATTGTTCTCTCATGTTTTAGTGCACGTAATGTCTTTTTGATTCATGCTCGTAAGGTGTTCGACAAAATGTTTCTTACAACAGTAGGTTTAAATTCGTGCACTTTATTTTACTTAATGTTTGCTTGTCTTGTCTCTTTCAATTGCTATAAGTTTTGTTCTTCGTTTGAATGCAATTAGGATTAGATTTCTTTAATGCTCTAGATCACGTTCTATGCTTAATTTCTTTAGTTGATTACTTTATGTTGTCTTTAATTTCCTTGCAATCGTAGTTTAAGTTAGACTAGGTTTTCTTATTTGCATCGTCTTTCATTTACTAGGTTATGTTCATTTAATGTTTTTCTATTTCATTCCTTAGTTTAATTCTATTATTGGTGAAATTGTAGCGTAGAGTGACAATGCGCTATGAGATCACTACTAATAGATATATAGGATGTCTTTTATTCATTAGGATTAGATTTCATACTTGCATTGCTCTTTTGTTCCTTAGGTTTAATTCCATACTTGTTTGTTATTTCATATCGTAGTTCAAAATTCAAAACCCAAACCCTCCAGTTTCATATCAAAAATCCAAAAGTCATAACCAATCTTGAAGTTATCATCCTATCGTTACATTCTTTGGGAGACGACCCGAGTCATTTCTATACTACTTTAGTGTAGAGGGGTTCGGTAACTTTAATTGTAATTTGATAAGCTCCCGTAGCACGACACTCGAGCTCACATCAAGGCTCTCCAAAGGGAGAACCTTATATGCATAGTTGTGTGTGGAGCTACTTCACCATGAGTTCCTAGAGGAAGATCCTGAAGAATTTGAGAAGGATCCAGAGGAGGATCCTGAAGAATCTAAAGAGGATTCTGAAGAAGTTTCAATGATAGATCAAATTGAAAATCTTGAAGTTGGTCCATCTGATATTGCCTCAAATGAGTCCAAGTTGAAGGGGATTATGTTGGCCACTGCAGTAGTGTCTGTCCTAGTGGGAGCGGTGTCAGCCTATCTAGTTTGTAAGAGTTTTGTTATTGTTACTGTCATTATATATGAATAATATTAGTCCATTTAGTTCATGTCTGTTTGTTATATGTTAACAATATGCGACATGTTTATATCAATGATATGTTCATTCATATGCTGATTACTCTACATGATACATGAAAAATGATTAATTCATTTTATTAAATGATTAGTTCATTTAATTAAAGAAATCATGATAGAACGATAATTAGTTCATTTGTTGGGATGTATGTAATAGTATTAATCAATGTTGATTTGATTGAACCATACAAATGATGAGTGGAAACGTAATTATCACTTGAATTTTGTAAACCAACTCAAATTAATATTGAGTCAATCATAAATTACATGCATATGAATTGCACTAAATATTAAATAATATGTTTATTTAAATTAGATCATGATAAATAGGAACATCATAGCTAAACTCAATAATAGAGAGAAATTATATGAGGATAACTACAAAATCTAGCAACTCAAGATACAATATGTTCTTGAGGAAAAAGAAGTTCTTGAGGCTATAAAATAAGTTATGGAAGAACCTGTAGATCCCACTACATAGAACAGATGACATCTTGATGCTTATAAGGCATAGAAGAAGAAGGACTCCACTGCTAAGGGAATATTGATTAGTTCAATGGTGGATGACCTAGTTTTTGAATATGAGTCGTATCTTACGGTTCATGCAGTCTAGGTAGCCCTTAAGGAGAAATACAGTAGAGTAAGTCTCGGTAAGCTCCGTCAGCTAACAATTAAATTTGATAGCTGTAAAAAATGATGGAATGTTACCATGGCCCAACATCTCAGGGAGATGAGTAATATGATTCGAGAGCTTACGACTACTGGTCATGCGTTGACCGATGAACAACATGTTCAAGCAATAATCCGTTCCCTTCCTGATTCTTGGGAAACGATGAAACAAAACCTTATCCACAGTGAGAGTATTAAGACTTTCACTGATGTCTCACACCATGTTGAACTTGAGGCGGAGACGATTGAATCCGCAAGGATTTCTGGTCAAGCTTTTATAGCTGAAGGTTCTGGTTCCAAGAATAAGAAAAGATTGTTGGGGCAATTTCCCTAGGTCAAGTGTGACCAGTTTGACTAAGCTTGAGTTGAGCCAAGTTTGAGTCGGGATTTGAATTTTGATGTTTGACAATATAAGAAGATTGTTGGAGCAATCGTCTGGTTGTGGAGATGGTCAAAGGATTGACCAGGTTGATAAGAATACAAGTCAAGTAGGTCAAGGTTGACAGGAGACTTGACTGGGAAAGTTCTAACTGGAGGTTAGGCATTTGGAAAGTCCTAGTGAGGAGCTAGGCAGGAAAAAGTCCTGGTGAGGAGCCAAGCAATGGGAAAGTCCTAGTGTGGAGCTAGGCAGGAGAAAGTCTTGGTGAGGAGTCAGGCAACGGGAAAGTCCTAGTGTGGAGCTAGGCAGGAGAAAGTCCAAGTGTGATCTTGGCAAAGGAAAAGTTTTGGTGAGGAGCCAGACAATTGAAAAATCCAAGTGTGATCTTGGCAAAGGAGAAAGTCCTGGTGAGGAGCCAGGCAATTGGAAAGTCCAAGTGTGATTTTGGCAAAGGGTGTAAGTCCAAGCATGTGGTCTTGGCAAGGTAAGTCCTGGTATAACTTGGCAAGGAAGACCTGACAACTAGGATGAGGTCGAAGGAAGCTCCTGAAGGCAAGGCGTGAAGGATGGGGAGATATCCGAGGGACGCAAGGATGATGGAGGAGGTAGAAGGACAGTTCGAGGTTGGTCGGGTGTGGCCAAATGCTAGGCATGGAGACCCAATAGGTCACGGTTGACTGGGAGTGGGTTGGAGACTTTGGACTTGAGTTTAAGTCAAGTCCAGGATGGTCAATCGATTGGGAAATCGATTAAACCAGGGTCCAATCGATCAGTCGATCGATTGGAGTGTGCTGTGAAGGAAGAAATGGCCCAATCGATTGGTCGATTGATTGGGAGCATGAGTCACGAGCACAGAGGCCTTCCCAATCGATTGGGAATCTCCAATCGATCGGTCGATCGATTGGAGCTGGGAGTTCTTGCGCGATCGTGAGAACACAGAAAGCATCTGAATCGATCAGTGGATCGATTTAGAATGTCTCAATCGATTGACCGATCGATTGGGATTCGACCGTTGCACAGGATGCTGGTGATGGACGGCTGCGATGGAGTGGCGCTGACGTGGCAATCGATTGGGGTTGATTTCAATCGATTGGAGGCACTGTATATAGCCTGGGCGGAGCGTCTTCTTCGCTAGATCTTTATGTTCTTCTCCTGCGAGCTTACAGTGATCTTCACAGCGATTTCTGCAGCACTCACACCAGTTCTTGAAAGCACTTGAGGAGCATCTTCAAGGTTCAAGAGGCAATAACAAGTAGCAAGAAGAAAGGTGTATTCACTTGTATTCTTAGAGTTTCTTCTTGTATTTGTGTTTGTGTTGTGTGTGAGTTTGTACGAGGCTTCTCCGCCTCCGGCTGCGACCGAGAAGGAGGTTTTCATTAGTGGAGATAGCGTGTCGTGTGTGGATCCTTGGATTAGTCGCCTCTTCTTGAGGTGGATACCAAGTAAATCCTAGGTGTTAGCATTGTGAGTGTTTGTCTTCGAGCATTCTACTGCACAATAACAAGACGAAGCAAACCGATGCAAGTGCGACGAAACGCTATTCACCCCCCCCCCCCCACTCTAGCGGGCACATCGGTCCCAACAATTGGTATCAGAGTGAGGTCGCTCTTCTATGGACTAACCGCCAAGATAGCAGAAAGCTAGAGGAAGAAGAAGATAGAGATTGAAGGACTGCTCGAATGGGATATCCGAATTTCACCTCCGTACGACAAAAAAGACTTCAATTATTGGAGGATGCGGTTGGAGACATGGTTTCAAATGGATTGGAACCAATGGGTTGCATTGGAAGACCCATTTGAAGCTCCTAAAGATAAAAAGGGGAAGTGCCTCCGACCTCGACATTGGAGCAAGGAGCAACGGGAGCAAGCGGAGGCGGATAAGGAGGTAACAAAAATCTTGTTAAATTTATTACCTTTTAATATCATTGTGAGTGTAGGTGAATGTACAAGTGCATTTAATCTTTGGAAAAAGATCATTGCCTATCATGAAGACCCATCACAATTTCAAGGAGTAGATGAGCCTAAGGAGAAGGGCTCATTGGTCCAAGAAGAGAAGGACCAATCTGATGTTGACACTAGGGCAAGATTCGAGGAGGAAAAGAAAGAGGAGGAGAAGGAAAATGAGAAGAGATCACCCACATCTTCAAGAGAGGAAGAGGTGGAAGCATCTACATTCTCAAGGGTTGAAGAGGTGGAAGCACCCACATCCTCAAAAGGAGAAGAAGAAGAAGATGATACAACCTCCACAATGCAAGATAAATCAAATGGAGGATCAAGTGCTGCTCCTACAAGCAAAGGTATAGAAATTTCAATTGTAAATAATAAAATTCATATCATTTGCTTTGAGTGTAGGGAACATGGACACTATAAGAGCAAGTGTCCAAAATTGACCAAGAAGAAGGGCCAAGTGGCAACCAAGGCTACGGAGAAGCCTAAAATGGTTGGTCCCGTGGAACGCAAAAGCAAGGAGCACATTGTGTGTTTCTTGTGCAACCAAAATGGACATTATCGAAGCCAATGTCCAAAAGGGAAGAATACAACTAAAGTCAAAGGAGGAAGCACAAATCAAGGAGGATCTTTTAAGAGCAAACCCAAGGTAAACTTAAATAGTGCAATTCCTCTTAGTCATGATAAAATGCATGTTAGAAATAATCCTTATCATTTTCATGTAAATTATCATGAAAGTAGGAAGCATGATAGCGTTAAGGGAAAATACATCCCTCCTCATGCTAGAACTACCACACCTAAGTTTAGGAAGGTAGATAGTATCTTAGGCAATAACTCTAAGGATTATAGATATATGCCAAAATATAGAAATGCTCATAGGGGTTAAGAAAAATCCAAATCTATGAATTTAATGATGGAGAACCAAGTCTTGAGGTCAAGACTTGATAATTTAGAAAGGACTAGCAATAATGGAAAACATGCTTAGGGGTCAAAATGAGCGTAACCTAGGAAAAGTTAGACAAGAGTCATCCAATGGCTATAAAGGTTTGGGATATAAACCTAAAGTCAAGAAGGATGTGACTTCTTTTCATAGGGTCCCATATAGCTATGGGACCAACCCTAGGTGTAAAGGTCAAGTCAAGGATACTAGGGAAGGAATCCCTAAAGGTTCTTTTGGCAAGACCAATGCGACTAAGACTCCTATAACAAAGTCATAAAGAAGGTTACAAGGAAAGTTATCCCTAGGAGTGATCTAGTAGAAGTGACCAAGGCTTCTAAGAAGCCTAGAAAGGTCCTTAGAAAGGTATCTAGGGAAGTCATCCCTAGTGAGTACCTAGTGTTGGTTGCTACTCGAAATATCGTACTTGTTCCCCTGTATAAAAATTTTGTACAAGTCTTAAACCATTCCTAACGACATATTGTGTTCTTTAGAAATTAAATTTGGTATCGCAAACAGAACTTAACATTATTGATTCCAAATTCAAATTATCTGTTCTTAGATGTTTAGACGTGGATCGCAAACGATGCTTAACATTATTAATCCAAATCCTCCTATGTTACAAATTTGATTAAATATTTATTTTAGAGATCGGCTTCCAGGTTAAACATGGCGAGGCACTAGGCCTTCTTGGTTATGGGAGCATCCACCACTTCCTAGAAAAAGTCTTTCAATGAAATTCAATATTTAATCTCCTTATAGTAATACTAGGTTTAATCAATAAGAACAATCGAATCACAAGATCGAAAAACAAAAGAAACACAAATCGAATCATAAATCCGAAAACCTAGAATCACTAGCCTCTTGTGTTTGGTATTTCAAGATCTAAACAAAAAGATGAACTAGTTATGATGCGGAAACTAATAACTAGTTATACCATTTGTAGCTTATAGACCTCACGATCTTCTATTGTATTCCTCTTCTTATCTCAGACGTCGTATGGGCAACGATCTACCGAGACGAGAATCCACCCAAGCTTCCTTCTTCTCCAAGCAAGTTTCGACCACCAACAATCTTCAAGAGATGAAGAACTTTCGACCACCAACCAAGCTCCAAGGGATGCTAAGAAACAAAGTCTCCTTTCTATACTTCTTCTCCAAGCAAAGTCCGACCACCAACAAGCTCCTTGAGAGTTGATGTTGCCGACCACCAAAGAAGAAGAAAAGGAGGAGAGGAAGAAGATGAGGGTCGGCCACCACCAAGGAAGAGAAGAGAGGAATACTAGATGATATGTTATGAGGTGAGGCACCTCTACCCTCTCTTTTATATTCCTTGGTCTTAGCAAATAAGAAAAGTTTTATAAATAAAACTTCCTTATATTCCTTGCCAATGTTTAAGAAGGAAAATTTAATTAAAAATTTCCTTATAAACCCTTAATGGCCGGCCACCACCATCTCCTCCAGACAAGGAAAGTTTTAAACACAAAATTAAAACTTCCTAATTTGTTTCCGGAAATTTTTAAAATAAAATTTTCTCTTTTAAAATTCCTTCATGGTTGGTTATAAAAGAAAAGTTTTATAAATTAAAATCTCTCTTTTAAAACATGTGGATGATTACAAAAAGGAAAGTTTTCTCCAAAATTAAAATCTTCCTTTTAACTACAAATAAGGAAAGATATCAAATCTTTCTCTTAATCTTTTGTAGAAAACTATAAAAGGAAAGATTTAATTTTTAAAACTTTCTTTTAAAACCATGAGGATAATTACAAAAAAGGAAAGTTTTATCAAAAATTAAAATCTTTCTTTTAACTACAAATAAGGAAAGATATCAAACCTTTCTCTTAATCTTTTGTAGAAAGCTATAAAAGGAACGATTTAAATTTTAAACTCTCTTTTAAAATCATGGCTTTCACATAAGGAAAGATTTTAAAATAAACTCCTTTTATTTTTTATGTGGTCGGCCACCTAAGCTTGGGCTCCAAACTAGGGTCAGCCACCACTTGGTCCATCCAAGGCTTACCTTGGTCGGCCCTTGCTTGGGCTCCAAGCTTGGTGGGTATAGGTGGGTATAAAATTTTATAAATAAGAGGCTGTGACAGGGACCGAGAGGAGGAATTGATTTTGGTCTCCTGATGAACTTGAGCTTCCCATGTTCGCCCCAAACACCCAACTCGAGTTCATCAATAATATATCATTCCACTAAAGAGTTATTATTGAACTACCACACCAATCCCATATTACTATATAGGCTCCTTCTTATCATGAGTGTGTTAATCTCCCTGTGTTTAAGATATCGAATGCCCACTAATTAAATGAGTTACTGACAACTCACTTAATTAATATCTAGTTCTAAGAGTAGTACCACTCAACCTTATCGTCATGTTGGACTTAAGTCCACCTACAGGGTTTACATGACAATCCTTATGAGCTCCTCTTGGGGACATCATCAACCTAGATTCCTAGGACACAGTTTCATTCTATAATCAACAACACACTATATGAATAATATCATTTTCCAACTTATCGGGCCTATTGATTTAATGATCTAAATCACACTCTTTGATAAATTAAAGAAATAAGTATTAAATATATGTGCTTGTTATTATATCATGATTAAGAGTACACACTTCTAAAATAATAGAGGTATTGTTCTTTTATATAGTTAGTATAAAAAGAAACTACCTCAAATGGTCCTTCTCAATACACTCAGAGTGTACTAGTGTAATTTTATAGTTAAGATAAACTAATACCAAATTGCACTACGACTATTCCAATGGTTTGTTCCTTTCCATCTTAGTCGTGAGAAAGTTTTTATAACTTATAAGGAACTGATAACATGATCTTCTGTGTGTGACACCACACATCATGTTATCTACAATATAAATTAATTGAACAACTACACTTAGCATATAAATGTAGACATTTGACAAATGTGATTCTTTATTTCAAAATAAATGTTTACAAAAAGCTAGACTTTTAGTATACACTCTAACACCTAGAGCATCCAAGGAGTACCAATAGGTTTTGGGTTCCTAAGAGCATATTCTCTACACCCTAGATGGGTTTAGAGAGTGTCAACTCTAATTGGAAGGATAGTCAACCCAACCTTGATGAAGTTGGCACTTGGATAGCATTTTCAAGGTTTTACTAACCTTTGAAAATGAGAAGGATTATTAGTGTTACTTTTTGAAAGAGTAAAATGTGTCAAAATTTGAGGAGTTGAATCTAATTTAAATTGACACACTTGAGAGAAGCAAAAGAAATGTCAAATTGGGAATTTGGCATTTTTTTATGGAATTAAGGGAAATGTAAACCTAAATTCAAATTGTCACTCTTAGAAAGAGTAAAATGTGCCAAATAAAATTTGAGGATTTAATTTTAATTTCAATTGGCACAAATAGGAAAGGGTAAAAGACATGCCAAGTTGGGTTATGACATTTCTTCAATAGGCAATCTAGGATTAGAATTTAAAGGCTTAGCTAAGGGATTAAGGATACTTAGATAGTCTTGTTGGGTTTTTCGGGCCACAAAAACCGTTTTTTACGTTGTAAAAACCCCGAAACCCCCATGCCACGGATCCGTGCGAAGATTAAAATTTCATAAAACTTTGAGTATGAGTTTTCTAACCTAGATCTAAACTAGATCTACAAAGGAGAAGAGCTTTACCCTTGATGTGAAGCCCTTCGCTTAATCCCGCTCGTCCAAAGTTCGCCGGATCTCGAGAGTGTCAAAGTAGACGCTCCTCTATGTGTATCCACGCAAGCAAGAGATGGAGAGACCAAACAAAAGGTGTGCTAGCACCTTTTTAGGGTTCGGCCAAGGGAGGAGAGGGAGAGAAGAGAAGAGCTTGAGGAAGAAGATGGAGGTTTCACAACACAAATGAAACTCCCACAATAATCACAAGTGGCCGACCACTTTCAAGAAAAGGTTTATATACTCCATGGAATTTCAAGAGTCAAAAACTCTTGATCTCCCTCATGAGGTGGCACACACATGTGCTAGCCTTGATGATGTGGCACATCACCATTAGTCACTTAATGCCAACTCACCAATGAGGTGACAAATGGTCAAGTCAAACTTGACCCTTCATCTTCCTCTCAAGTCAAGTCAAACTTGACCACTTCTCTCCCTTGGTTGATCTAATCTAACCATTGGTTCAAGTCAATTTTAATTTAATGAATCTCTATTCATTGAATTAAATTAATTTAATTAATTAAATGAGTCTAAGTCCAAATTAGACTCACTTAACACATGAACCAAATTGAGTCCAACTCAATTAGCCTAATTTGGATTACTCTTAATCCAATTTGATTCATCACATGAACCTAATCCTTTAGGTTCATCAAATGAACCTAATCTCCATCTAATTGCCCTATGTGTGTGACCCTATAGGTTCTTATAACGTTGGCAATGCTCCTAAACTCATTTAGAAGCATAAGTAATGAGCGGTATCTAGCAAACACATCATTACTACCCAAGTTATAAGAATGTTGAGATCCAACATCACCTTGTGACTACTAATTGTGACTCCTCACAATATATGACATTGTCCTTCTATCCTAGACATCTAGATTGATCAATATGAGGCATAGACCGTGTCATCCTCTAATCAATCTAAATCTTGAATCCCAAGTAGACTCACTCAATCAAATGAACTCAATATCTCATATTGACTCATTTGGGCATGGCCATGCACTTAGTGGTCTCACTCTATCAAGAATATCGATGTCACTCCCATCATATAGGAGGGATAGATCTCATCTACATCACTCACATCCCTCCGCATAATTTATTACATACCCAGTAATCGCCTTTATAGTCCACCCAGTTACGGGTGACGTTTGACGAAGCCAAAGTACGTAACTCCTTATGTAGGGAACCATGGTGACTTCAAGCCCAAGTACTAGTAGTCATACTAATAGCCACATGAGAAAATATATGCACTCATATAACGATCCATGATACTTTCTCATGGTGGGTCATTCAGTATACATTCTCCAATGCATACCCATGTGTCAACTTGATATCTCCATATCCATGACTTGTGAGATCAATTCATCGAGTTCACCTACATGCTAGTCTCGTCGCGTTAACATTGTCCCTGAATGTTAATACTTGACTAGGAATGATTAAGAATAGTGTTCCCTATATCATCTCACTATCGATTCAACCAATCGATTGATATAGGTAAGAACCTTCTACTTAAGGACGCTATTATACTTAGTTATTTGGCACCAATACAAGTAAGTATAATAACCAAAAATAAATGCATTTATTTATATACAAGAATATGATACAATGAGTCTATACAACAATCATCAAATGATTGGCTCTAGGGCTCTAACTAACAAGTCTATCTAGGTATATTTTATATATGCTAAAGTGTCATGATTGATTGCTTATCACATGTCATGACATCATGTGTGGCATTCATTTTTAGTATGAAAAACATAAAAATATCATGTCATGCCATACATACATCATATAGCTATAACATTTTTTTCTTTTGAAAATTGCTTATTTTGATGTATGTCATGTAACATCATGGATTATGTTAATTTCCTTGTAATTAAGGACAAAAGGCATTTATCATAAATGGTAAATATCTCAACAAGTGGGATGACACCAAGTGATATCCAAGGTGGATGATCATAAGTTTCATAATGCCTAGATAGTTATGCATGATCCCTTAGTTTAGGGCAAAACCAAATATACATCTCACAAAGAGCCATAAGGTGACTTGTATGTATTTTAGTACACATCAGATACAAGTGAGATGTTAGGATGATGAACAAAACTCAAGATGTTGATTTAGTGCATCTTGTTGAGTTTTAGGTTCATCAAAACACATAGTTATGTGTTTTCCAATCATTGGGAAAGCTAATGTACAAGTCATGTGCATTAGGCCCAAGGAACATGGTTAGATATTAGTTTTGAAAATAATTTTAAAGGCTTTTGGAAAACCTTGGTGAAGACTATCTTTTGATAGTAATCATCATTGAATAGTTAAACACAAACTTGGAAGAAAATACTAAAGTTTTTACAATGTCTCAAGTTTATGTCAATCTTTTAAAATAGGAAGTATTTTTATAGAAAACTATTTTTTTCTTGATAAAATATACCCTAAATAATGTCTACATGAGTTTTCATAATTTTTAGAGGTTTGTAGAATTTTTGGGTAGTTTCTGAAGTCTGCTGAAATTGAATTTCAGAGAAATCAGAAACACAATCGATCAGTCGGTCGATTGGATGAGTTTTGATCGATCAGCCGATCGATTGGAAAGTTTATTCCCAAGAATAGAAGGTCAGTGAATCAATCAGCCGATCGATTTACCCAGGATGGATCGATCAGTCGATCGATTCAAAGGGAATTTCTGCAAGCAGAAGCTTGTGGATTGACCAATGGATCGATTGAAGTAGCTTCAATCGATTGAGTCCCAACTTCAATCTATTGGGAAGTCTGATTATGGCTGGAAAAGCCTGATTTTAGCACATTAAGTCACTTCAAGTTCCAATAACCATTCCAAATCTCTTAGAATATATTTGTATACATTTAGGGGGAGTTTTCATGATGAAAGCAAGTATGGATTGGTTAAGATAGACTTAGGTGAAGTTTAGGTTGGGGTTTAGTTTCATTATTGAATTTTGAACCTTAAAACTTCAGGTTTTGGTTTTACTGACTATGTAGGAACTCCAAGTTATTGTTGGTGCAATGATAAAAGTTTGACCATGTTTTAGGAGGAGCTACTCCTTGAATGCATGAAAATTTACTTTCAAGGACCTTGGAAAGGGGTTAAACCTTCGTGATGGATAATTCTCAGGGTCGAGTATTGGGAACAATGGAAGATTGATTATCTTCATTGCTAGGATGATAAATACTCTCGGATGAGCATTATGAAGTGCAGTAGATCTCAAGGGAGAGCTTAGGCGGCAATGAAGAATATGAGATCTTCATTGTGGGGTTGTTAGCAACATATGAGGTTGTAAACAACGTAGAGTTAACTCTTATGGAGAAGAGTTTTTTTTCCAGTTTTTGATGTGTGATAAAGGGGAAGAATGGAAGGTTAAGTTAGGCTTTTATCCCCAAAAGGGGGAGTTTACCCTCTAAGAAAGGGAGAGAATGAAGGAAACCTTCATTCATGTCTTGTCATGAAAGGGCTAAGGCTATGGGATTTAGCCTTATGATAAAGAAGATGTTAAGGCTATGGGATTTAGCCTTGGTATAAAGAAGACGTTAAGGCTATGGGATTTAGCCTTGTGATAAAGAAGAGGTTAAGGCTGTGGGATTTAGCCTAACTTAGAGGTATTGTCAAACATCAAAAAGGAAGAGATTGTTGGGGCAATTTCCCTAGGTCAAGTTTGACCAGTTTGACTAAACTTGAGTTGAGTCAAGTTTGAGTCAGGATTTGAGTTTTGATGTTTGACAATATAAGAAGATTGCTGGAGCAATCGTCCGGTTGTGGAGATGGTCAAAGGATTGACCAGGTTGATGAGAATACAAGTCAAGTAGGTCAAGGTTGACAGGAGACTTGACTGGGAAAGTCCTAACTGGAGGTTAGGCATTTGGAAAGTCCTAGTGAGGAGCTAGGCAGGAGAAAGTCCTGGTGAGGAGCCAGGCAACGGGAATGTCCTAGTGTGGAGCTAGATAGGAGAAAGTCCTGGTGAGGAGCCAGGCAATTGAAAATTCCAAGTGTGATCTTGACAAAGGAGAAAGAACTGGTGAGGAGCCAGGTAATTGGAAAGTCCAAGTGTGATCTTGGCAAAGGGTGTAAGTCCAAGCATGTGGTCTTGGCAAGGTAAGTCCTAGTATGACTTGGCAAGGAAGACCTGACAACTAGGATGAGGCCGAAGGAAGCTCCTGAAGGCAAGGCGTGAAGGATGGGGAGATATCTGAGGGACGCAAGGCTGATGGAGGAGGTAGAAGGCTAGTTCGAGATTGGTCGGGTGTGGCCAAATGCTAGGCATGGAGACCCAACAGGTCACGGTTGACCGGGAGTGGGTTGGAGACTTTGGACTTGAGTTTGAGTCAAGTCCAGGATGGTCAATCGATTGAACCAGGGTCCAATCGATTAGCCGATCGATTGGAGTGTGCTGCAAAGGAAGAAATGGCCCAATCGATTGGTCGATCGATTGAGAGCATGAGTCACGAGCACAGAGGCCTTCCCAATCGATTGGGAATCTTTAATCGATTGGTCAATCAATTGGAGCTGGGAGTTCTTGTGCGATCACGAGAACACAGAAAGCATCTGAATCGATTGGTGGATCGATTCAGAATGTCCCAATCAATTGGCCGATCGATTCGGATTCGACCGTTGCGCAGGATGCTGGTGATGGACGGCTACGATGGAGCAATGCTGACGTGGCAATCGATTGGGGTTGATTTCAATCGATTGGCGGCACTGTATATAGCATGGGAGGAGCGTCTTCTTCGCTAGATCTTTATGATCTTCTCCTGTGAGCTTACAGTGATCTTCACAACGATTTCTCCAGCACTCACGCCAGTTCTTGAAAGCACTTGAAGATCATCTTCAAGGTTCAAGAGGCAACAACAAGTAGCAAGAAGAAAGGTGTATTCACTTGTATTCTTAGAGTTTCTTCTTATATTTGTGTTTGTGTTGTGTGTGAGTTTGTACGAGGCTTCTCCGCCTCCGGCTGCGACCGAGAAGGAGGTTTTCATTAGTGGAGATAGCGTGTCGTGTGTGGATCCTTGGATTAGTCGCCTCTTCTTGAGGTGGATACCAAGTAAATCCTAGGTGTTAGCATTGTGAGTGTTTGTCTTCGAGCATTCCGCTGCACAACAACAAGACGAAGCAAACCGACGCAAACGCGATGAAACACTATTTGCCCCCCCTCCTCTAACGGGCACATCGGTCCCAACAAAGATGGTTTAAGAAAGGAAAGAGAAAAGGAAAAGAGGCTAGTGTCGTTGCTGTTAAAAACCAAATCAAGAAGAAAGGAAAGAAATATGGACAACATGTAACGAACCGGCCCCTTGGGTGGCCCAACTAGCGGCCCATTTGGCGGCCCCTTGGTGGTCTCTTGAGCGGCCCAACTGGCGACCCCTTATATCGTCGACCGATGACCCTCGGTCGTGTCTTTACTCACTAGGTCTTCCCACCCCTTGCCAGTGGATTTTTGCCTTCCCCGGGATTCGAACTCTAGACCTCCAAGCTAAGTACTAAAGTTTATGAATCCTGGTAGCCAAGTGAGTGGCGCTCACTTGACTATTAGGATTCATAAACTCTAGTACATAGCCTGGAGGTCTAGAGTTCGAATCCTGGGGAAGGTAATAATCCACTGGCCAGGGGTGGGAAGACCTAGTGAGTAATGGCACGGCCGAGGGTCATCGGTCGACGATATAAGGGGTCGCCAGTTGGACCGCCAATTGGGCCGCCCAAGGGGCCACCAAATGGGCCGCCAGTTCGGCCGCCCAAGGGGCCGAGGGGTCAAGTCGTTACAATAGTTCATGAATCCTGGTAGCCAAGTGGGTGGCGCTCACTTGGCTACCAGGATTCATAAACTCTAGTACTTAGCCTGGAGGTCTAGAGTTTGAATCCTGGGGAAGGAAAAAATCCACTTGCCAGGAGTGAGAAGATCTAGTGAGTAACGACACGGCCGAAAGTCGTCGGTCAACGACATAAGGGGTCGTCAGTTGGGCCTCCAGTTGGGCCACCCAAGGGACCGCCAAATGGGCCGCCAGTTGGGCCGCCCAAGGGGCCGAGGGGTCGGGTCGTTACAATAAAAAGATGCCTTTTATTGTAACAGCCCGGCCCCTTGGGCGGCCCATTTGGCGGCCCCTTGGTGGTCCCTTGGGTTGCCCAACTGGCGACCCCTTATGTCATCAACCGACGACCCTTGGCCGTGTCGTTACTCACTAGGACTTCCCACCCTTGGCCAGTGGATTTTTGTCTTTCCCAGGATTTGAACTTTAGACCTCCAGGCTAAGTACTAGAGTTTATGAATCCTGATAGCCAAGTGAGCGCGACTCACTTGGCTACCAGGATTCATAAACTCTAGTACTTAGCCTGGAAGTCTAGAGTTCGAATCCTAGGGAAGGCAAAAATCCCCTGGCCAGGGGTGGGAAGTCCTAGTGAGTAACGGCACGGCCAAGGGTCATTGGTTGACGACATAAGGGGTCGTCAGTTGGGTCGCCCAAGGGACCACCAAGGGGCCGCCAAATGGGTCGCCAATTGGGCCGCCCAAGGGGTCGAGGGGCCTGGTCGTTACACAAAAACCTAAGAGTAAGTTAACTTGCTTCAATTATGGAAAGAAGCACCATTTTACTTGGGATTGTACTGAGCCTAAAAAGGTAGATCCATCTTTAACTTCTTTCCATGAGCATTATATTACAAGTACAGTGTTGTTAGCTAATTCTTATCCTTTGTGGATTGTAGATTCAGAAGCAACGAACTATGTAGCTTATGCTCGAGCTACATATATGGAGTACCGTCGGGTACTAGGATATATGTAGGAAATAATGCAAGAATTGAAGTCAAAGGAATTAGTACTTTCAAGCTCAACCTACGTAGTGGGTGTATCTTGTTTCTACATGATGTCCTGTATGCTCCTGAGATTCGACAGAATCTAGTTTCCGTCATTTATCTTCTTGATTTAGGTTATTGTGTAAATTTTTATAGTCGTTATGTGGAACTTCGAATTAACTCTGTGTTAATTTGGCATGGTTATGTAACAAATAGTTTATTGTTCTTGATGTAGAACCAAATAATAATGATGGTTGGTTTTCAAAAATTGCTCTTACTAGTAATGCTAATATTAATGATGAAATTTGGCATGCTAGAGTAGGACATATAGGACAAGAACGAATGAATAGATTAGCTAAGGAGGGGCTTTTAGGCACTCATGCTAAGATTAACTTATCTATATGTAAGCATTGTCTTGCTAAAAAAATAACTAGGAAACCATTTGGTAAGGCTATTAGGGCTGAATCACCATTGCAATTAATTCATTCGGATATTTGTGGTCCAATGAATGTAAAGGCTAGACATGAAGTTTCCTATTTCATTATATTTATTGATGATTTCTCTTGTTTCGTTCATGTGTATTTGATTTCTCATAATCTGAAGTATTCATTCATTATATGAATGAAGTTGAGAATCAAACAAAACGTAACGTTAAGACCTTACGCATTGACCGTGGAGGAAAATATTTATCCGATATATTCAAGACAATATGTAATGATTAGGGATGGCAATGGGCCGGGGTGGGGGCGGGTTTGCCATTCCCATCCTCGCCCCATTCTCATTTTTTTGGGTTCGGGGATTCCCCGAACCTGAACCCACGGGGATCAAATCCCCATCCCCGCCTCATTCTCAAATTTAATTTATATTATTATTATTATTTAATAATTATTATTAATGATAATATTAATATCAATATTAATAATATTATTAATAATAATATTTTCAAAAAAAATAATATTAATATTAACACTATTATTAATACTTTTTAAAAAAATCATATTATTATTTATTAATATTAATAATAATAATATTCGGGGCGGGTTCGGGGATGGGGATAGTATTCCCATACCCGCCCTGAACCCGCCCCATCCTCGAAAAATTAGGGATCCCCATCCCCATTTCGGGTTTTCCCTACGGGGCCCCAAACCCGCGGGGAAAATTATCATCCCTAGTAATGATAGAGGGATTATTAGACAGTTGACAATCCCAGAAACTTTACAGCAAAATAAGATTACTAAAAAAAGAAATATAACTCTTCTAGATATGGTTAGGTCTATGATAGCGCATAATAATTTACCGATCTTCTATTGGGGAGATACATTATTAGTTGTAGCCCATATACTTAACAAGTTGTCTGTAAAGTCAGTTCCATCTATATCTATATGAACGTTAGATAGGCGGAAAAATGGATTTGAGTAATTTGAGACCCTAGGGGTCAACTGCATATATTCATGATAGTTCTCATAAGTATGAAAAACTAGGACCTAGGAGTAAGAAATGTATCTTTATTAGATATAATGAGACCTCCAAAGGTTATATTTTCATAGGTGAGCAACTAGATGGAACCATCTGCGAAATAGATTCAAGAGATGCTACTTTTCTTGAAATTGAGTTCTCAACATCAGGTGAAGTTGATAAGACAATTCCTCTAAATGAGATAGAAGAGGAGGATAATGTTTCTTTATCAACAAATCAGGAGATGCCTGAATCTAGTCAACCTAGTGGGAATAATTTGTCACTGAATGAGTCAATTTCCCAAAAGACTAACCTACGATGAAGTAGTAGTCAGATTATTCCTCGGAGAAGGTTTGATATTGAGAATGAGGCATTGATGATTCTCCCAATGATGATGATGAACCTCGAACAGTTGAGGAAGCTTTGAGATGCTCAGTTAAAAAAGAATGGAAAGTTGCAATGGAGTCAATGAAAAAAAATCAGGTTTGAGATTTAGTCGATCTTCCTTTAGGCCGAAGGGCTATTGAGAATAAGTGGATTCTCAAAAGATGAAAGCAGACGGATTGATTAACCGATACAAAGCTCGATTAATTTCAAAAGGATATGTCCAAATGGAGGGTATTGATTTTGAAGAGACATTCTCCCTAGTTGTGAAGTTTGCGTCAATACGTGTCATCCTAGCTATAGTAGCATAATTTGTCATGGAATTACATCAAATGAATGTAAAAAAATGGATTTCTTTAATGGTAATCTTGACGAAGAAATCTATATGGTACAACCAGAATGTTACATTGCCGAAGACCAAGAGATCAATAGAGTATGTAGACTTGAGAAGTCCATATATGGGCTTAAAGCAAGCGTCAAGATAATGGAACATAAGATTTAATTAAGTCATTTTGTCTTATGGTTTCAAAATGATCAATGAGGATCATTATGTTTACCTTAGAAAGGAAAAATGAAAGTTTGTCATTTTATTAGTATATGCTGATGATATGCTAATAGCTAGAAGTGACATAAAGTGTGTGATAGAAGTCAATTCTTAGCTTTCATCACAATTTGACATAATAGATATGGAAGAAGCAGAGTACATCTTAGGAGTGAAGATTATGAAAGATTGATCAAAAAGACTTTTGGGATTGTCTCAAGAGGCTTATATCGCTAAGATGCTATAACACTTCAATATGTCATATTGCAACATTATATCTCAAGACTCCTAAAGAAATAGCCAAAATAAAGGTAATACTATATGTTAGTTCTATTGGTAGTTTGATGTACACTATATTGTGTACTCATCTTGATATAAGCTATGGTGTTGGGTTAGTTTGTCATTTCCAGTTAAACCCAGGATCGAGAAATTGGAAAGCGGTGAAGAGGATATTAAAATACCTCAAAAAGGATAACAGATTATTGTATCTATTTCCAAAGATCTATGATGAACCTAAAGGGTTGTACAGATGTAGATTGGGCAGGAGACCTTGATGACAGAAAATCCATATCTAGCTATACCTTCTTGCTAAATGGTGGCGTCATCTCATAGCAAGAGGCAGGCTTATATAGCTTTGTCGACAATGGAAGTTGTGCGGCTTGGCTTGTGTAGCCTTATCGACAATAGAAGATATATGGCTTGGCTTGTATAGTCTTGTCAACAATATGAAAGGTATGTGGCTTGCGCATTAGTTGTGCAATAATATGTCTGGTTGAAAAGATTCCTGAAGCATTTGAAGATTATTGAAGATAGTGGGAGTCCTGTTACAGTGTATTATGACAATCAAGCTAAGGATCGCAAATATCACAGCAAAGGCAAGCATATAGAATTAAGTATAATTTTGTAAGAGATATTATGGACAAGAAAATGATAATTCTTGAGTATATCCCTACACGTACTATGCTTACAGATCCTTTTACTAAGTCATTGACTAAAGAGTCATTTCAAAGAATGGGAAGTCTTTGTGACTTCGTAAAATGTAACATGTTGTAAAATGTCATGATCTATTCAGTGTATAAACTGTTATATTTTGGATTAAAGTCTCGATGAGCATGTTGGCAGGTTGAGATTGGTCCACTCACATGGACAATCATCTCTATTTGTTAAGTTTAAATAGAAGTAAGACCATTACTTATGGAGCATCTTAGTAGTTGTGAACAGAGATAGATCCATAAGTTAAGGTCGTCTTGATAATTGTGTTAAGATGAGATCATTTATGTTGAATAATGATTGAAGTAAATGAACTCACCATTTACTAAACCTATTGAAAGTTATATTGGAATTCATATGTTGAATTCAGGATTAGACATTATGTATGTCTAGATCGAAATCTGTATAATATTAAAATTTGAGAAAAATATTCACTGTTTTTAGTAAAGAGAATAACATCGTAGCATGTGATTCATACCACATGTGCTATGGCGACAATAAGGGTAGTAGGAGAATAGATCTCTGTTTCTCTACTATATGAGATCTTTAAGATTATAAGTTAATCTCAGTTTTTGCCCTTTGTGACTATTTAGCTATTTACTTGAAATTTTAATCAATGTCTGCTACTTTAGCATGTATCCTATGACTATAGATGATTCAGACTATGGAACATAACTAGGAAAGCGACTGATTAGAATGAATAGATTCTAGCTAAAAAGGAAGATTAAATCGATTTGTACATCTTTTGATATTATTCACTGGTCGACTAATTTCTGTTATATATACTCATACTTAATTATTGATTATTTAATTGTATCTAAAAAAATCTCTTCTAAATTTGGTATTTGAATCAGAGATCGAATTCTCTATCAGGTTTAGAGAAAATTGACATCTCTAATATTATTTGTAAAAATAATTTATTTTATCCTTTAGTATTTGTCCTTGTTTTTTTTATTCATTTTAAAATTTATTATTGTCAAAATCAAATATAACAATAGAGTTGTTAGATCTTGAGTACCAAAATAAAAGTGTAATAAAAATCTATATTTCGATACACTATAATAGCAAGCACGTTGAAATATACATTTGTCCCCATGGGTGCACAATTGGTTAGAAGGTAACTTTGTTATAATGGGATAAGTGATTAATTTTCAATGGATGCAAATTCTTAGGGAAAGAAAAAAAAAATCCTACCACTTTCTAACTATTTGATGGTCGACTATAAGTTTTATTCCTTTCACATAATATCTAGGGACAAATCAGGCCGTGATTTACCTTTCTTTATATAATCTGGAGACGGATTATGAGAGATATTTGAGATGAACATAATCATCTTTTATTATTGAACCGTGTTAGGTAAGCAAGAGGGGGGGTGAATTGATTGAAAAAGAAAGGTAAACCCTTTCTCAATATTTGGACTTGATTAGTTATGCACAATTAATTAAACAAAATAAAAATACATGAAATTAACAACTTTAAATAAAATAGTAAGAATACTAGATTTACTTGGTTACAACCTAGGTGGTTGTTAATTCAAGGCGTTGAAAAAGCTCTACTTGAAATCTCTTTTGTTGAAGGCGGAGTAGCCTCTTACAGACATTGACAGTTTAGAAAAAAAAAACTAGGAAGCATTGTTTGCAAAATCGTGATCTAGATCGTAGGATCGTATGATCCGAAAGTAGTGAATCGATCCAGAATTGATTGAGATCGAAGTTTGCAGTAGAATTGAATCAAACTCGTTGAAATCGTATAGAATTAATGAAATCATATCAATCTCACGTTAAAACAATTTCACACCCAACTAGAACAACAGAGACAACATCCTCGTCGGTGGGTGGCCGGTGATGACAGCAGAGGGATCCTCATTGGCGGGCAGTGATAATGGAGGCATCCTCGTCAGTGGAATGATGCTCACGGTGCGAAGGTGGACTACATCTTGCGATACGAAGAGGGGAAGGCATCGACGACTTCAGATAGGGAAGGTGCCGGCCACTGACAACTTGTGATGGGGAAAATGGGAAGACGCAGGCAGCTTGAATGGGGAAGAGGGAAAGGCGTCAGCAATGGATGGCAGTGATTGGGGGTTAAGGGAGCAGCGGTGATCGGGTGAGGAGAGAAAGGGCAAAGTGGAGACACAATAAATCTTATAAAGTTTAGGTTTCTAATTAAAATTTTCGTTAATTGATTTAATCAACACCTAACCTAACTTAAATGAGATAATTTAAATAGACTTTCTCAAATTCTATTCAAATTATCTCATTAATTAAAAATTATAGATAAATTATATTTATTTATTCTATATATTTTCATCCCATTGATATTATTATTATTATTATTTTAATTTAATTAAAGATAATTTTAATCAAATATAAATTAATTTAGTATTTCATCATCCTCTCAAATATTAAATTAATTTTTTAGAATTTTTTATGGGATCGGGCGTTTCTATGATCCAATCCCGCTTGATCCGATTCTGACCCTAAATCGATCATGTGTAGGATCGCGATTCTATGAACTATGCTAGGAAGTAATTACAAAAGTTGTAATTAAGTTGTTGTAAAATGAAGTGAACCAAGGCTCTATTTATAGTCTGCTGGTCAAATGTGTCCGTTGGCTGACGTGGCATCTTCGGGTGCCTGAATAGCTCCTAGTGCCTCCAGTGGTGCAACTTATCTTTGCGCAACAGCTATGCAATGATGCGGGGATAAAATTTTATTCCCTCCTGGGCACCTAGACTGGTCTGGGCGCCCAGACTGTTGCTGATGTGGACCTAAATTTGATCCATGTTGTAACGATCGAAAGGGCGCCTAGTCGGTGCCATGGCGGTTTGGGCACCTGGACTTGATCTAAGCGCTTGGACGAATCAGCTTCGTGTTGACTAGTCCAGCTTCTTCTCCGGTCACTTAGGTAATTTTCTGACCATCCAAAGTTGATTTCACCCGAACCTAACTCTAACTTTGACCTTGAGCAGACTTCCGCTTCAGTTTCTCGCCCCTCAGAAGCACCGCATGCGTCCTTCTCGCTCCAACGATGTCTTCTACAACTTCTCATCTCTCGGATGCACCAAACCCATCGACTAACTTCCTGTGTTATCTTTCTTGTCCGCTGCGTCGTCTACTCGACTTCTTGTGCTCCTAAGCTCCTTCACACTTAGACATAAGAATTAAACTCTACAAGACCTAACTTTACCCGATTGACTACATCAAAACTAACCTAGAGTACTTACAATCTCTCTCTTTTTAATGTACATCAACCCAAGTTAAGTTAGGGGTTAAACCAACATCATTTGACTAATTAAATGAAAATTGCAATTATAATAAAAAAAAACTTGTAAGTAAGCATAAGGATAAATTTGTAATTTTCCTACCTCCCCTTAACTTAATCGGATCTCTCCTCTTTTGATCATATAAAAATATATTAAAAAATAGAAAAAAAAATTAAAAAAAAAAGTAGAAAAGCTTTTAGGGGATCATAATTAGACCCGACCCCGGGCCGGGTCTGGCCCGGACCCGGCCCCGGCGGTTCAGCCGCAAATTTTTTTTTTTTGTTTTTAAACGGCTTGAACCGCCGATTAACCGGCGGTTCATAATTTTTGGAACCGGCGGTTCGTAGCCGTTGGGAGGGTTTTTTTGGTATTTTTTTCAACGGTTAGGATCATTTGACCATTTTTTGATCAATGGCTATGATTTAGTGTCCGTTACTATCAAAACTCTATAAATAGAGAGCTCATTTCATCATTTTTCACACACATCTTCTCTACTCTTAATCTCATTTTCGTATTCTCTAATCTTTACACGCTTTCGTTTTCAATTTTTAATTACAATGGAAGGAGGTCGCGGAGGTGCATCATCTCAAGCTCGGAAGGGAAAGCAAATAATGAATCCGCGAGAGGAGGACCCCAACATTCAATCCACCGATGATGAGATCGAGCATCTTCCGAATCCGACACCCGAAACACAAGGAAGTACCGATGCAATTATTTCTAAGGTTCGGGAACTTCTTCCTCTAAAGTCTTCTATTTTTACTAAACATTTTGAGAATGTCACTCTTCCGTCGGGAGAAATGCGTGCAAAATGTAAGCACTGCAATGCTTCCTACAAATTCCAAGCCGGCGGCGGCTATGGGTCGTTGAAACGACATGTATAAACGAAGCACCCGACGGAATATGGACTCGACCGTTCTCAAACACAATTATCAAGATTTTCTTGAACTAGCAGTAGTACCGATTCTGGTTTATTTTTATATTCGGATAATAAATTAAGAGAATCATTAGCTAAATTTGTTTCCGTAGAACATCTTTCTTTTAGTTTTGGATCTAAATGCACATTTGAAGATTTTTGTAAAAAAACTCTTAATCCATGTGCTAAACGTGTTCCTAGGACTACACTTACTCGTACAATTAAAAAATTAGTAAAACAAGGAAAAAAGAATTTAATTGATGAATTTAGTAAATTAGATAATAAAGTTTCTTTATGTTCCAATATTTGGAGTGATTATTGGCAAACACATTCGTATATGAGTGTGACTTGCCATTGGATCGATAACTCTTGGAACCTCCAAAAAAGATTATTAGCTTATAGAGTTTTTGATAAATCACATAATGCTCATAATATCGCACAATTATTATGTTTAATTTTAGAAGAATATGGTTTAACTCATAAAATATTTTCAACATCATTAGATAATGCTAGTTTTAATACCGCTTGTATAGATGATCTAAAATTTATTTTTCAACCTATTATTGGAGGTTTATTTTTCCATATTCGTTGTGTATGCCATATTTTAAATTTATGTGTTCAAGATGGTTTAAAAATTTTAGAAAGTTATATTAAACCAATTAGAATTGCAATTTCTTATTTATGGTCTCATCCATCTATAATGAAACAATGGGGTAAGTTTTGTAAAATTAATGGAATGAGACCTAAAAAATTTCCACGTGATGTACCAACACGTTGGAATTCAACATACCAATTATTACAAGATTCATTTCAATATAAAGAATTATTATGTTCATTTTTTGCACAAAACACTAATACTAATATATATTTATTTTCACAACAATGGAATATTTGTAGTAGTATTTATGAAATTTTAAAAGTATTTAATGATGCAACCGAACAACTTTCCGGTGTTTATTATCCCACTGCTCAATTAGTTTTAGAAAATTTTTCTAATATAGTATTAGTTTTAAATGAACATATTAATAATGAATCTTTATCTCCTTGCATCTTAGCTATGAAAACTAAATGGGAAAAATATTTTTATTTAATTCCTGAAATTTATTTAATTGCATTTGCTTTAGATCCTAGATTTAAATTAGAAGTTTTACAAGAAATGTTAACTTTATATTATGACGCTTTAATTCCAATTAAAGATTCTTCTTCCTCTGATCTAGTTAATATTATATATAATATAATGTTAGAATTTATTTAAATGATATTTATAATCAATATTATGCAAAATATGGAACACAAATTAATATTTCTGAAATTCAACAAACTACTAGTAGTAATTTAAAACTTACAAAAGTAAAACTCTTATTAAAAGAACGGACAAAACATCCACGAGGATCCTCAAGTTCCACACAGGAACTTGAGAATTATTTTACGACTTCTTTTGATTTTAATGAAGCAGATAGCGAAAACTTCGATATCTTAAAGTGGTGGTCACAGAAGGCTCAAAGCTTTCCCGTTCTCTCCGTGATCGCAAAAGAAATTTTAGTTTGTTCAGTGTCAACTGTTGCTGTGGAGCAGACGTTCAGTGCCGGCGGCAACATATTAGATGAACGACGATCAACTTTGTCTCCCGACTCATTGGAAGCCCAAGTATTACTGGACGATTGGACCAGAGCGGGGAAAAGAATCCAAGGAATGCAACTTTCAGATGACGAAGTTGAAGATTTTGATACTGAAGGAACAAATACGACATGAACAGGAAATGGAAGTGAATTAAATGTAAAAGGATAAAAATGTAAAAGAACTACGTGGGCTTTGATTCCCCTAAAGGGATACGTATGCAACTTAAATAAGTGCAAACCCTTTTTTCAATAAATTTTAATTTCTAATTTTTAATGTTTAATGTTTAATGTTTAATGTTTAATTTTTAATTTTTAATTTTTTTAACATATTAATCTTGAATCATGGTGAACCGTGACGAACCGTGAACCGGCGGTTCTGAACCATGAACCGTAACCGTCTTGGGCGGTTAAGATTAAGGGTCGACCTGCCTGGAACCGTCGAACCGTCGGTTCCGAACCGTGGTCAGGTCTAATCATGATCAGAATTAACAGTACTCTAATTTTTTTAAAACATAATTTTTAAAAAATATTTTAATTTTACTAATTAATTTTCTATTTTAAAAAAATTAAAATAATTTTTTTATTTATAGAAATCCTAAAAATTTTTGTCAAAGGTAAACCGATGTAGTTAGATCAATAAAAAATTCATAAAATTTTTTTTTTAATATAGTAATAAATCGTTTCATTACATAACCATATTTTTAGAAAAATAAATATTAAAAATAGATTTTGATCTAGAAAAATCTTACTAATTTTTCTAAGTATGTAAAACCGAATAATCATCAGAATAAAAAATTAAATGTCATTTTTAATATTAAAAATTAATTTTTTATAACTAATTCATAGAGAATTCATTATTAATTAAAAATTTTGAAAAAAAATAATCTAACAGATAATTTACTATTATATCACTAAAAAATTTTAATATAAAATTATAATAAAAGTTTATATTAAAGTTATTTTTCTAAGTAGAGCAATTTTTACCCTTGTAAATCAATTAAATGGAGGATTTAATTTAGACACGATTTTGGAACTAATATAGATTTCTATCTACTGGATTTAACAGGAAGTTTGGTGGAATATAATTTATAGTGAATTTTTGAATTTATCCCATATAGTTCCTAATATACCAATTGAGTCCGTCATAATTACTAAAATTTGACTTTCGTAAAACATTTGATTTTAAGTCTCCACAGTTACTTTTTAAAGATTCAATTTATTCTTTCAATTTTTTTTTTCAAATTTCAATTTATCAAAATCTTTTAGTGACATGTATTTGATAAGATCAATTTTAACTTTATATTTTCTTTTTATAATTTACACATATTTTTAGAAAGTATTTTAATAAATTCATATGATTGTTTAGGAGATAGGGAATATACCTCACTTATCTCATAATTTGGCATTCCTTCATCGCTGCTTCCGTCTATTGACGCTCCCCTTCGTCGATACTCATTTCTAAGATACTTTCTTCATTCCTCTGATGGTTTGCCATTAGTGTCAGTCCATCATAGGTCTCAATCTCGGATTCAGAAGATGATGATTCATTCCATGTATCTTTTAAATTTCTCTACTTCGTTCATCTTGGTCATTTTCAGGACAGTCATTCTTGATGTGCCCTTCTTCCGACAGTTATAGCGTCAAACCTTTCTTTTGCTTCAAAGGTATTTCTTTGCCTGCGACTTGTAAAATTTGTTAGATTTAAGAAATTTACTAAAGCTTCTTACCATGAGAGCTACTTCGTCTTCGTCGATAGAAGCTTCGGAGTCTGGTTTGTCCATTTTTGCTTTTAGGGAAATGTTCTGATTCGGCTCATTCCTTCATTTTGGACATCAAGATTCGAGAAGTTCTAAAGTAGAAACTAAACTTTCTAACGAACTTACCTCTAGATGCTTAGAGACATAATATAAGTTAATTATAGACGTCCACTCGGGTGTTCTTGGGAAAGCGTTTAGTGCATACCATAGTGAATCTCGGTTTGTTACCTTTTCTCCGAGATTCGTGAGTCTGGTGATCAGCTCTTTCAGTTTGGCATGTAGTTGAGCAACTAACTCTCCTTCTTTCAGCCGAAGGTTCAAAAGTTGATTCAGGAGCAGAAACCATTTCGCGAGCTTGGCTTTGGAAGTCATTTCGTGTAGCTTTAGAAATTACTCCCAAAGTTCTTTTACTGATCTATAGGCATAGATTCTATTGACTTCCTGTGGTGGTAGCACACTTAGGAGGTGTAATTCAGCTCGTCTGTTTGCTACAAAGTCAACTTGTTCCTTCTTGGTCCATAGATATTTTCATTTTTCTTCTCTTTGTTGATTTTTGGGAACTACAAAACTATATTTAATTAGTAATAAAATTTTAAAATTGGTTTTGAAAAATACATCCATTCACTTTTTCCACATCGCGAACTCTCGCTCAAACTTAGGTGGTTAAATGCTTGGTCCGACCATTGTCTAGTTGCTTTAGTTAGCGGTTAGTACTTCGAAGGTGGTTGGGGTCTGATATCAATTGTTAAATCGTGTTAGGCTTGCAAGAGAGGGATGAATTGCTTGAAAAAGAAAGATAAATCCTTTCTCGATCTTTGGACTTGATTAGTTATGCATAATTAATTAAACAAAATAAAAAATGCATTAAATTAACAACTTTAAAGAAAATAGTTAGAAAACTAGATTTACTTGGTTACAATCTACGTGGTTGTTAATCCAAGGCATTGAAAAAACTCCACTAGAAATCACCTTTGTTGAAGGCGGAGTAGCATCTTACAGATGTTGACAGTTTAGAAAAAAACTAGGAAGTGACTACAGAAATTATAGCTCAGTTGTTGTGAAATGAAGAGAACCAGGACTCTATTTATAGCTTGTTAGCCAAATACGTCCGTTGGCTGACGTGGCATCTCTAGGCATCTCGAACAGCTCTGGGCACCTCCAGCGGTGCAACTTATCTCATGCGCAACGACTATGCAACAACGCGGGAATAAAATTTTATCCCTTCCCGAGCGCCTGCACTGGTTCGAGAGCCCGGACTATTACTGACATGTACCTCAATTTTATCGATGTTGCAATGGCCCAAAAGGGTGGTTGGCTGGTGCCAAGGCAGTTCGGGTGCCAGGATTGGTTCGAATGCCCGGACTGGTCCGGGCGCTTGGATGTCTGACTTTTTCTCCAGTCGCTTGGGTGATTTTTCGGTCATTCAGAGTTGAGATCATCCAAACACAACTTTGGCTTTCTCCTCGAGCAAACTTCTGCTTCGGCTTCTCGTCCCTCAGAAGCACCGCGCGCATCCTTCTCGCTCCACCTATGTACTATTCTGTAGCTTTTCATCCCTCAGATGCATTGAGTCCGTTGACTCACTCCTCGTGTCATCTTTCTCATCCGCTCCGTCTTCCGTTCGACTTCTTGTATTCCTAAGCTCCTGCACACTTAGACACAAGGATTAAACACAACAGAACCTAATTTAACTTGGTTGATCATATCAAAATTAACCCAAAATACTTACATTTACTACCATGTTGAAATATAGATTTGACCATTTTATACTCATTGATACATTTCAAGATATTCCTAGTACGAGTTTTACATGTAATCATTTTGCTCATATTGTATGTTAGAGCACCAAATTGCGCATCATAGACACGGTCATGCATTTCTATCGCCATGTTGTTCGACAAATGATAACAAAAATAATCATAATGTGCGCATTTAGGCACACTAAACTGATTCTATGTCCCCTCAGGACGGTATGGTCAGTGGCGGATCTAGAAATTTAAGCATGGAGGGGCGATTGTAATATGAACAACAGGCGGTATTCTCCATCTCCATCAATGAAATCTCATAATACTACAGGTTACACCGTCGTCAAGAGGAGCATGATTAAAATATAAAGTATTATCATTTGAAATCTTCGGATCAAAACTCAGTACATCTTCCTTATATTTTGACTACATGTTTAGTTAATAATTTTTTTATAATTTATGTTCTCCGTATTAACTTAAAAATAAATTAGAGATGGCGCCGGAATAAATAAATCACCTTGGACCGCACAAAATTCCCTTATGTCAATCGGATAGTAGGAATGACTCTCCTGCATGTCTACACTATTTCAACCATCATAAAGGCTAAATGCAATAGTTTATTATTATCAAAAACAAAATATGAAATGAAATATCGTTTCACATCTTTCGCTATTATTTTATTTTTTTCTTCGCTTTAAATGCAATAAAAATAAGTGTGCGTACAAGATTATCACTAGAAGACATCTGGTTAATGTTGTTCTTAATTAATGTCTTCCAGACGTTGCTGAGTTGATGCTCAAATGATAAATTTAAGTTATGATTATGACAAATAATTTTTTCATTTAGGGAGCCGTTTAATATTTTATTTATCTTTTTTTATTTTATTATGGGGCCGATGATAAAAAGCGCACGTATCCGTACACATTTTCTCAGTATTTGATCTTTCGTTTTCTAATGTTGATTAAAACTACTAAATGTATCTAAAGCATTCAAACAATAACAGCGTGAAATAACTCCAAAAGCTCTACGGCAATATAAGAAGAATTATTTTTTAAAAAACATAGGTTTATCTAATAATTTTGATAAAAATTGTTTAAGTTTTAGTGTTGAATTAGATAGTGCTAAAGTACATAGATATTGGAAAGAATAGAAAGACTATTGTTAGAAGACAATTGATTTTTTTATTATTGATTAATTATTATAGACAAATTTATTTATACAGATGATGAAAATAATATATAAAAATATTAATTTAAATATGGTTACATATTACGATAACTATAATAATAACAAATAGATATATAAATAATGATAAATATGGTTTGGATTATAATCTAAATATGATAAATCATCAATAATTGAAATCGATTTCTGAATCTCCTGAATCACTAATCTTTGTCTTTATTACTATCTTGGAAAGTTAAGTTTGGTTGTCAATAACTAATCAAATCTTCTAGAGTAAAATCTATTAGTACTCCAAGGTAATTTTGATGTGATCAAACAAGTTAGGTTATGTTCTGTTGTGTTTAACCTTGTGTCTAAGTGTACAGAAACTTAGGAATACAGGACGTCGAGCAAAAGATGCAGCTAGCGAGAAGGACGACATGGGAGAGAGTCGACGGGCTCGGTACATCTGAGGGGCGAGGTGCTACAAAAGAGTACATCAGCGAATGAGAAGGGAGTGTGTGGTGTTTCCAAGTAACAAGAAGCCAGAGCAGAAGATTGCTCGAGGGGCAAAAGACGTAGCTGTCTAAGGGACGAAAAACTATAGAAGAGTACGTTGGCGGACGAGAAGGAAGCACGCGACGATTTCGATGGACGAGAAGCCGGAGGGAAGCTTGCTCGAGGAGAAGGCCAGAAGTTGGGTTCGGGTGAGCCCTATTCCGAATGGCCAAAATCACTCAAGTGAGCGGAGCCGGAGCAGAAGACTCAAACCGATGTGAGAGGAACTGGAGCAGGAGGCCCGAACCAAAAGTCAACAAAAGGCTGACTTCTGATGCCCAGGGCGCCCGAACCAGTTCGGGGTGCCCCGAACTGGGCACTCGGAACCCGAATTTCATCCATATCAACGTGGCATTTGACCGTTTCATTGGGGATAGATTTCTATCCCATTTCAGGTCGCTAGAATGCTTCCAAGCGCCCCGAGCAGGGGGTTATATAAGCAGTCCTGCTCTTAGAAGCTAATTAGAACAAGAATTACAGAGTAACAATTCTTGTGCTTGAGTTTGTCTGAGTTTAACTTTGTTTTGTGAGCTTTGAATATTGTAAGAGGCTTCTCCGCCTAGAGGAGATTTTTAGTGCGCTTTTTCATCTGCCTTGGATTAACAACCTCCCCGGTTGTAACCAAGTAAATTCTCGGTACCTCTTTCCTTTAAGTTTTTTTATTAGTCTTATGCAAGTGTTCTTTTAATTAAGTTATAAATTCGAGAAAGGTTGTGTTTGCTTAATTTGTGCAGGGGCTATTCACCCCCCTCTAGTCGGCTGCTAAGGGTCCTAACAAGTTGTATCAGAGCAAGGACGCTTCAGGAGGACTAACCGCGAACGAAGCACACGAGATGGCCAGAGCAAGCATCTATCCACCAAAGTTCGAGGGAGAGTTCGCAAGCTGGATAAAGAGAATGGAGGTATTTTTCAAAACATACTTTGATTTATTGTTAATAATCGAATTTGATTTTGAAGCACCCGAGGGCAAAGAAAGGTATCAATGGACGAAGAAGGAATAAGTCGACTTCGTGGCAAACGGCAAAACAGAGTTTCATCTGCTGAGCGTCCTACCCTCACAAGAAGTCAACCGGATTAGAGCTTACGAGTCCGCCAAGGAGCTCTGGGAAAAATTCCTGGAACTTCATGAAGGATCGTCGGAGGCGAAACTTGCGAGATAGGACTTACTTCGCAACCAGATCTGCAACCTCTGATTAGAAGAAGACGAAACTATACCACATCTTCACTCAAGGATCAAGGAGCTCATCACCGGACTTTCGAATCTCGAAGAAAATGTAAGCACCCGAGATTCGCTAATGTACGCTCTTAATGCATTCCCTAGAAATACAAAATGGACATCATTAGTAGATGTCTACTATATCTCTAAGTGATTTAGAATTTGTTACCTTAGAAGAATTATTTTCAACTTTTGAAATCCATGAAACAAGATGTGCAAATTCGAATAAGGAATCGAAGCACAACATTGCCTTTAAGGCAAAGATGGACGAACAAGATTTAGAATCATCTCTTGATGACGATGAAATGACAATGATGGTAAGGCGATTTAAAAAATTGCTTAGATCTAGAAAATCTAATAATCTATAGGGTAGAAAATGAAGAAAAATCAAATGCTACCACTGCAATGAAGAATGCCACGTTAAATACAATTGTCCTAAGTTGAAGAACAAGGACAAGGGAAAGAACAAGAAGCCTGTCCAATCTAACAAGTACAAAATGCTAAAGGCTATGTACGACGAAATGTCGTCCGAATCAGAGATTGAGGCTTTCTCCGGACTTGCATTAATGGCAAGCCATCAAGAAAACGAACACGAAGCAAGCTCGTCCGAAATGAGCATCGATGAAGGGGGAGCTACATCGAAACAAAGCAACAGTTCAGGGGATCTACGGATGCTAGAATCGACAAGGTAAGTTAGGTATGATCTCTGCCTCCTATTAAATTATTCAATTTTGTTAAATTATTGGTAAAGGATTGCTTAAGCTAGAAAAAGAAAATCAAGAGTTAAAATTTATTCTAGCTAAATCTTATCCATTAGAAAAATTTGACAAAATAAAATTAGAAAATAATAATTTGCAAACAGAGATATCATACTTGAAAAATCGTGCATGTTCGTTTAATCAAAACAATAAAAGATATAATAATTTGAACTAGTATGTTAAATATCACAAGGGATAAATTAAGAAAATTTTAAAGAAATACATACCCAAAAGATTTTTAATTAATCCAGTCGGTTGAACCTATATCGGGTTCCAAAATCTTGTCTAAATTAAAATTTAATTGAACTTGGGACTTTAAGAGAGTAGATTAAATGTTTAATTTCCTTAAGAGACTTTGTCTAGAAAGTAGTTGTTGCTCCAATAACTAAGAATGCCTAGTGCGTCGTCATAGCCTCGAAGTCAATTAATGAAATAAAATATTTAATTGACTAACTGATAAAGCATTTAATTGGAATCAATGCTTTAAATAGTTACTCAAAAAAAATTTACTTAGATTTTTTTTTTGTAAAACTTAGAGTTTCTAAAATTACTGCAATTTTTTTTTTAGTGATATGAAAATTATTTTCAAAGTTTTCAAAACCCGATAAGTTTTTCAAAATGTTGGAAAATCAGAGTTTTTTTTAACTAAAAATTTTCTTATTTTTGAAAAGTTACCCTTAGATTTTTTTTGAGGTACCTCATTTTTTATGTGATCAAAAGAGAAGAAGGGAAGATTAAGTCTAGAGGACGGTAGCTTAACTTTTTTCAATTTTTGTACTTTATTGTAAAATTTATTTCTTTTACTTTAGTTTACCTTAACTTAACTTAGGTTGCTCACATCAAAAAAGGGGAGATTGTTAATACCCCAAGGTAGTTTTAATGTGATCAAACAAGTTAAGTTAGATCCTGTTATGTTTAATCTTGTGTCTAAGTGTACAGAAACTTAAGAGCACAAGACGTCGAGCAAAAGACGCAGCTAGCGATAAGGACGGCATGAGAAAGAGCCGACAGGTTAGGTGCGTCTGAGGGACGAGGTGCTGCGGAAAAGTACACCGGCAGACGAGAAGGGAGCGTGCGGTGTTTCCGAGGGACGAGAAGCCGGAGCGGAAGATTACTTGAGAAGCAAAACATGCAGCTGCCCCGAGAGACGAAAAGCTGTGGAAGAGTACGCTGGCGGACGAGAAGGAAGCATACGACGATTCTGAGGGATGAGAAGCCAAAGCGGAAGCTTGCTTAAGGAGGAGGCCGGAAGTTGCATTCAGATGAGCTCTATTTCGGATGGCTGAAATCACCCAAGCAAGCGGAGTCGGAGCGGAAGACCTGGATCGATGCAAGCGGAACTGGAGCAGGAGGCCTGGACCAAAAGTCAACAAAAGGCTGACTTCTGATGCACGGGGTGCCCGGACCAGTCCGGGGCGCCCGACCAAGTCGGGACGCTCGGAACCTGAATTTCATCCATATCAATATTGCTTTTGACCGTTGCATTGTAGATAGATTTCTATCTCATTTCAGGTGCCTGGAACACTTCCAGACGCCCCAAGCAAGGCTATATAAGCAGCCCTGCTCCCAGAAGCTAATTAGAACAAGAATTACATAGTAACAATACTTGTATTTGAGTTTGTCTGAGTTTTGTGAGCTTTGAATGCTGTAAGAGTCTTCTTCGTCCAAAAGAGATTTTTAGTGCATTTTTTCATCTGCCTTGGATTAACAACATCCCCGGTTGTAAACAAGTAAATTCTCGATGTCTCTTTCCTTTTAGTTTCTTTATTAGTCTTATGCAAGTGTTCTTTTAATTAAGTTATAAGTTCGAGAAAGATTGTGTTTGTTTATTTTATGCAAAGATTATTCATCTTTCTCTAGTCGACTGTTAAGGGTCCTAACAAAATCCATTAGAAAGAAGATCATGATGATAAAGGGGAGCTTCAATGTGCCTTGTGGTGGTAGAAAAGAAAACACGGAGTAAGGAAGTAATTTAAGTTTTTTGGGGGCAGGATAAAAGGGTAGAGGAATCGGGAGAAGAAGAAGACTCCTGAGAGAAAAAAATAAGAATGAAAAAAATATTATACGGTGGCGGTAAAGAGGAAAAGAAATAGAATATAACAGAGTTTTTTTTGGGTGAGTTTTTCCTTTTTTTTATGTCTTTTTTTTCAAAAAAGACAGAAATCCTGATTCTTTTACCAAGGAAAAAAAACGATGAGATGTGTTGTAGGAAAAAAGAAGTGAGAAATATCATTGGAAAAATACAAAAAGCAAAGGTTATCCCAATTAGTGATGTTGAGGCAAAACTGCAAAAGAAAAGAAGTATAGCCTTTGCCGCCAAAGAGGAATCCAAATTGCATCAATGTTTGGAGGTTCCTCTAAGTTGCTGATTGGTTGCTGTTTTGGAGGCTCCAAATTGCTGCTCATGTTGCTGTTATGGACAGAGGCGGTGGCAGAATCCGGCGGAGAGAAAAGACGAGAGAAAGGAAATAATTGTTGGAAAGGAAAGATGAACAATAATGAGAAGAATTACGAAGAAGAGGAAGAAGAGAAAGTTAGCTTCGGAGAAGAGGAGAGAGAGCGCAGCTAGCGGTAGAAGAAATAAGGAGGTCAATTGGTGGAGGATTATGATTTAGATATCATATTGAATTATATAATCCGAAAGTGATGGTCAAAATAATATATGAAAAAATATTAACATATTATGATAATTATGATAATAGTAAATATAGAAATAATAATAAATATGATAAATCATCCATACTTGAAATAATGTCTTGAACTCAAATAGAACAAAAACAAAATGGGAGCATAGAATCTCTTTACATTGCTAGCGGATTGGAGAGATTTTTCTACAAGAATATGTTCACTATCATTGGAAATTGATCCTTTATTCCATAATAATAAGTGTCGTCCTTAGTCAATTGGACATCCATGGATGGGTAAAATATTTTTTAAAAAAAAAGATAAATCTATTATTTTAATGGGTGAGGTAAGGTTCATTAATGGAAGGGGATGGGAAGGGAAGGGATGGAAAGTAATATATTTATCTTGCCCTTGTTTGGAAAGAGGGAAAGTTCAAAGGGATGGAAATGAAGGTTAAATATACAAATTTATAAAAATATCCTCTTATTTTTTTAATAAATCTTCATGTGAAAATATAAATAAGGATAAAATTGGGATAATTTTTCCTTACCCTTCCTTACACCCCAATTTGGGGTGTAAGGAATTTCGCTGATTCCCGAGCATGCAAGGGGAAGCTTTACCCTTCTCTCCCCTTCCCTTTCATGGCTCACTCTCTCCCAAACAAGTGTTTTACCCATGTTTCCCTTTCCCTTCCCTTTACTCACCTCCTCCCAAACAGAGGGTAAGAGAGAGGGAGGTGGTGAGGAAAGAAATAGAGAAAAGGGTACTGTATCAATTCAACCCTTAAAAAAATAAATCTATTATCTTAACCATCCTTAATGTTAGATCCTACTAATATGAAAATATAAATATAATTACATAAATTATAGATATACTATGAGATAGATTTTAGACAGTCAGTTCTATGAAATCAATCCGGGGCGATTAGATCAGAGATAAAATATAGGGACATAATCGAGTCGAGCCGAGTCGAACTCTTGGATGTTTGAGTTTGGCTCGTTTATAATCGAGCCGAGCTCAAACTTTATTTAACGAATATATTCATGGCTCACGAGCTTATTCGAGCTTTTATCGAGCCTAAACGAGCTTAATAAATATAAATTATAAATTTAAATATTAATTAAAAACTAAATTATATATTTTTAAAAAATTATAATATTCTTGTTAAAATTTATAATTTTATTCTAATAAATAAATTTAATATATTTGTCTATATTTTTCACAAGTAAAGTGTATAATTTATAAATTTAATATCAAAATTATTATTTTTTTTATTTAAAAGTTGATTTATGAGCTTAACGAACATGTTCACGAGCTAACGAGTCGAATATTGTGAAACTTAAGCTTGGTTTATTTATTTTAACAAGTCTCATTAAACGAGCTCAAATAAATTTTTATCGAATCGAGCTTCGAATAGCTCACGAATAACTTGACTCATTTACACCCCTAATGAGATACATTCACATCATACCACGCCACGCCATGCCACGCCACATGACGAATCAACCCTCTTTAAAGTTCCAAGGAAGATGTGGCTACTCAGTCAGTGGCTTTCACGTAATTTTCTACTCTGCTGCGCCTTCTTATGACCCCTTCTTTCCTTTTATAGAAATCTCCCCGTTTACCGTTGTGTTATAAGATAGAATTCCCACTCCCCTCGGTAAACTGCTCGACCATTACCCACTCGACAGCCTGGCAAAAGGCAACGTTTAAAGTTACCCATTACTTTTCGAAATCTACGCCTTCCTTGTGTCGTTCAATTGGGAGAGACAGCTACGAGTACGGATTGAGTAAATGGGCGTGGATTTAGAACTCCAACTTCGAAACAGTATCGCGTACCAGATCATATCCACCCGCAGGCCGTAACCGGGTCAGGCCCGTGAGCTGGGCCCCGCTTTTGTGACGCTGCGTGACGTCGGTGGTCCCGGCGGGTGCAGAACGCAGAGTTTCGCCCGTGGGAAGCAGGAAGTTAGCAGCTGCATTGGCCTCGCTCCCGTGCGGCCGCAAATCGAGATTGACACTACGGTTAACTGCATATCTTTTTACTATACGAACAACATTCCTGTCGTCCATCGCCTGGATCAGAGTGAACGGACGGTCGATGGCCAGTCCGAATTTTAATGCTATTTATTATCGTTTGTCCCTGGAAAATATAATTACCATTTTGCCCCTAATGTAAGCCCCCTGCTTCGTGTCTCCATTTAAGTATCGACTCGCAACGGGCGGAGACTACCCTCTCCCTGTCTTCCGCTCTGCGGCGGCGAATCGATCTCTGCGAGGTGTTCTCGATGGTCGTTTCCGCGATCTGAAACTGATCTGGTTGTGCCGGCTGACAGATCCTCGTTTCTTCGCTCAATTTTTTGGTCGCGCGATGACCCATTCTGGGCGATCGGACGGACCGTCCCTTCGATCGCCGTCGGCGGATCTGGAACCTTGGCGATGCCCTCGATCGATTCTCTAGTAGGTGTTTGTCTTGGGATGTTTGATTTGTTGTGGAGGAGGAGACATTTCCTTTCTTGTTGTTTTTTTTCTTGGCAACATTTGATTAAGTGGATTTGATTCTGATTCACAGGTTATGCCTGTAGTTGGCCTTCTGATGTCGAAGCTTGTTCTTGGATCTGGAGATCTGGGGCTCCTTATTACTAGCTTAGATACATGATACCATTTTTTTCGTGGGGATTTAGGCAAGGAGCGGATGATGCGCTGAAAATGATTGTGACCAATTGAGATTAGTTGGCCATTATCCAATGAGGTAAAATCACATCTATGACCATTTACTTGATCAATTTTCCGTGCAACGTTTCTGTTTTATCTGTCTATTGGTATATAAGACATTCTGCATTTGATTGATTGCTCATTAGTCGAGGGAATATTCCAGCTCTCGACCAAAAAGATGCGTGCTTGCTATGAAAAAAATATGATATAATGTCTTTCCATTCAATTAATTGGAACCATAAAATCGTGGTATTGTGTGAACTGCAATCGAACTGGTTCATTGGAGAGTTGTATAGTGAGCTTCATCTGCAGTAGGACTATTTTGCTGTTTCATCCTAAATAATATATGGCACTTTTATATGTGTATCACTTTTGTGCACATGTCCACTTTGTGGACGAACTAAACATTTATGGACCTATATTGTTGATCAGAGAAAAAATGAAAGCAACTATATGAACCCAGGTTGAACTCAAAAAGGGCTCTGCCTATAACTTTTAAACACCGTGTCCTGAACTCAGGTTACTCATATTCATGGTTAAGCTGTGAAAGTTCTAATGTTTAAGCTGGGTCGCTGTGGTTCTATGAGATTCAGGAGATCGAAACTTGATACTTCATAGAAATCACATTATTGTGGCGTATATTGCATCAAAGAGTATATCCAAATGTAGACTCCCTAAAATCACATCAGAATCAGTAGTGAACTTGACAGGGTAATTATTTATTTTTCATATAGTTAGATGGCTAACTTTTTTCCAATGCATATAGTTAGAAAATATACACAAAATTTGGTTCTAGAGGTACTAACTGTTTTGGGAAACCTTATCTATTGCTAAATTGCAAAAAAAAAAAAAACTTGTTTTACTTTGAGCGGCAGTTGGTTATTTACAACACATATTTGGAGGTAGAGGAATATCTTTTGCACCATATTGTGAATTTTCTCCCATATGTTTGAGGAAATCTCTTTTAGTTGCAACATAATGTCAATCTTTTTCCATAGGTATCCATCTAATAAATGAACATCTTGGAATTTCAATTCTTACAAAAATTCATCTCCCGAACTGTCAAATGAAAAGTAATATACTAGATGACTTAACTTATTGTTAAAAAACATAGTGATCATATCTCTTTTGCTAACTCCACTGTGATGATCTATATATTCTCTAGATATGTCGTTCTAGTATGCCTATTCATGTTGTTGGACTACAGATATGGTTAACGAAGGCTCAAAATAGATGGTTCTGCCATAAGTTTGGAGTTAAAGGCCATATACTCTATACCAATATCTACAGTGGTTCTCATGTGTAGGAAAGGTCAAATTTCCTGTTTGACGACTTAACTATGATTTCACTTGATGCTTTTGCTACTAGCCTTCATGGTGTTGATGTTATTTGGAAGTTCATCTTTGTATAGATTTGTATTGCTACAAAACCAACCAAAAACTAGAACTTGATGTGGTCAATTTATTAGTTTAATTTATGTATGAATTCAAGGAACCCATCTTGTCATCATTGCTTTAGATGATGTCAAAACTACTCAATTCCTATACAAGAATTCAATTGGGGAGGCAGAATTTGTTCACCTTTTTAATTAGTTAATGATTTCAAGTCATCTTCAGCATGAATTTCTGTACCATGATTTGTGTATGCACACATGCACATACTTTTCTATATGTTCACTTAGTAATATCTGCTTTGCTGGTTGTCTATAGTTGTATATATGCTATTTATTGTTTTTTCTCCAATTGTATCTCTTTCTATGTATATTTCCTCACATTCATCTTTCCCTAATTTTTTATTTTGAAGCAGTGTTGAATTGACTCAAGCATTCATGTCATCCCATATTCCAACATTGTCTGAAAAGCATGAAAGTGGAATAACAAAATCCTTGTTCCGTACATTGTCTGAAAAGTATGGTACAACAAAATCCTTGTTCTGAATTTAAATTCATGGTGTTGGGTCTTTTGTATTTTTGGTTCAACTATAACATCCATGTGTCGAGTCCTCTTTCCCTATATGCACTATAAGTAGAATTTCGCCCCCACGGGCTGGATCAGCTGGAAGGGTGCCTGACGCTTGCAACGGAGGTTCAGGGGTCGAGGGTCGCCAGTTGCACACGGGCGTAAAATCTTGGTCTGTTGCGCTTTAAATTCCACTCGACCCCCAGTCACCCCTCCTGCCTAGCTTAACCGTGATTTACTCCCTCTGGATATCTGTGGGGCCGGACCCAGGGGGCCGCTAAGGTGGCGGTTCCACCTTTTGCAACTATAAGTAGAATTTCCTTGGCATATATGCTGACCTTCACCATATCTTTGGTCCATTTTTTGACATCCATGTACGACTCTTCTTTCCTCGCTTTGTACTGTAGGTTGGATATTTTGAATATACATGTGCACTATTTTTCATCTTCATCATATTTTAACTTGGTTGTAAAGCGTAGTAGTTATTTGGATCTTGGGATGCCAAACCATTGGTTGCTTGAAAATAAGATTATTTAAGCAAAATGCAAATGTAACAGCATTAGGTTCATTTTGGTGAAAATGGACAAAATTATCAACATGAGTTATATGATCTTTTTTTTTTTGTTACAAGACATTAATTCACATTACCAAGGTTTACCATTTCATGGACAAGCTACCAATACCTCTCTGCCATATGCATAATTGGCTGGCCCCAGAAGTTTATATGGCCATGCGCCTATCATCTTCCACACATCATTGTTTGGTGCACCTTTCTCTTTCTAGTATTGTACTTGCCAAAGTTTTTTTTTTTCCTATTCCCTGTACATAGTCTAGTGCAAAATAGTTGTTTCTAGCATATACCTTGAAAGTACTAAATTATACAATAGTTCTTGGTAATTGGTATAAATGGTTGTACCCCTGCTGCCTGTTCTACATTAAAAACCTCACAGTTAAAACTGTGAAATTCTCACCTATTTTGGAGTCTATCGGTTAATTTATGCAAGCTTGGACTTGCAAGTACAACTACTTCCATCATATGAATTACTGCTAAATTTCATGGGTCAGGTGACATCAATCTGATCTTTGTGATCCATTCCTCAATTAGCATAATGTCTGGTTGTTATTTGGCCTATTATGCATTCACAGTAATAGTTGATGGTGGTAACTCTTGTATTTCTCTTCTTTCCTGAAGTCAAATCTCTAGTTTTGTTATTTCAGTTTTATTATGTTTTTTTTTATATGCCATGAAGTTGTATGTAACCTTAGCATTTGGAAATAATATCTACACTTGTGATTTAATTATGTTTCCTTTTTCTTAAGAGCCTAATATTTTTTTTCAGTGATCTCTGTATAATTGCGTGACTGCTGATAGTCAAGGTACTCATGCAAGGAACCCTCAGAGGAATGGAACTACAACTTGGCAAGCTGGGAACCATGAGTGCCACTCTAAATTATCTATTACAGATTTTAGGATCTTTTAGTCCGGATTGTGGTTCTTTGCACAAGTATTTATTGGATTGCTTACTTTTAACAAATAATCGGAGCTTATTGGGGGAGGAGAAGGATATGTTTGACAAAGATGTGAATGTTGATAGCTTGAATATTAGAGGCTTAAAAGGTAAAAGGCTTACTGTGAAGATTCAAACTGGAGATAGTCGTACTGATCAAAGATCGAATGATAGTTTTTTTCCTGGACTCTATGATGATGTTGCACTAGTTTGTTTGGCCTTCATATGTAGGTCTGATTACCCTTCACTTGCCTGTCTGAATAGAAGGTTTAACTCACTGATTCGTAGTGGTTGTCTTTATAAATTAAGGAGACAGCACGGTGTTATGGAACACTGGGTTTACCTGGCATGTAGTTTGATGCCTTGGGAAGCATTTGATCCTTTCAGGCGCAGATGGATGAGGTTGCCAAGGATGCCATGTGACGATTGCTTCTCTTGTGCAGATAAGGAATCTCTAGCTGTGGGAACCCAGCTACTTGTTTTTGGCCGTGAAGTAATAGGCTTCGTTATTTGGGTGTACAGTTTGATAAGGCGTGACTGGTCTAGATGCAAACCTATGAACTTACCTCGTTGCCTTTTTGGATCTGGAAGCTCTGGGGAAATCGCTATTGTTGCTGGCGGAAGTGATTCGCTTGGACGCACTTCAAAGTGTGTGGAGATGTACAATTCGGAGACTGGTGCTTGGGAGACTCTACCAGATATGAATGTCCCAAGGAGATTATGTTCTGGCTTCTTTATGGATGGAAAATTTTATGTTATAGGGGGCATGTCAAACCATACAGATTCTTTAACCTGTGGTGAGGAATATAATCTTCAAACAAGGACATGGCGAAGAATTAGGGACATGTATCCTGGTGGTAATCGAGCTACTCAATCCCCTCCTCTTGTTGCTGTTGTAAATAATCAGCTTTATGCTGCAGATCAATCTACAAATGAGGTAAAGAAGTACGACAAGGCAAATAACATCTGGAACGTTGTAAGGCGATTGCCTGTGAGAGCCGACTACTCAAATGGTTGGGGCCTTGCTTTCAAAGCATGTGACGATAAACTGTTAGTGATTGGTGGCCATAGAGGACCTCAAGGTGAAGTAATTATTCTGCACTATTGGCGTCCTGAAGATGGAAATGCAAGTGGAGCAGAGTGGGATGTGCTTTCTATTCGAGAAAGAGCTGGCGCTTTTGTCTACAATTGTGCAATAATGGGTTGCTAATTCAAATATCAATTTGATATTATTCATGGATTACTAAGAGTTGGGCATATTCAATTCATGGAACCACTTATTTGGCTGGGTAATTTTTTATTTTCTTTTTTTTGCTTCCAAGTACCTCTACATGATAATTTGTAGTCAGGCGATTTATGCTACTTTGTGCTCTTGCAATTTAAGGTCTCTAGACACAAAGTAACCATTGAATTAATCTGGATGCTTCTTTTTTCTTACTCTAAACTCCCATTCAGTTGCATTCTTTATGCTTGTTCATTTGATCTTCTTAAATTAAGATTTGCTTAGCAATGTTTTTTTTGGCGACTACAAGTTTATATTGCAACTAAGATCTCTCTCTTATTTCCTGTGTTGTGCTCTCTTATTCTGAGTTTAAGGAAAGGTCAAGGGCGGATCTAGAAATTTAAGCATGGAGGGGCGATTGTAATATGAACAACAGGCGGTATTCTCCATCTCCATCAATGAAATCTCATAATACTACAGGTTACACCGTCGTCAAGAGGAGCATGATTAAAATATAAAGTATTATCATTTGAAATCTTCGGATCAAAACTCAGTACATCTTCCTTATATTTTGACTACATGTTTAGTTAATAATTTTTTTATAATTTATGTTCTCCGTATTAACTTAAAAATAAATTAGAGATGGCGCCGGAATAAATAAATCACCTTGGACCGCACAAAATTCCCTTATGTCAATCGGATAGTAGGAATGACTCTCCTGCATGTCTACACTATTTCAACCATCATAAAGGCTAAATGCAATAGTTTATTATTATCAAAAACAAAATATGAAATGAAATATCGTTTCACATCTTTCGCTATTATTTTATTTTTTTCTTCGCTTTAAATGCAATAAAAATAAGTGTGCGTACAAGATTATCACTAGAAGACATCTGGTTAATGTTGTTCTTAATTAATGTCTTCCAGACGTTGCTGAGTTGATGCTCAAATGATAAATTTAAGTTATGATTATGACAAATAATTTTTTCATTTAGGGAGCCGTTTAATATTTGATTTATCTTTTTTTATTTTATTATGGGGCCGATGATAAAAAGCGCACGTATCCGTACACATTTTCTCAGTATTTGATCTTTCGTTTTCTAATGTTGATTAAAACTACTAAATGTATCTAAAGCATTCAAACAACAACAAAAAATAATAATAATAATAAAAGCGTGAAATAACTCCAAAAGCTCTACGGCAATATAAGAAGAATTATTTTTTTAAAAAACATAGGTTTATATAATAATTTTGATAAAAATTGTTTAAGTTTTAGTGTTGAATTAGATAGTGCTAAAGTACATAGATATTGGAAAGAATAGAAAGACTATTGTTAGAAGACAATTGATTTTTTTATTGTTGATTAATTATTATAGACAAATTTATTTATACAGATGATGAAAATAATATATAAAAATATTAATTTAAATATGGTTACATATTACGATAACTATAATAATAACAAATAGATATATAAATAATGATAAATATGGTTTGGATTATAATCTAAATATGATAAATCATCAATAATTGAAATCGATTTCTGAATCTCCTGAATCACTAATCTTTGTCTTTATTACTATCTTGGAAAGTTAAGTTTGGTTGTCAATAACTAATCAAATCTTCTAGAGTAAAATCTATTAGTACTCCAAGGTAATTTTGATGTGATCAAACAAGTTAGGTTATGTTCTGTTGTGTTTAACCTTGTGTCTAAGTGTACAGAAACTTAGGAATACAGGACGTCGAGCAAAAGATGCAGCTAGCGAGAAGGACGACATGGGAGAGAGTCGACGGGCTCGGTACATCTGAGGGGCGAGGTGCTACAAAAGAGTACATCAGCGAATGAGAAGGGAGTGTGTGGTGTTTCCAAGTAACAAGAAGCCAGAGCAGAAGATTGCTCGAGGGGCAAAAGACGTAGCTGTCTAAGGGACGAAAAACTATAGAAGAGTACGTTGGCGGACGAGAAGGAAGCACGCGACGATTTCGATGGACGAGAAGCCGGAGGGAAGCTTGCTCGAGGAGAAGGCCAGAAGTTGGGTTCGGGTGAGCCCTATTCCGAATGGCCAAAATCACTCAAGTGAGCGGAGCCGGAGCAGAAGACTCAAACCGATGTGAGAGGAACTGGAGCAGGAGGCCCGAACCAAAAGTCAACAAAAGGCTGACTGATGCCCAGGGCGCCCGAACTAGTTCGGGGTGCCCCTAACTGGGCACTCGGAACCAGAATTTCCTCCATATCAACGTGGCATTTGAACGTTTCATTGGGGATAGCTTTCTATCCCATTTCAGGTCGCTAGAATGCTTCCAAGCGCCCCGAGCAGGGGGTTATATAAGCAGTCCTGCTCTTAGAAGCTAATTAGAACAAGAATTACAGAGTAACAATTCTTGTGCTTGAGTTTGTCTGAGTTTAACTTTGTTTTGTGAGCTTTGAATATTGTAAGAGGCTTCTCCGCCTAGAGGAGATTTTTAGTGCGCTTTTTCATCTGCCTTGGATTAACAACCTCCCCGGTTGTAACCAAGTAAATTCTCGTACCTCTTTCCTTTAAGTTTTTATTAGTCTTATGCAAGTGTTCTTTTAATTAAGTTATAAATTCGAGAAAGGTTGTGTTTGCTTAATTTGTGCAGGGGCTATTCACCCCCCTCTAGTCGGCTGCTAAGGGTCCTAACAAGTTGTATCAGAGCAAGGACGCTTCAGGAGGACTAACCGCGAACGAAGCACACGAGATGGCCAGAGCAAGCATCTATCCACCAAAGTTCGAGGGAGAGTTCGCAAGCTGGATAAAGAGAATGGAGGTATTTTTCAAAACATACTTTGATTTATTGTTAATAATCGAATTTGATTTTGAAGCACCCGAGGGCAAAGAAAGGTATCAATGGACGAAGAAGGAATAAGTCGACTTCGTGGCAAACGGCAAAACAGAGTTTCATCTGCCGAGCGTCCTACCCTCACAAGAAGTCAACCGGATTAGAGCTTACGAGTCCGCCAAGGAGCTCTGGGAAAAATTCACGGAACTTCATGAAGGATCGTCGGAGGCTAAACTTGCGAGATAGGACTTACTTCGCAACCAGATCTGCAACCTCTGATTAGAAGAAGACGAAACTATACCACATCTTCACTCAAGGATCAAGGAGCTCATCACCGGACTTTCGAATCTCGAAGAAAATGTAAGCACCCGAGATTCGCTAATGTACGCTCTTAATGCATTCCCTAGAAATACAAAATGGACATCATTAGTAGATGTCTACTATATCTCTAAGTGATTTAGAATTTGTTACCTTAGAAGAATTATTTTCAACTTTTGAAATCCATGAAACAAGATGTGCAAATTCGAATAAGGAATCGAAGCACAACATTGCCTTTAAGGCAAAGATGGACGAACAAGATTTAGAATCATCTCTTGATGACGATGAAATGACAATGATGGTAAGGCGATTTAAAAAATTGCTTAGATCTAGAAAATCTAATAATCTATAGGGTAGAAAATGAAGAAAAATCAAATGCTACCACTGCAATGAAGAATGCCACGTTAAATACAATTGTCCTAAGTTGAAGAACAAGGACAAGGGAAAGAACAAGAAGCCTGTCCAATCTAACAAGTACAAAATGCTAAAGGCTATGTACGACGAAATGTCGTCCGAATCAGAGATTGAGGCTTTCTCCGGACTTGCATTAATGGCAAGCCATCAAGAAAACGAACACGAAGCAAGCTCGTCCGAAATGAGCATCGATGAAGGGGGAGCTACATCGAAACAAAGCAACAGTTCAGGGGATCTACGGATGCTAGAATCGACAAGGTAAGTTAGGTATGATCTCTGCCTCCTATTAAATTATTCAATTTTGTTAAATTATTGGTAAAGGATTGCTTAAGCTAGAAAAAGAAAATCAAGAGTTAAAATTTATTCTAGCTAAATCTTATCCATTAGAAAAATTTGACAAAATAAAATTAGAAAATAATAATTTGCAAACAGAGATATCATACTTGAAAAATCGTGCATGTTCGTTTAATCAAAACAATAAAAGATATAATAATTTGAACTAGTATGTTAAATATCACAAGGGATAAATTAAGAAAATTTTAAAGAAATACATACCCAAAAGATTTTTAATTAATCCAGTCGGTTGAACCTATATCGGGTTCCAAAATCTTGTCTAAATTAAAATTTAATTGAACTTGGGACTTTAAGAGAGTAGATTAAATGTTTAATTTCCTTAAGAGACTTTGTCTAGAAAGTAGTTGTTGCTCCAATAACTAAGAATGCCTAGTGCGTCGTCATAGCCTCGAAGTCAATTAATGAAATAAAATATTTAATTGACTAACTGATAAAGCATTTAATTGGAATCAATGCTTTAAATAGTTACTCAAAAAAAATTTACTTAGATTTTTTTTTTGTAAAACTTAGAGTTTCTAAAATTACTGCAATTTTTTTTTTAGTGATATGAAAATTATTTTCAAAGTTTTCAAAACCCGATAAGTTTTTCAAAATGTTGGAAAATCAGAGTTTTTTTTAACTAAAAATTTTCTTATTTTTGAAAAGTTACCCTTAGATTTTTTTTGAGGTACCTCATTTTTTATGTGATCAAAAGAGAAGAAGGGAAGATTAAGTCTAGAGGACGGTAGCTTAACTTTTTTCAATTTTTGTACTTTATTGTAAAATTTATTTCTTTTACTTTAGTTTACCTTAACTTAACTTAGGTTGCTCACATCAAAAAAGGGGAGATTGTTAATACCCCAAGGTAGTTTTAATGTGATCAAACAAGTTAAGTTAGATCCTGTTATGTTTAATCTTGTGTCTAAGTGTACAGAAACTTAAGAGCACAAGACGTCGAGCAAAAGACGCAGCTAGCGATAAGGACGGCATGAGAAAGAGCCGACAGGTTAGGTGCGTCTGAGGGACGAGGTGCTGCGGAAAAGTACACCGGCAGACGAGAAGGGAGCGTGCGGTGTTTCCGAGGGACGAGAAGCCGGAGCGGAAGATTACTTGAGAAGCAAAACATGCAGCTGCCCCGAGAGACGAAAAGCTGTGGAAGAGTACGCTGGCGGACGAGAAGGAAGCATACGACGATTCTGAGGGATGAGAAGCCAAAGCGGAAGCTTGCTTAAGGAGGAGGCCGGAAGTTGCATTCAGATGAGCTCTATTTCGGATGGCTGAAATCACCCAAGCAAGCGGAGTCGGAGCGGAAGACCTGGATCGATGCAAGCGGAACTGGAGCAGGAGGCCTGGACCAAAAGTCAACAAAAGGCTGACTTCTGATGCACGGGGTGCCCGGACCAGTCCGGGGCGCCCGACCAAGTCGGGACGCTCGGAACCTGAATTTCATCCATATCAATATTGCTTTTGACCGTTGCATTGTAGATAGATTTCTATCTCATTTCAGGTGCCTGGAACACTTCCAGACGCCCCAAGCAAGGCTATATAAGCAGCCCTGCTCCCAGAAGCTAATTAGAACAAGAATTACATAGTAACAATACTTGTATTTGAGTTTGTCTGAGTTTTGTGAGCTTTGAATGCTGTAAGAGTCTTCTTCGTCCAAAAGAGATTTTTAGTGCATTTTTTCATCTGCCTTGGATTAACAACATCCCCGGTTGTAAACAAGTAAATTCTCGATGTCTCTTTCCTTTTAGTTTCTTTATTAGTCTTATGCAAGTGTTCTTTTAATTAAGTTATAAGTTCGAGAAAGATTGTGTTTGTTTATTTTATGCAAAGATTATTCATCTTTCTCTAGTCGATTGCTAAGGGTCCTAACAAAATCCATTAGAAAGAAGATCATGATGATGAAGGGGAGCTTCAATGTGCCTTGTGGTGGTAGAAAAGAAAACACGGAGTAAGGAAGTAATTTAAGTTTTTTGGGGGCAGGATAAAAGGGTAGAGGAATCAGGAGAAGAAGAAGACTCCTGAGAGAAAAAAATAAGAATGAAAAAATATAATACGGTGGTGGTAAAGAGGAAAAGAAATAGAATATAAGAGAGTTTTTTTTGGGTGAGTTTTTCCTTTTTTTATGTCTTTTTTTCAAAAAAGACAGAAATCCTGATTCTTTTACCAAGGAAAAAAAAACGATGAGATGTGTTGTAGGAAAAAAGAAGTGAGAAATATCATTGGAAAAATACAAAAAGCAAAGGTTATCCCAATTAGTGATGTTGAGGCAAAACTGCAAAAGAAAAGAAGTATAGCCTTTGCCGCCAAAGAGGAATCCAAATTGCATCAATGTTTGGAGGTTCCTCTAAGTTGCTGATTGGTTGCTGTTTTGGAGGCTCCAAATTGCTGCTCATGTTGCTGTTATGGACAGAGGCGGTGGCAGAATCCGGCGGAGAGAAAAGACGAGAGAAAGGAAATAATTGTTGGAAAGGAAAGATGAACAATAATGAGAAGAATTACGAAGAAGAGGAAGAAGAGAAAGTTAGCTTCGGAGAAGAGGAGAGAGAGCGCAGCTAGCGGTAGAAGAAATAAGGAGGTCAATTGGTGGAGGATTATGATTTAGATATCATATTGAATTATATAATCCGAAAGTGATGGTCAAAATAATATATGAAAAAATATTAACATATTATGATAATTATGATAATAGTAAATATAGAAATAATAATAAATATGATAAATCATCCATACTTGAAATAATGTCTTGAACTCAAATAGAACAAAAACAAAATGGGAGCATAGAATCTCTTTACATTGCTAGCGGATTGGAGAGATTTTTCTACAAGAATATGTTCACTATCATTGGAAATTGATCCTTTATTCCATAATAATAAGTGTCGTCCTTAGTCAATTGGACATCCATGGATGGGTAAAATATTTTTTAAAAAAAAAGATAAATCTATTATTTTAATGGGTGAGGTAAGGTTCATTAATGGAAGGGGAAGGGAGGGAAAGTAATATATTTATCTTGCCCTTGTTTGGAAGGGAAGGAAAGTTCAAAGGGATGAAAATGAAGGTTAAATATACAAATTTATAAAAATATCCTCTTATTTTTTTAATAAATCTACATGTGAAAATATAAATAAGGATAAAATTGGGATAATTTTTCTTTACCCTTCCTTACACCCCACCCTTAAAAAATAAATCTATTATCTTAACCATCCTTAATGTTAGATCCTACTAATATGAAAATATAAATATAATTACATAAATTATAGATATACTATGAGATAGATTTTGGAACGGAATCGAGTCGAGTCGATCTTTGAATGTTTGAGTTTGGCTCGTTTATAATCGAGCCGAGCTCAAACTTTATTTAACGAATATATTCATGGCTCACGAGCTTATTCGAGCTTTTATCGAGCCTAAACAGAGCTTAATAAATATAAATTATAAATTTAAATATTAATTAAAAACTAAATTATATATTTATATAAAATTATAATATTCTTGTTAAAATTTATAATTTTATTCTAATAAATAAATTTAATATATTTGTCTATATTTTTCACAAGTAAAGTGTAAAACATAATACCACGCCATGCCACGCCACGCCACATGACGAATCAACCCTCTTTAAAGTTCCAAGGAAGATGTGGCTACTCAGTCAGTGGCTTTCACGTAATTTTCTACTCTGCTGCGCCTTCTTATGACCCCTTCTTTCCTTTTATAGAAATCTCCCCGTTTACCGTTGTGTTATAAGATAGAATTCCCACTCCCCTCGGTAAACTGCTCGACCATTACCCACTCGACAGCCTGGCAAAAGGCTACGTTTAAAGTTACCCATTACTTTTCGAAATCTACGCCTTCCTTGTGTCGTTCAATTGGGAGAGACAGCTACGAGTACGGATTGAGTAAATGGGCGTGGATTTAGAACTCCAACTTCGAAACAGTATCGCGTACCATATCATATCCACCCGCAGGCCGTAACCGGGTCAGGCCCGTGAGGTGGGCCCCGCTTTTGTGACGCTGCGTGACGTCGGTGGTCCCGGCGGGTGCAGAACGCAGAGTTTCGCCCGTGGGAAGCAGGAAGTTAGCAGCTGCATTGGCCTCGCTCCCGTGCGGCCGCAAATCGAGATTGACACTACGGTTAACTGCATATCTTTTTACTATACGAACAACATTCCTGTCGTCCATCGCCTGGATCAGAGTGAACGGACGGTCGATGGCCAGTCCGAATTTTAATGCTATTTATTATCGTTTGTCCCTGGAAAATATAATTACCATTTTGCCCCTAATGTAAGCCCCCTGCTTCGTGTCTCCATTTAAGTATCGACTCGCAACGGGCGGAGACTACCCTCTCCCTGTCTTCCGCTCTGCGGCGGCGAATCGATCTCTGCGAGGTGTTCTCGATGGTCGTTTCCGCGATCTGAAACTGATCTGGTTGTGCCGGCTGACAGATCCTCGTTTCTTCGCTCAATTTTTTGGTCGCGCGATGACCCATTCTGGGCGATCGGACGGACCGTCCCTTCGATCGCCGTCGGCGGATCTGGAACCTTGGCGATGCCCTCGATCGATTCTCTAGTAGGTGTTTGTCTTGGGATGTTTGATTTGTTGTGGAGGAGGAGACATTTCCTTTCTTGTTGTTTTTTTTCTTGGCAACATTTGATTAAGTGGATTTGATTCTGATTCACAGGTTATGCCTGTAGTTGGCCTTCTGATGTCGAAGCTTGTTCTTGGATCTGGAGATCTGGGGTTCCTTATTACTAGCTTAGATACATGATACCATTTTTTTCGTGGGGATTTAGGCAAGGAGCGGATGATGCGCTGAAAATGATTGTGACCAATTGAGATTAGTTGGCCATTATCCAATGAGGTAAAATCACATCTATGACCATTTACTTGATCAATTTTCCGGGCAACGTTTCTGTTTTATCTGTCTATTGGTATATAAGACATTCTGCATTTGATTGATTGCTCATTAGTCGAGGGAATATTCCAGCTCTCGACCAAAAAGATGCGTGCTTGCTATGAAAAAAATATGATATAATGTCTTTCCATTCAATTAATTGGAACCATAAAATCGTGGTATTGTGTGAACTGCAATCGAACTGGTTCATTGGAGAGTTGTATAGTGAGCTTCATCTGCAGTAGGACTATTTTGCTGTTTCATCCTAAATAATATATGGCACTTTTATATGTGTATCACTTTTGTGCACATGTCCACTTTGTGGACGAACTAAACATTTATGGACCTATATTGTTGATCAGAGAAAAAATGAAAGCAACTATATGAACCCAGGTTGAACTCAAAAAGGGCTCTGCCTATAACTTTTAAACACCGTGTCCTGAACTCAGGTTACTCATATTCATGGTTAAGCTGTGAAAGTTCTAATGTTTAAGCTGGGTCGCTGTGGTTCTATGAGATTCAGGAGATCGAAACTTGATACTTCATAGAAATCACATTATTGTGGCGTATATTGCATCAAAGAGTATATCCAAATGTAGACTCCCTAAAATCACATCAGAATCAGTAGTGAACTTGACAGGGTAATTATTTATTTTTCATATAGTTAGATGGCTAACTTTTTTCCAATGCATATAGTTAGAAAATATACACAAAATTTGGTTCTAGAGGTACTAACTGTTTTGGGAAACCTTATCTATTGCTAAATTGCAAAAAAAAAAAAAACTTGTTTTACTTTGAGCGGCAGTTGGTTATTTACAACACATATTTGGAGGTAGAGGAATATCTTTTGCACCATATTGTGAATTTTCTCCCATATGTTTGAGGAAATCTCTTTTAGTTGCAACATAATGTCAATCTTTTTCCATAGGTATCCATCTAATAAATGAACATCTTGGAATTTCAATTCTTACAAAAATTCATCTCCCGAACTGTCAAATGAAAAGTAATATACTAGATGACTTAACTTATTGTTAAAAAACATAGTGATCATATCTCTTTTGCTAACTCCACTGTGATGATCTATATATTCTCTAGATATGTCGTTCTAGTATGCCTATTCATGTTGTTGGACTACAGATATGGTTAACGAAGGCTCAAAATAGATGGTTCTGCCATAAGTTTGGAGTTAAAGGCCATATACTCTATACCAATATCTACAGTGGTTCTCATGTGTAGGAAAGGTCAAATTTCCTGTTTGACGACTTAACTATGATTTCACTTGATGCTTTTGCTACTAGCCTTCATGGTGTTGATGTTATTTGGAAGTTCATCTTTGTATAGATTTGTATTGCTACAAAACCAACCAAAAACTAGAACTTGATGTGGTCAATTTATTAGTTTAATTTATGTATGAATTCAAGGAACCCATCTTGTCATCATTGCTTTAGATGATGTCAAAACTACTCAATTCCTATACAAGAATTCAATTGGGGAGGCAGAATTTGTTCACCTTTTTAATTAGTTAATGATTTCAAGTCATCTTCAGCATGAATTTCTGTACCATGATTTGTGTATGCACACATGCACATACTTTTCTATATGTTCACTTAGTAATATCTGCTTTGCTGGTTGTCTATAGTTGTATATATGCTATTTATTGTTTTTTCTCCAATTGTATCTCTTTCTATGTATATTTCCTCACATTCATCTTTCCCTAATTTTTTATTTTGAAGCAGTGTTGAATTGACTCAAGCATTCATGTCATCCCATATTCCAACATTGTCTGAAAAGCATGAAAGTGGAATAACAAAATCCTTGTTCCGTACATTGTCTGAAAAGTATGGTACAACAAAATCCTTGTTCTGAATTTAAATTCATGGTGTTGGGTCTTTTGTATTTTTGGTTCAACTATAACATCCATGTGTCGAGTCCTCTTTCCCTATATGCACTATAAGTAGAATTTCGCCCCCACGGGCTGGATCAGCTGGAAGGGTGCCTGACGCTTGCAACGGAGGTTCAGGGGTCGAGGGTCGCCAGTTGCACACGGGCGTAAAATCTTGGTCTGTTGCGCTTTAAATTCCACTCGACCCCCAGTCACCCCTCCTGCCTAGCTTAACCGTGATTTACTCCCTCTGGATATCTGTGGGGCCGGACCCAGGGGGCCGCTAAGGTGGCGGTTCCACCTTTTGCAACTATAAGTAGAATTTCCTTGGCATATATGCTGACCTTCACCATATCTTTGGTCCATTTTTTGACATCCATGTACGACTCTTCTTTCCTCGCTTTGTACTGTAGGTTGGATATTTTGAATATACATGTGCACTATTTTTCATCTTCATCATATTTTAACTTGGTTGTAAAGCGTAGTAGTTATTTGGATCTTGGGATGCCAAACCATTGGTTGCTTGAAAATAAGATTATTTAAGCAAAATGCAAATGTAACAGCATTAGGTTCATTTTGGTGAAAATGGACAAAATTATCAACATGAGTTATATGATCTTTTTTTTTTTGTTACAAGACATTAATTCACATTACCAAGGTTTACCATTTCATGGACAAGCTACCAATACCTCTCTGCCATATGCATAATTGGCTGGCCCCAGAAGTTTATATGGCCATGCGCCTATCATCTTCCACACATCATTGTTTGGTGCACCTTTCTCTTTCTAGTATTGTACTTGCCAAAGGTTTTTTTTTTCCTATTCCCTGTACATAGTCTAGTGCAAAATAGTTGTTTCTAGCATATACCTTGAAAGTACTAAATTATACAATAGTTCTTGGTAATTGGTATAAATGGTTGTACCCCTGCTGCCTGTTCTACATTAAAAACCTCACAGTTAAAACTGTGAAATTCTCACCTATTTTGGAGTCTATCGGTTAATTTATGCAAGCTTGGACTTGCAAGTACAACTACTTCCATCATATGAATTACTGCTAAATTTCATGGGTCAGGTGACATCAATCTGATCTTTGTGATCCATTCCTCAATTAGCATAATGTCTGGTTGTTATTTGGCCTATTATGCATTCACAGTAATAGTTGATGGTGGTAACTCTTGTATTTCTCTTCTTTCCTGAAGTCAAATCTCTAGTTTTGTTATTTCAGTTTTATTATGTTTTTTTTTATATGCCATGAAGTTGTATGTAACCTTAGCATTTGGAAATAATATCTACACTTGTGATTTAATTATGTTTCCTTTTTCTTAAGAGCCTAATATTTTTTTTCAGTGATCTCTGTATAATTGCGTGACTGCTGATAGTCAAGGTACTCATGCAAGGAACCCTCAGAGGAATGGAACTACAACTTGGCAAGCTGGGAACCATGAGTGCCACTCTAAATTATCTATTACAGATTTTAGGATCTTTTAGTCCGGATTGTGGTTCTTTGCACAAGTATTTATTGGATTGCTTACTTTTAACAAATAATCGGAGCTTATTGGGGGAGGAGAAGGATATGTTTGACAAAGATGTGAATGTTGATAGCTTGAATATTAGAGGCTTAAAAGGTAAAAGGCTTACTGTGAAGATTCAAACTGGAGATAGTCGTACTGATCAAAGATCGAATGATAGTTTTTTTCCTGGACTCTATGATGATGTTGCACTAGTTTGTTTGGCCTTCATATGTAGGTCTGATTACCCTTCACTTGCCTGTCTGAATAGAAGGTTTAACTCACTGATTCGTAGTGGTTGTCTTTATAAATTAAGGAGACAGCACGGTGTTATGGAACACTGGGTTTACCTGGCATGTAGTTTGATGCCTTGGGAAGCATTTGATCCTTTCAGGCGCAGATGGATGAGGTTGCCAAGGATGCCATGTGACGATTGCTTCTCTTGTGCAGATAAGGAATCTCTAGCTGTGGGAACCCAGCTACTTGTTTTTGGCCGTGAAGTAATAGGCTTCGTTATTTGGGTGTACAGTTTGATAAGGCGTGACTGGTCTAGATGCAAACCTATGAACTTACCTCGTTGCCTTTTTGGATCTGGAAGCTCTGGGGAAATCGCTATTGTTGCTGGCGGAAGTGATTCGCTTGGACGCACTTCAAAGTGTGTGGAGATGTACAATTCGGAGACTGGTGCTTGGGAGACTCTACCAGATATGAATGTCCCAAGGAGATTATGTTCTGGCTTCTTTATGGATGGAAAATTTTATGTTATAGGGGGCATGTCAAACCATACAGATTCTTTAACCTGTGGTGAGGAATATAATCTTCAAACAAGGACATGGCGAAGAATTAGGGACATGTATCCTGGTGGTAATCGAGCTACTCAATCCCCTCCTCTTGTTGCTGTTGTAAATAATCAGCTTTATGCTGCAGATCAATCTACAAATGAGGTAAAGAAGTACGACAAGGCAAATAACATCTGGAACGTTGTAAGGCGATTGCCTGTGAGAGCCGACTACTCAAATGGTTGGGGCCTTGCTTTCAAAGCATGTGACGATAAACTGTTAGTGATTGGTGGCCATAGAGGACCTCAAGGTGAAGTAATTATTCTGCACTATTGGCGTCCTGAAGATGGAAATGCAAGTGGAGCAGAGTGGGATGTGCTTTCTATTCGAGAAAGAGCTGGCGCTTTTGTCTACAATTGTGCAATAATGGGTTGCTAATTCAAATATCAATTTGATATTATTCATGGATTACTAAGAGTTGGGCATATTCAATTCATGGAACCACTTATTTGGCTGGGTAATTTTTTATTTTCTTTTTTTTGCTTCCAAGTACCTCTACATGATAATTTGTAGTCAGGCGATTTATGCTACTTTGTGCTCTTGCAATTTAAGGTCTCTAGACACAAAGTAACCATTGAATTAATCTGGATGCTTCTTTTTTCTTACTCTAAACTCCCATTCAGTTGCATTCTTTATGCTTGTTCATTTGATCTTCTTAAATTAAGATTTGCTTAGCAATGTTTTTTTTGGCGACTACAAGTTTATATTGCAACTAAGATCTCTCTCTTATTTCCTGTGTTGTGCTCTCTTATTCTGAGTTTAAGGAAAAAAAATTGAAAAGAAAGGGAATCCTTCCTATTTGAAAGTTATATAAACTTACAGGTTGACAATGTTTTTTACAAACCTTTTTACTTGATAGGTGTCATTGTCTATATGACATCTAATTCCAGCGTAAACATGCTTTGCTGGAACTAAAAAAGACCATAATTACGCTGAATTTCCTATGCATTTGGATACTAAATCAGTGATATCATCATAACCATATACATTTTACCAAGTTTAAAAAAAAACATTATTATATGTATTGGATATGTCTGTTATTCATGTTTATTTCAAGTAGCCATTAATATATTATAATAATTGTTGATTTAATTTATTCGAGTTAAACTATGATAATTTTAATTATGTGCATAGTTCTTTAAATTAGATAATAACATTTTTTTAATTGATATATTTATTGATACTATGCCGCACAACTGCACATTATATCTATGTAATTAATTAGCAATCTGAAAATCGTCCCCTATTAGTTTAACATGTTATTTTGGAAACTAGTTTGTACCAGTAAATATTGCATTGGAAATTTTATACGAATTGCTTATGTTGTAGTTTATTTCTCCAATCTAATTCTGTTTTAGGTTGGTAAATGTTATTTTATACAGCCTATTTATTTTGTATTTTCCTGATCAGTGTGTTGATATTAATAGAGATCAATATATCATAATTAATATATGACTATAAATAGAGAGGTGACTGTAAATGGAGAGGAATTGATTCTTATAAATTAGCCTTTAATTGTTGTAAATTCATTTATTTATTGAATAAGTGGGTGAAATAAAAAGACATCAAGACATTCCATCAAGAAAAGTTATCATGGTATTAGAGTCTCATCTCAAGAGTTTTAGAATTTATGTTATTGCTCTTTTGGAGTTTTAGGTCGCTGTACAAGCTTAGTCTGGTTTCATTAGTATTTTGGTTAAGGTTGCTTGATATTTTAGGAGAGAGCTCACTGTTTTGGTAAAAAAAAATTCTTGAAGTCAGTATTAGGTTTGTTGTCTCTCTATTTGTGGTGTTCTTCTTGTCTACTAAAATGACTGGTAGCAATTATAAGTTGTGTTAAATTTACAAGAAAAAATTATCCAACATGGAAATTTCAATTTTGATTATTTGTTATTGGAAAAGAATTATGGGGATATATTGATGACACTAATCTAGTTCTTACAGATATTACTCAATTAGTCCAATGGAAAATTAAAAATGCTAGAGTGATATCTTAGATTATTAGATCATGTGATTCTCATATTATTCTTAACTTATATCCTTATAAATTTACTTAAACAATGTGGGAACATTTTAAAAAAAAATTACAATTAAAATAATTTAGCTACAAAATTTAATGTGAGATTGTAAACAATATACAAAAGAATCTAGCTATTCAAATACTATTCTAATTTTCAAAATTTATGGACTGAATTTTTTGATATAATTTGTACTAATGTGTCCAAAGATTTTATAGCTCATGTATTGGTTGTACATGAGATTAGCAAACATGATCAATATTTGATGAAACTTGGATCAAATTTTGAAAATGTTCATTCTAATTTATTGAATCGTCGTCCTCCTCCTATCTTGGGCATATGCTTTAGCGAGTTGCTCCGTGAAGAGTAACACCTTCTTACACAAACTACTATCTAACAAAAAGAGATGATGACAACATATATAGCATTTTCGACTCAAGAAAAAGGCAAGGGCAAAGATATAAGTAAAGTTAAATGTTTTAGCGGTAGGAATATGGATTGCTATAAATTACACTATTTGTTTGTAATTATTACAAAAATCAAGGGTACATCATCAAAGAGTGTTTAATTTGTCTTTAGAATCGTTAAGCTATTGCTTTTCAAACAAATGTTGGTAACTCTTCTACGGCACCAATTCAAATTAGTTTCTCGACAATGTCAACAATCAATCAAAATGCTCAAACTAGTGTTCTTACTCTTGAAATGATGCAACAAATGATAATTTCAGTGCTCTCAGATTTGGGGCTTCAAGGTATTGGTAATCCTTTATCTAAGTCTTGACTTGTTGATTCTGTGACATCAAATCGCATGACTAGTTTAACTAATTTGCTAAAACAATATTTGCTCTTATCATGGTGTGAGTGACTATCATCGTTGTAGCCATTATAATAAGATTTTGACAATATGTGAATTTAAAAAAATCATTACTCTCAATTTAGTATATCACATTGATGTTTGAGGGCATTAATATATTTAAGAACATTAGATGAGTACATAGAATTTAATTTGAAGTGATTCGGAGTTTTCTAGATTCATTAGTAAATTTTGGACAAAATCAGCTGACGGACTTTCGCCATTAAAAAAATCAAAAATATAGTGATACTGTCTGAAAGCGAGAAGGTAGAAAGATAGGGATGTAGCGGCTTCGCTGACCGGCTATAGATCCCGCTCCGCTGTACAAAACAACTAACGTCAGTGCCGAGCCAAAGAATGAGTTCATAGCGTTGGCCCTCCGACGCTCAAGTCAGTTACCAGAATAGTGGAAGAAAGTGGAGCAATAGTAACTCTAGCGCAAATAATGAATCTCACGTACTTTCGCTGGTGATGGATCTCCTTTATATAGAGTCCTGGCGAGCGACGTGCACACTCCTCGAGGCATGGACACATTATCCAATATGTCCTATGAAGAGACCTATCAAGAAAGTACCTCTGACAGCATACCTTAATAGGACATGCATATCTCTGACAAGACAGTAGAAGCTTCCGCCGTACGATCCGCCTGTCGATCATGCCTCATGTCAGCGGTACTAGTTCCCAAAAGGATATCGAGAGATATGACAATGGTCCCGTTGCTTGGCTGAGTGGAGTAGCCCCTCAGTCGGGACTCCCCCGCTCCATCCATGGCCAGCACCCGCTGCTTGGACGAGCCGGGTAGCCACTCGGTCGGGACTCCTCCGCTCTATCGGCCTTAGTTGCTCTTCCTTACGGTGGTTGTGTACTAACATGCCTTCCCCCGTTCAGACAAGTTATCCAGTCTCCTCAGCGTCCTGCTATTCCACACTAAATGTCGGATTATTTTATCATATTATCCCGAGCTGGATGGGTGGTCCGCTCGGCCATGTCTCCCACTAGTCGGGCATTGAATGCCCTGACCGGCCGTTGCAATTTTCCTCCATTCAACCCTTTGACACCCTGGCGTTGGCCACCTTGACTTTGACCTCCTCCTTGGTAGTTAACCCTGTGCTAGGTGGGCCTCCCTATATTGCTGCATCACAAGTCTTTCCCTCAAGTGTAGTCGAAGGAGGTTGCAAGTCTGACTGACTGAACAAGTATTGTCTCCGGTGTCTTACATGACCGATTGGACCCTACATATGCTCCCTAATTTTTGATTGACACAAACATCTTCGCCATTGGGTTTCCTTTCGCCAGGCTGGGTCTGTAACTGTCGCTCGGATCACATCTTCCCAAGCAGATGATGCATCGACCGTTCGACTATGTGCAAATCCACTATCTGTGCCCGGCCAGGGTGATGGGAGACAACACTTGACGAATTTTCTTCTTTCCTTAAGCTCCCTCGGCTGAGCGTGTGCAAATCTCTGATAATTATGACCAAGCACTCGGTCATACTTTTTAATTAAGTCGCATTAATACCTTCTGATAGCTAAACGCCACGTGTCTTACTTTCTGTCATCGCACATTTGACATGACAGCCTGATATCTGCTGGCGACATGACAGGTGCCTTTTCAATTTAACGGTTGGATCTTCTCCTGGTTTTTGTAACCCTGGATCGGATGGTTCAAGTCGATCAGTCATGAGGTTTGTAAACCTCTCTTGTGTCGCCGTCTTCTTCCTTCCTCACACTTTCGTCTTCAAGCTTTCTACGGGACGCTTCGCTTCTTCTTCCTCTCCGACGATCTTTCCTGTAAGCTCCTTCACTTTTTCTCATTTAAATATGTTCATTGGTCTTCCTTGACCTCGTTATCGATGGCCAGTTCCTCGCAACCACTCGTCCTCGTCCCTGAGCTCTGATATACTTCCGCCAAGTCCAGGTTCGACGGGGACGACATTAAGAGTTAGAAATCTGCCTGCCAATTTCCTTCCGGCTACCAAATTGCTATTCCTTCTGCCTTTGACCGGCCACATGAATCACCACCGGATTTTTTATGTTTCTTTAAGGATCAGTTAACTGTTGGTCTGCGGTTTGTTCATCCTTTCTTTTTCGCAGTTTGTAAATACTTTCATATTTCTCTTAATCAATTGGTGCCGAACTCCTTTAGGTTGCTGTGCGGGGTCATAGTTTTGTTCCGCCTGCACAACATCCCTTTGACTTCTCGGCTCTTTCATTACTTTTATTATCCAAAACTATTCGAGCCGGGAACGTTTTTGTTCGAAGCCTGAGTGGACTTGGTCTTCTTTGACAAAATGTTGTCCTCCAATAAGCATTTGAGGGATCACTACTTCTTTGTTCACTTTTTCGAGCAGCCAGACTTCTCGACCGACTGGCAGCTGGAAGTGATAAGTCCACCATTGCTCAGGGAGTACAAAAGTCAATTGAACTATCTCCAGACAACTTCAAGATTAGTCAGTCAGAAGTACCACATTCATAAGTTGCTGCTGAAGGGTATCATTTACGTGTTCGGCTTGAGTCCAATCCACACGAAGCTTTCGTCCAACCTAGGTATGTTCTTTCTTTCCCCAATCTTTGAATCTAACTGATTTTTTCTCCTTTTTTGCAGCTCGAATCATGTTGCGAGGACGTCTAACTGGAAAGAGCAAGCTTGCGGACGCGGAGATCAACGTCGCGACCGTGGCCAAGCTAGAGAGCATTGGCCTGCTGTTGGTCGGCTCCCACGAGGATCCGCTCGGTGACGATCAGGGAACGCAAGCGCTGGGGAGCGGAGGGGGAGCCAGCCAGACGGCTGCTAGCGGAGCTGCTACTACAACGGGCCTTCCTCTCGAATGGTTGTTGATACTTCCGATCACGGTGGCTTCGGAGTCAACCAATTCCAACGAACCCCTGCTACAGCGAAAGAGATGTCGCGCGGAAGCGTCCTCCCATTCCACCACTTCCACCCTACAGACTCTAGCACGAGGCGATTTGAGACCATCCTCCGAGCGAGGTGAGACATCTATGCCCGCTCCTCCTGAATAAGCAGAGGTAGCGCTTCACACCTCCCTTTCATCAGACCGGACATCGTCCTTGTCCAGGCTACTACAAGGGACCATTTGTGCACCGTCAGTCGCCTTCATGCCACCTCCACTTTACCGACGACCCAAGTGTCACGAATCTGACTGGTGCCCTCGTCCCGATCTACGAATAGGGCGACCTCGGAACCCTCTGACCCGAATGGCCAGAGGCAAATAACAATGATTATCCATTTGCTGACCGACGAACGGGGTAAATGACATGGCGTCCCGTACCCCCCAAGCACCAGATAAGGATCCAGGGGTCGTTCACACAAATATGGGTCGATGCTCGGGCCCATGCAACGGTCATCTCTCCAGGGGAACTCACTAACAGTCACACCCAGATGTCCACTAGGTATGTATGCTGCCTCGATACTTACTTCTTTTTATCGGCTCGACCCTTACAATTTCCCTACTGCTGTAGTTCTGGGTAGAGAGTCTGGCCATGTGTCATTGGCTCTCCTATTTGGAGCACAAAGTCCAACAGTTGCACGCTCCGAGCGGCCAATCAGCAGCTTCAGAGGTACGCGTGGAGCAGTTGACTGCTGAGGCCGCTCAACTAAAGGTCAGTCTGCAAAAAAGTGCCAAGCTATTGGAGGCAAAGAAGGGAAAAAGCGTCGAGCAGGCTACACAACTGGCGAGGCTTAATAAGAAGGCCATCTTCTTCGAAGCGAAGATCCACTCGGCCAACACCAGGAAGCTCTGAGCTATCGTGGATTTAGAGATCAAGAACAAAGAAGCTCGAGTCCTGGCTCAGAGTCTGAAGGGGACGGAGGCGACACTGAACGCCGAGCGTGAGAGTTGGGCGGATGAGAAGGCAGTGGTGCAGGAAAAGCTAGACGCTAAGGATGCTGCTCTAACTTCCATGAAAGTCAAACTGGAGGCCTCCCGAATGGCTTTGGAGGTTTATCAAGGCGCCGAGTCACGCCGGTTCAAGACGATGAAGTGGGATTACCTCCGCTCGGATCCTTTCAACGACCGACTCACTGACTCAGTACTCCGTCTCTTCAATCTGGCCATTAATGGAACGCTCGACCAGCTCAAGGATGACGGCTACATACCGACCGCCTTGATTAACAAGGTCATCAGCCAGGATAAGCTGACCGAGTCGCTGCCCGACAATGTGTTGGACTATCTCGAGTGAGTCCGCCTCTTGCGAAGTTTGCCTCTTTTTTATACTACCCTTTGGTATCTTGTATAAATTTTCTAAGTGTTAATGAAAGTTTGCCCATTCGGCGTACCTTTGTTTGTCCGAGTATGTTTATTCAAGCATCGCCCCACATCGCCATTCGACATTTCCTCGCTTGTTTGATTTGGCATTTGTTTAATCATGCATTACCGTTTAGGCTCGAGTAGGACTACGAACCATTTACCATTTTACGGAAAAATTCTAAGTGCAGCTCCATGGCCTACCGATCGGTGACTTAACTAGTCCCTGAGATGTCGAGCGATCACTTCAACGCTGCCAAGCAGCCTTTTCAAGAGAAACTATTGCTTCTCAAAGCAGCATGCGTGCCAGCTAGCCTTATTCTCGGCTCAGATGTTCATCGATCGACTGCTCTTGTCGCAAATTTAGTTTAAGATAAGCCGATTGGATGTAAGTCGCTGTAGACTCGGGTTTATAGTAGTCACTCGGCTGTTGATTTGTCAACTTGGGTTTAAGGTCGCCGCTCGACCGTCGGTGAAGACCAGGGTTTAAGATCACCGCTCGATCGTCAGTGAAGCCCAAGGTTTAAGGTCGTCGCTCGACCGTCGGTGAAGACTAGAGTTTAAAGTCGCCGCTCGATTGTTGATCAAGACTAGGGTTTAAGGTCACTGCTCGACCGTCGGTGAAGATTAGGGTTTATGGTCGCTGTTCGACCGTTAACGGAGACTTGAGTTTAAGGTCACCACTTGACCGTTGACGAAGACTTAGGTTTAACATCGCCACTCGATAGTTGATGAAGACTTGGGTTTAACTTCGTCGCTCAACGGTTGACGAAGACTTGGGTTTAATGTTGCCGCTAGATAGTTGATGAAGACTTTGGTTTAACGTCTCCGCTCGACGATTGACAAAGACTTGGGTTTAACGTCTCCGCTCGACGATTAATGAAGACTTTGGTTTTAACATCACCGCTCGACGGTTGATGAAGACTTGGGTTTAACGTCGTCACTCGATGGTTGACAAAGACTTGGGTTTAACATCGTCGCTCGACAGTTGACGCAGACTTTGGTTTAATGTCGCTGATTGATGATTGGTTTGCGTAGACAAGAGTTTATAGTTGTCGCTTGGCTTTTAACTTGGCTAATTGACACAAGAGTCTTTAACACTTGGGATTTTTATTCATTCTCACCCTGCATCCACAAGGCATACACTTACACAAGTACATATGTATTTACTTATCCACCTCTCACCCGACCCTATAGGATTGGAGATGGTTCGCGCTCCAAGGTCATTCAAACTTTATTTCCTCCTCATCTTGTAGGTAGTAGGCTCCCGAGCTAAGCTTTTGCCTAACCTTGTAAGGTCCCACCCACGGGGCTTCGAGCTTGGGAACGTCGTCGACTGGCTTTATTTTTTTCAACACCAGATCACCAACTTGGAAGGACCTTGGGATCACCCTCTGGTTGTAATTTTGCTTCATTCGCTGCATGTACGCGGTGAGCCAGACGGTGACCCTATCCTGGGCTTCATCCACCAAATCGAGCTCCATGAGTCTTCGCTTGGCGTTCCCCTTATCGTAGAGTTACACCCAATTAGATTTGACTCTGACCTCGACAAGGACCACCGCCTCACCGTCGTACACCAGTTAGAATGGAGTGACGTCGATTGCCTCCTTTTGTGTCATGCAAAGAGACCACAGGACACTGGGGAGTTCATCAACCCAGCTACCTCCTACGTGGTCGAGCCGAGCTCGTAAACCTCTGAGGATCTCCCGGTTGGTGACTTTCGTCTGGTCGTTGCTCTGAGGGTAAGCCACTGAGGTGAAGGCTTGTTGAATGTCATAGTCTTCGTACCACTCCTTGAGCCTCCGTCCAGCGAACTGCTTCCCGTTGTCTGAGACGAGCCGACGAGGGATGTCGAACCGGCATAAGATGTTCTGCCAAATAAACTTGATGACTATATATTCAGTTATTTTTGCTAGCGGCTTGGCTTCCACCCATTTTGAAAAATAATCCACTGTGATGAGTAGGAATCTTCACTGAGCGGTCACTATTGGGAATGGTCCAATGATATTCATGCCCCATTGGTCTAACAGGCAAGACACCGTGAATGCCTTCATCTCCTCGGTCAGTCGGTATGGGATGTTGTGATATATTTGGCATGAGAGATAGATGGCTACTGTTCAAGCAGCGTCTTCTTGAAGTGTGGGCCAGAAATATCCGACGAGGAGGATCTTCCGGGCTAGTGATCGATCGCCCATATGACTTCCACAGGAGCCCTGATGCACTTCTTGGAGGATGCACTCTATGTCTTCTGATGCAACACACTTGAGTAGCGGCCTCGAGAAAGCCCGCTTATAAAGCAGGTCCTCGATCAGCGTAAATCGCCCAACTATCTTTTTCAATAGACGAGCTGCTTCCTGATCAGCTAGGGTGTCTCCTGATCGGAGGAATTCCATCAACGGTGTCCTCTAGTCGCTCAGAAAGGAGATTCCCTCCATCCGATCAATGTGCGCCACCAGTGAGACATGCTCGATCAATTGACTTATCACGACCGGAGATAATGAATTGGCTAACTTAGCCAGTTCGTCTGTTGGCGGGTTGTCGTCTTGGGTGATCTTCTGTATAATGGCTTCTTGGATATTTGCATTTAGCTTCTTGAAGGCTTTTGCATATAGCTTGAGTCGGGAGCTGCTTATTTTGAACGTCCCTGATAACTGCTGAGCGGCTAACTGAGAGTCCAAGTGGATGAGGATTTTTATAGCTCCGACGTGTCGAGCTGTGTGTAAGTCTGCTATCAAGATTTTATATTCGGCTTCATTATTGGTGGCTCGATAATCCAGACAAACGGACAATTGCATTCTGTCCTCCCGCGGTGAAATCAACAGAATGTCGATCCTGCTGCCTTGCCGAGTTGGCGAGCCATCGATGTAAATTTTCCAAGTTTCATCTGGTTCGATATTCTGAAATTCGGTGGCGAAGTCAACTAAGGCCTGGGATTTAATCGTCGTTTGGGACTGATATTGAATGTCGAACTCACTCAACTCGGTTGTCCACTTGATCAGCATCCCCAATGCCTCTGGTTAAAAAGGACCCTCCCCAGGGCGTTGTTGATCATCACGATGATCGGATGCACCAGGAAGTACCGGCGGAGTCTCCGAGCGGCTAGAACCAACGCGTATGCTAATTTTTCAAGACAGGTGTAGTGGGATTCTGCATCTTTCAATATATGACTCAAAAAATACACAGGTTGTTTGTTCGTGGCCATTTTGCTTAACCAATGTCGAGCCAACCACATACTCGATGAATGACAAGTAGGTTCAGAGCGGCTCGTCGATGCTCGGCTTGTCCAATACAGGCAAGGAGTTGAGGTACTACTTAAGCTCTTCCAACGCCTTATCATGTTGGATCGAGATGCGCTAGAGGGAGGGGGGCTGAATAGCGCTCGTGGCTTTCACGCGTTTCGGATTCGTAAAACTGTCGAGTTAAAGCAGCGGAAATAAAAGACAACAAACGCGAACACAAGTATTTACTTGGTTCGGAGCCTAAGGTGACTCCTACTCCAAGGCCCGCGATCGTTGATCGCTTTCTGTGGGCAACAACTATATCGCGCAAAGAGAGTACAAATTTGTATTACAATAAGTGCAATAATAAAAAATAATTATACCAACGACAGAATCAAAATCTCGGAGCTTCGGGTCGTCGGGGACTTGTAACAGCACTTCAGGACATCTTTTGGAGCAGCACGTTGTAGTAGAAGCACTTGAGAATTGTAATCCTGCTGCTGCCTCGAACACCCCTTTTATGCACTGCAAAGCCCTTCCGAGGCGCCACAAAGCAGCCAAGTCAGCTGCATGGATCAGCGCTGAAATCTTCTCCTTTGATCCACTTGAGGGCGGCTCCAAGCTGGTCCAAGGCGCCTCCAAGCTGTGGTCCAAGGCGCCTCCAGCTCTGCCGCGCAGACTTCAGCTCCTTTGCACCCGAGGCACCTCCAAGCTCGATGGAGGTGCCTCGGACACTGTTCATCCGAGACTGGCCTTGCTCATTTGTCCCTGTAAAGCATGTTAGTTCACAAAACACACACATACCCTGCAAGACAAAGTTAGCACACATAAAATATAGTAAAAGCAGTATTTGACAGTCGTTGGACTGTCCGGGTCTAACTTCGGATCTCCGACCGGAAATCCTAGGTCAACCCGACGCCTACTGTTCCCTCTATGGGGAACACGTCCTCACCTACTCTCCTCAGGAGAGATTACCTGATGCCAGTCTGATCCTCCAGACCGACTGGACTTTTCTCCTAGAGTTATCACCCCCTAGGACCTAGGGTTACCGCCCCCTAGGGTTTTTCTCCACCTAGGGCTACCACCCCCTAGGACCTAAGGTTCCCCCCCTCTTAGGATTTTCCTCCACCTAGGGTTACCACTCCCTAGGACCTAAGGTTGCCGCCCTTTAGGGTTTTCCTCCACCTAGGGTTACCATCCCCTAGGACCTAGGGTTTCCACCCCCTAGGGTTTTCATTCACCTAGGGTTACCACCCCCTAGGACCTAAGGTTACCATCCCTTAGGATTTTCACCTACCTAACCGCAGTTAGGACTTTCCTAAAATACTTATTCAAGTACGTTAGACAACAATTAATCTTAACTTTGAACCTTTTGTCATTATCAAAACTCGGGTTCGATCGTCGAATGCTTCCTGCACCAACAATCTCCCCCTTTTTTATTATGGCAACCGAAATTCAAAGTTAAGTAAAAAATTGCAATAATGATCTTTAAAGTTTAAGACGCATAAGTAGGCTTAAGTAAATAAATGAAACAAAACTTAAGCCTTTGACGATGTAAGGCTCCCCCTTAATAAGAGCCCTTTAATTTGAATAAGTTGCTTTGAATTTTCCTACTACTCTCCCCCTTTGTCATACATCAAAATAAATAAGGGGGTAACAGGGAATTTGTGATTAATGGCTTTAACTTTGACTTTTCAAAAAATATTTAGGAAAGATAAAGGCCTTAATATAAATAGAGAGATAAAGACTTAGCTTTTTGAAATTATAGTCTTGTAAAACGTTTAGCTAAGTAATTGTTTAAGGATTCATAGATAAGAAGTACTTAGGTAAATTATTTTAGCTAGATTTTGAAAAAAAAATTTAGCTAAACTTGAGAAACTTTTTCGAAAAATGCTTAATTCCAATAAAACTTTTCTCAAAATTGGCTAAGTTTGAAGGCATTTTATAAAAAGTACTTAATTCAATTCAAAAAGGTCTTTTGAAAAAAAACATTTGGCTTAGCTAATTTTGAAAATGGCTATAGAAGTCACTTAGCTAAAATGTTAGCAAGTTTTTTGAACAACACTTAGTTGAAAACATTGAATTTTGAAAAATCCTTTAAAAGATAGTTTAAATTTGAAAAGATGCTTTAGCAAAAATTGAAATAACTTTGAAAATGTTATTAGAAAATATAACTAAAGTTGAAAAGTACTTAGCTTTGATTTTGAACTGAAAAAATACTGAATTTTAAAAAGTGCTTTAAGAAGAGATAAATATGTAAAATTGTAACTAAGGTCATGTTCACATAATTTCAAGAAGCCCTAAAGTCCAAGCATGAGTATCTTAAGAATATTAAAATTAAACACTTGATTTTCTTGCCCACATGTCTAACCAGTTAGCCCTAAAGTTATGCCTAGTGTGCTTGTGAGATGCTCTGGCTGAAACTAGGGGAACATGATTTTTAGGGTTAGTGCCTAGGCTAAATCCAAATTTTGAAAGTCTAACAAAATTGAGATTTTGAAAACATTATTGTTTCTAAAATTTTGAAGGATATAAGAGCCAAGTAACGTAAGGTCTATTCTACTAAGCACATTAAATATAACAAAAACTGGTAAGCAGAAAGGTAGGTTAAGTAACTAAATTCTAATAGGCAAAAGTTTAACTGGGTACTGATAGAATAGTGGATGAAAGTGTCAGTGTCCAAAGTCCAAAATACAATGCATGAAAAGATAGCATCACTGAGTAGGATCATCAGCTGGAGGGTCGCTAGCTGGAGGTGGTGCAACAGGCTGCTCGGGTGTAGGTTGTCCCTGACGAAGAGAGGAAAAGCCGGAGGCTATCTCCACGCGAAGCATGCGAAATTCGTCCAAGATAAGCCGTCGTGTCTATGCAGAGTGAATCTCGAGACGTGTAAGTCGATCCTCGACCGATAAGGATGTGGATGGTCGTGTCGAGGTCGAGGGCCCTGCCGAAGTGGAGGGTCATCCATGAATATCCTCGGTTGTGAACTCTAACCACTCCTCTCCCTCAGCTGGAGCAAAGAAGGCAATAAACTCGTCGTCTGGCCCTCTCGGAGCGATTGGCTCATCCTCGGCTGGGTCGGCTGGCGGAGGCCTACCCACCCATGCTAGGACCCCCTGAGCAGTGACATCTATATGCGCTAACCTAAGAGACCTCAGCCCAAACTCATCATAACGGGTAAGAGGAATGATCGTCCCCCGAGTCACATCTATTCCCTCTATCGTCGAAAAGATGGACGTCAATACATGGCAGTAGGGCATGTGAACTACTCGGGATGTGACGAGACTAGCCGCATGAACTATGTTAGAGAACATGTGTAATGCAATGTCTATATCCAGATGATGACATAATGCATACAAAAAGAAAGAATGGGGCGGACGCATCTTCGGGACGTCCCGAGATGTGATGGGTAGAATACATGCAGTGAGGACTCTATACATGTCGTAATCCTGCACCCTGAGAGACATCGACCTGAAATCAGAAACTCCAAGTGGTCTCTCCCCACCAAAAAAATACTCATAGAGTGTATCTAGAGTAATGTGGGAGTAGGGGTCGCCAAATGGCATATCCCTGTTGGTTAGTCCTAGGAAAACGTACCAGTTTCACTATACAAAAATTTTATGTACAAGTGTCGAACGTTTCCTTAAATAACCTATTGTGTTCTTTAGAAGTTAAATTAGGAATCGCAGACGGAACTTAACATCATTGATTCCAAATTTAACTTATTTGTTCTTAATGGTTTAGATTTGAATCGCAAGCGGAACTTAACACTATTGATTCAAATCCACCTATGTTATTAATTCCATTAAATATTAATTTCCAAAATTGACTTCCAGGACTACATGGCGAGGCACATGGCCTTCTTGGATATGGGAGCAACCACCACCGCCTAGTCAAAGCATTTTAAGGAAAGCTAATATTTAATTTCCTTAAATAACTCTAGGTTAACCAAAAAGAACAATCGAAACACAAATTTGAAAAAGAAGAAAACACAAACTCGAAAAACTAATTCGAAAAACTAGATCTAATTGCCTTTTATATTTAGAATTCTTACAAAGAAAATAACTAGTATGATGCGGAAGAAAATTACTAGTTATACCTTCTCTTTGTAAGCTAATGACCTCGAGATCTTCTACCGTATTCCTCGCCTCGCCTTGGACGTCATGTGGGTGACGATCCTCCAAGATGAACACCACCCAAAAGCTTCTTCCTCTTCTTCTAAAATCCGGCCACCACCACCACCAAGGAGAAGAGAGCAAAAGGGAAAAGAGAAGGGAGAGGGTCGGCCACACCAAGAGGGTCTCCAAGCAAGAGAATAAGAATTGTATCTCATGAAGTCTCCTCACCCCTTCTTTTATATTACTTGCCCAAGGCAACTAAGGAAAAACTTTTTACAAAAAATAGAATCATCCTCTAGTTTTTCCTTTTCCCTTTTTATTTTTCCTTTTCTTTCCTATTGATTGAATCAATCACCAATTTTAATTTTGTGATGATTTTTTAATTTTAATTATGGTCGGCCCCTTGCTTGGGCACCAAGCAAGGTGGTCGGCCACCTCATCAAGAGAAAAGGAAATATATATTTTAAAAAAATTTACAAGAAGAAATCTTCTTATAAAATTTACAAGCTCTCTTTCCTAAAGTAGGAGTTAAAAAAGGAAAGTTCTAAAAATTAAAACCATGTTTTAAAATTTAAAACTTCTCTTATAAAATTTCCTTTTTTAACATGATGATAGAAAATTTTAATTTTAAAACTTATCTCCCTTTTTTTTTTACAAACCATGAGGATGGTTAAAAAAGGAAAGTTTTAAAACTTTTAAAACTCTCTATTAAAATATGTGGCCAAATTCAAATAAAGAAAGTTTTTAAAATTAAAATATCTCTTTTAAAACTTATAGTTTTCTACAATGAGAAGATTTTAAAAATTCAAAAACAACCCTCCTTGTTTGAATATTGTGGTCGGCCCCTTCATGCTTGGTCACCAAGAATGGACCGATTAAGCTTGCACACTAGATGCTCTTTGCCCTTTTCAATGAACTCTTCTGGTTGCTTCATATGGATGTTTTCTTTAAGACTTCCGTTAAGGAAAGTTGTCTTGACATCCATTTGCCAAATCTCATAATCCATATGAGCGACAACGGATAAGAGTATCCGGATAGACTTAAGCATAGCTACTGGTGAAAAAGTCTCCTCATAATTGATTCCCTCTTTCTAAGTGTACCCTTTCGCAACAAGCCCTGCTTTGAAGGTTTCTACCTTCCCGTCTGTCCCTCTTTTCCTTTTGTAGATCCACTTGCATCCAACGGCTTTTACACCATCAGGTGGTTCTACAAGCTCCCAGACCTTATTAGAGTACATAGACTCTATTTTAGAATTCATTGCCTTTTGCCAAGATACTGCATCTATATCTTGGAGTGCTTCATCATGTGTCCGGGGATCAAGTTCATGTTTACCCGGGATCAAGTCCGAAAATTCTCCTAAAAACATGAATCTCTCAGGCTGCCTTACAACCCTCCCACTACAACGAGGCACCGTCTGTGGTTGTGTATCATGTGTGACACGTATTGCAGTCTCTTGTGGTACTTCATCTTGTACTGTTGATACTGAAGTAGACGTGTCCTCTCTAAGTTCTTCTAGAACAATTTTGCTACTAGGCTTGTGATCCATTATATAGTCTTCTTCTAAAAACTGGGCATTGGTGCTAACAATGACCTTCTGGTCTTTAGGACTATAAAATAAATCACCTTTCGTTCCTCTGGGATAACCCACAAACACGCGCACTTCTGTACGAGATTCTAACTTATCAGCATTTGGATTTAGCACATGTACTGGACTACACCAAATCCGAATATGTCTTAGACTGGGCTTTCGCCCATTCCACAATTCTGTGGGAGTAGAGGATACTGATTTAGAAGGTACTAAGTTCAGAATGTGTGCTGCCTTTTCCAGTGCATATCCCCAAAATGAATTTGGTAATTCTGAATAACTCATCATCGATCTAACCATCTCCATAAGAGTCTTATTCCTTCGTTCTGCCACACCATTCTATTGGGGTGTACAAGGTGCAGATAATTGGGATTGAATCCCGACCTCTGATAAGTAATTCCTAAACTCTCCTAAGAGGTATTCGCCACCATGATCAGACCGTAGTGTCTTGATACTTTTACCTAGACGTTTTTCCACATCAGCCTTGTACTCTTTGAACTTATCAAAGCACTCAGGCTTGCGGCGCATCAGGTAAATGTATCCATATCTTGAATAATCGTCTATAAAAGAGACAAAATATTCAAAACCACCTCTAGCCTGGATAGACATAGGACCACACAAATCAGAATGAACCAATTCTAATGCTTCTTTGGCTCTATACCCCTTGGCCTTAAAAGGCCTCTTGGTCATTTTACCTTCCAAGCAAGATTCACAAGTTGAAAAATTTTCCAACTCTAATGAACTCAAGAGTCCATCAGCTATAAGTCTTTGAATCCTACTTAAGTTAATATGACCAAGCCTTAGATGCCAAAGATACGCTTGGTTCATCACCGAAGGTTCTTTTCTCTTATTAGAGTTAGAAGATGTGTTATTAATTTCCATATTTTACTTTGTGGGAGAAATTGGATTTAAAGTATATAAATTGTCAACCAATGCACCAGAACATATAATCACCTTATTTCTCTTTATAACCACATTGTTACTAAAAGAAACTGAATATCCATCCAAATACAGTTTAGAAACTAAAATTAAATTCTTTCTAAAACTGGGTACATAAAGATAATTTCTTAAAACTAAATTTCTATTCCTAAAAGATAAGTAGACGTCTCCCACTGCAACAGCTGCCACCTTAGTAGCATTGCCCATGTAGACGGTAATCTCTCCTTCAGATAGTCGTCGGGTTTCCTGGAACCCCTGCAAAGAATTGCAGACATGATCAGTGGCTCCCGTATACATACACCAGGTGCTGGTAGATAACACCGCTAAACATGTTTCAACAACTAGAACATGAGATATACTTTTATTGTTCTGATTCCTACGAGGACAGTCCGCCTTCCAATGCCCTGTCTGCTTGCAAATGAAGTACTTGCCTTTTGGCTTCTTCATTCCAGCTTTTTGTCCCTGAGATTTATTCACTCTCTTCGCTGAAAAGACATGTTTCTTCTTCTTCTTGCCTTTCAGCTTAGAAGTAGAACCATTTTTAGCATAGTGAATCTGAGAACTTTGACGAAATATACCTTCTGCTGCCTGTAGTTCTGTCAGAAGTTCCGCCAACGTATACTCTCTTTTGTTCATGTTATAGTTCAGGCGGAACTGCTCAAAACTTCTGGGCAGCGTTTGGAGAATTATATCGACCTGGGTTTCCCCATCGATTTCTCCTCCAAGAACTTGTATTCCGTTTAGATAGGCCATCATTTTGAGGATATAATCCCTTACAGGTGTTCCCTTAGACATGGTGGTCGTCATTAACTTTCTCATTGCCTCTTGCCTAGCAGTCCGACTTTTAGGGCTGTAAATGAACCAAGCGTTCGTGAACAAGCTTGGTGTTCGGCTTGGTAAGAGCTTGTTTATGTTCGTTCAATATACATTAGATTAATTAAACAAACAAGCTTGAACAGCTCGTTAAGCTAAACAAACAAGCTTGAACACATATGTGTTCAGCTCGTTAACGTTCGTGAACAACGTTCGTGAACAATGTTCGTGAACAACGTTCGTGAACAATGTTTGTGAACAACGTTCGTGAACAATGTTCACGAACAATATTTATTAATAAAATTCTTTTCAATATGATAAATAAATAATAAAATAAAATAAATAAATTTAAATTATCAATCTTAATAACCAATCAAATAATTAAAAGTTTCAAACAATCAAACAAGCTTGAATTGAGAGTTTGATAACATCTAAACGAACCAAGCTCAAACCAAGCTCAAGCCAAGCTCGAACCAAGCTCAAGCCAAGCTTGAATTGAGAGCTTGATAACATCTAAACGAACCAAGCTCAAGCCAAGCTCGAACCAAGCTCAAGCCAAGCTTGAATTGAGAGCTTGATAACATATAAACGAACCAAGCTCAAGACAAGCTTCAAACAAGCTCAAGCTCATAAAAAATAAACCAAGTCAAGCTTGAACACTCATTTCAAAAGCTTGGTTCATTTTAAGCTCGGCTCAGCTCGGCTCGGTTATCTTATCAAACAAGCTTGAATACCCCAAAGCTCGGCTCGGCTCGGCTCGGCTTATTTACAGCCCTACCGACTTTGGTGCCCAAAGAGTTCTTTGAGATTGTTCATTATATCATAAGCTGTTGGTAAATCTTGATGCTGATGTTGCAATACATTTGACATTGATGTCAAAATGTAACACCGCGTCATCTCATCAGCTTTTACCCATTTCTTATGATACTCAATCTCCTCTAGGGTAGAGTCACCGTCAGGTGCATCAGGGCAAGCCTCAGTCAGTACAAACTTATAGCTTTCAGTAGTAAGGACAATGTCCAGGTTTCTTTTCCAATCTATGTAGTTGGGTCCAGTAAGTTTGTTCTCTTTCAGTATAATGGTCAGTGGGTTGAAAGTCATCCTAAGAATCACAAAAATAACTTTAGTCAGGACTCTAAATTTAGAATAATATTGATTCCTCTAACAATACTATTTTAAATTAATCAACACCTCAAAACACCGTGAATTTTGTATGCCACGATAGTGTGGACGTATACAAATTCAACATTTATAAACGGAGGGTGTAACCCATTAATTTTATTATCTTGTCAACCTAACTTTTTGACAAATAAAATTAATAGTTGGTTTCCTTCGGTCACACAAATAATAGCAGTGACTCCGATGGGGAAGATACTATTAGACGTGCCTAAGTGTATACCATTACTTGACACTAAGTCCATTAATAAGATCGTGCCCCTTCCGATGGGGAAGATCACACGCTCTTAATTAATTTCCTATAATCATCCAAAATGGAAGTTTAATCTAGTGATCCACAAACAAACTCATTCGATATGGAGGAGGGCACTCAGAGCCAACGCGCAAGTTTGTTTGCATCACTTACAAACCAGTAATGAAGACCGTGGAATTTATTAAAATAAGTCTCTCTCCCACTTAGTTATTTAAAGTAAGGAATTTTAAACTATCCTAGCATATATATATGCATACACACACATCACAGTAAATAAAAGCAATAAATATAGAAATTATTTTCTAACTATTATGGCATTTTTCTGTTACTGTCCTCCATGTGCTCCAACCCTAGCTGCTGCCATCTTTAGCCACCGCCATAAGGTCAAGTCGTCGCATCCATCTTGCTTCTTATTTCGCTGCGCCTCTGGTGCTCCATAAGTACCACGCCTCGCAAGAATTCGATCCGCGACAAAAATAGAATTTTGCATATATCGATCCTATATTCCACGAGGGAATGTACATGTGATCTAGATCAAAAATAAAATTCTAAAATCCTAGGGCTAATACAGCTCCTGCTGTATTAGTTACATACAATCATGCACACACAAAATATTGGCCTTGACTGTCCAAGGGTCCAATCACACACAACATCAATAAGTCATAATAGTTGGAGCCTGCAACCAAAGAGTTAGCACATCCTACTATTATCCTGTCTAAATTATGTAAGACATGTGCATAACCTATTTGAATTCTAAACACACGGACGCAAACCCTAGCTCTGATACCAATTGTTGGTTAGTCCTAGGAAAATGTACCGGTTCCACTGTACAAAAAAATTTTGTACAAGTGTCGAACCTTTCCTTAAATAACCTATTGTATTCTTTAGAAGTTAAATTAGGAATAGCAGACGGAACTTAACATCATTGATTCCAAATTTAACTTATCTGTTCTTAATGGTTTAGATTTGAATCGCAAGCGGAACTTAACACTATTGATTCAAATCCACCTATGTTATTAATTTCATTAAATATTAATTTCCCAAATTGACTTCCAAGACTGCATGGCGAGGCACATGACCTTCTTGGATATGGGAGCAACCACCACCGCCTAGTTAAAGCCTTTTAAGGAAAGCTAATATTTAATTTCTTTAAATAATTCTAGATTAACCAAAAAGAACAATCGAATCACAAATTCGAAAAAGAAGAAAACACAAACTCAAAAAACTAATTCGAAAAACTAGATCTAATTGCCTCTTGTATTTAGAATTCTTACAAAGAAAATAACTAGTATGATGCAGAAGAAAATTACTAGTTATACCTTCTCTTTGTAAGTTAATGACCTCAAGATCTTCTGTCGTATTCCTCGCCTCGCCTTGGACGTCGTGTGGGCAACGATCCTCCAAGATGAACATCACCCAAAAGCTTCTTCCTCTTCTTCTAAAATCCGGCCACCACCACCACCAAGGAGAAGACAGCAAAAAGGAAAAGAGAAGGGAGAGGGCCGGCCACACCAAGAGGGTCTCCAAGCAAGAGAATAAGAATTGTATCTCATGAAGCCTCCTCACCCCTTCTTTTATATTACTTGCCCAAGGCAAATAAGGAAAAAAATTTTACAAAAAATAAAATCATCCTTTAGTTTTTCCTTTTCCCTTTTTATTTTTCATTTTCTTTCCTCTTGATTGAATCAATCACCAATTTTAATTTTGTGATGATTTTTTAATTTTAATTATGGTCGGCCCCTTGCTTGGGCACCAAGCAAGGTGGCCGGCCACCTCATCAAGAGAAAAGGAAACATATATTTTTTTAAATTTTACAAGAATAAATCTTCTTATAAAATTTACAAGCTCTCTTTCCTAAAGTAGGAGTTAAAAAAGGAAAGGTTTAAAAATTAAAACCATGTTTTAAAATTTAAAACTTCTCTTATAAAATTTCCTTTTTTAACATGATGATAGAAAATTTTAATTTTAAAACTTATCTCCCTTTTTTTTACAAATCATGAGGATGGTTAAAAAATGAAATTTTTAAAACTTTTAAAACTCTCTATTAAAACATGTGGCCTAATTCAAATAAGGAAAGTTTTTAAAATTAAAATCTCTCTTTTAAAACTTATAGTTTTCTACAAAGAGAAGATTTTAAAAATTCAAAAACAACCCTCCTTTTTTGAATATTGTGGCCGACCCCTTCATGCTTGGTCACCAAGCAAAGGGCCGGCCCCTATAGAAGAGGATGTGGCCGGCCTTTGCTTGGTCACCAAGCATTGGACCAGCCCACTTCTTGGACACCAAGAAGAGCCTTACATTTGGATGGACTTGAGGCTATAATGAGGATACGACAGGGACCTAGAGGAGAAATTGGTTTTGGCCTTCCGATGAGCTTGAGTATCCCGTGCTCGCCCCGAACACACAACTCAAGTTCATCGATAACAACTCATTCCACTAGAGAGTTATTATCGCACTACCGTATCAATCCCAAATTACATTATGGGCTCCTTCTTATCATGAGTGTGTTAGTCTCCCTGTGTTTAAGATAACAAATGTCCACTAATTAAGTTAGTTACTGACAACTCACTTAATTAATATCTAGCTCCAAGAGTAGTACCACTCAACTTTATTGTCATGTCGGACTAAGTCCACCTACAGGGTTTAACATGGCAATCCTTATGAGCTCCTCTTGGGGACATTCTCAACCTAGATGACTAGGACACAGATTCCTTCTATAATCAACAACACACACTATAAGTAATATCATTTCCTAACTTATCGGGCATATCGATTTATCGAGCTAAACCTCACCCTTTGATAAGTCAAAGAAATAAATATTAAATATATGTGTTTGTTATTATATTAGGATTAAGAGCACACACTTCCATAATAACTAAGGTCTAGTTCTTTTACTAAGTCAGTACAAAAAGAACTTACCTAAATGGTCCTACTCAATACACTTAGAGTGTATCAGTGTAATTTATTAGTCAAGATAAACTAATACTTAATTACACTATGACTATTCTGATGGTTTGTTCCTTTCCATCTTAGTCATGAGCAACTATTTATAATTTATAAAGAACCGACAATATGATCTTCTGAGTGTGACACCACACTCCATGTTATCTACTATATAAATTAATTGAACAATTTACATTTAACAAATAAATACAGATATTGACCAATGTAATTCTTTTATAATATTTAAAAAAACTAGGCTTTTAGTATACACTCCAACAATCCCTACTGGGGTAGCACAGGAAAGGACAGGCTGACTGTCTAAGCTCTAAACTGGTGCGTAATAAAGCATGTGTAAATTGGATGTCCTTTCCACCAACTCTGGTGGAATAGACAAAATCATCAACCCTCTCAAGGTTGTTGAAAAACTGGGCACATAGATCTTGATTTACTGCATGACTGCAGTAAACCAGTCTGTCCAACTGATAGTGGGCAATCATCTCTATGACAGACGGACAATAACTTGTGAAACAGGGTCTGCTTAGGTATCTACATTTAATGACAGAGTATGAATGCTGAGAAAAACTAAGTCTATGCTGCTCAATGGGAAATCTAGCGTCAGTGGATGGGGTTGTGCCCGAGGTGGACGCAATATTGCGTCGTTTCCTAATTTTAAAAATATACATAAAAATTTGCAAAACAAGTACTAGAACCATGTAAAGGATGATTTAGGATAGTCTGGAGTACACCTAGGAGGCATTGTAGGGTATTTGAAGGAGTTGAAGGGTGGAAATTCGAGTTTAAGGCGCCTTGGATCGCTGGTTTCGACGAGAAGAAAACTTGCAGCAAACTCTCTGTTCGCTGTATATTTTGGTATTGAAGGCGCCTTCAATCTCATTGAAGGTGCCTCCAACGGGGCGTTCAGGGCGCCTCAGACCCGGTCTGAGGCGCCTTAGTTGTTTTCGACGGGAATTTTCCCACCGATCTTGAAGGGCGCCTCTGCCATAGCAGAGGTGCCTTCGTTCGCCGCTTTTAGATTTTTTTTTAAAGGAATTAAAAATAAGTTTTTATAAGAATTTTTAAATAAGTTTTTTTTTAAATAATTTTTAAATAAGTTTTTAAAACAATTTTTAAATAAGTTTTTAAAATAAATTTTTAAATAAGTTTTTAAAATAATTTTTAAATAAATTTTTAAAACAATAAGTTTTTAAAATAATTTTTAAATAAGTTTTTAAAACAATTTTTAAAACAATAAGTTTTTAAAATAATTTTTAAATAAGTTGTTAAAACAATTTTTAAATAAATTTTTAAAACAATAAGTTTTTAAAACAATTTTTAAATAAGTTTTCAAAATAATTTTTAAATAAGTTTTTAAAATAAATTTTCAAAATAATTTTTAAATAAGTTTTTAATTTGAACTTAATTGTTAATTTGATTTAATTTTTAATTATTTATTTAAATTGAATTTTAATTTGAATTATTAACTATTAATTTAAGTTGAATTTTAATTATTAATTTAATTTGAATTATGATTTAATTTAATTTGAATTATTAATTATTAGTTTAATTTAATCCTTAGTCATCTCATCCGATCTAAATTTCAAATCAGGGAATCCTATAATTTTGTGAGATGAATTAGGTCCAATTATAGGGTTTGGTTTAACTTTGTGTTAGATTCAGTTTTAGTTTTGGTCTCAACAAATAAGCATTCTTTGGATAAACTTCTGGGCTATGGTATGTCACTTGGATATCATTAGAGTAATCATACATTCGAGGTTTTCCAAATAGTCCTATCCACTGAACTTAATACAAAACCTTAGTCTAACTGGTTAGGAACCATAAAGGGTAACTTCAATTAGTTCCACTTAGCCAAATGCACCAGGTCGAAGTCATATCTTCCTGGACATGCATAGACTAAACTTCCCTAACGTACTATTATCCAAAATTTCACCAGTATCATAGGTTAAGTTAAACTTGTTCCCCTTCTAATTAGTCCTAATTACCCTGTCGGGTAGCTTAGTTTGGGTTACCCTGTCGGGTAGGTTAGTTTTGGAGGTGTTAGCTATTCCGGAGCCTCCCCTACATTATTGATAATTTTATGTATTTTTATTTATGCATTAGATTTATTTTTCTTTAATGGTTTAATTTATAACTTAGATTTAAGTTTTTAATTTTAATTTAACTTAATTTAATTTTTAATGATTTATCTTTTTATTAATACAAATTTTCTTTTGGCTCTCCCTGGATCATAGCCTCGATATGGTCTATCAAGGTAGTCTACTTGATCCTTGGGGACCCAATATTGACCAAGTCCAACTTTATTAACTGAGTTGGACTTAGGTACCCATGCTTAGACTATTTTACTATTTGGTCTGTTCACTAAAGATAGATAGGATCGATATTTCTTTTTGGTTTTAAAACCTAATCCAGATTTGTTGTAAATGGCTCTTTGTGTCCCAAGAATTAAGTCAAGGTTCTTGGAGCCCAAAGAAAACTGTTCTAATGTCTTCTTCAAATCCTTAACCTGAGTTTTCAGACTAGAATTTTCTTCCTCAAGCTTTTTGACTTGAGTTGAATTTCCACTCTGAACTGGGTCAGGCAAGGGTTTGGAGTCAGATACTTCTTTAAGGGCTGCTACCTCCTTTAGAAGTGACTTGACCAGAATGTTTGATTTTTCTAATTTTTGAATTAAATAATTTACTAAATTATGTAAACGCGGGATACTTACAGCGGAGTCAGGCCCTTCGGAAATGGATACGGATCCGTGGCTTCTTTCGGACTCGGCTTCCGATTCGTCCTCGCTTCCGGATTCGTTGGTGTGGTCCCGGGCCGTCAACGCGAGAAAACTCGTCTTCCTCGGAAGAGGACTTGTCCCATGTCGCCTTCAGTGTAACGACCCGGCCCTTTGGCCTCTTGGGCGGCCCTTGTGGAGGCCCACTGGCGGCCCTTATGTAGTTGGCCCATTTGGCGACCTCTCATGTCGTCGACCGATGACCCTTTGGCCGTGTCGTTACTCACTAGGACTTTCCCCAGGATTCGAACTCTAAACCTCCAGGCTAAGTAGTAGAGTTTATGAATCCTGGTAGCCAAGTGAGTGACGCTCACTTGGATACCAGGATTCATAAACTCTACTACTTAGCCTGGAGGTTTAGAGTTCGAATCCTGGGGAAGGTAAAAATCCACTGCCATGGGTGGAAAGTCCCAGTGATAAACTGCACGGCCAAAGGGTCGTCGGTCGACGATATGAGAGGTCGCCAAATGGACCGATGACATAAGGGCCGCCAGTGGGCCGCCGCAAGGGCCTCCCAAGAGGCCAAAGGGCCGGGTCGTTACAATAAAAAGCTCTCACTTGGCTACCAGGATTCATAAACTCTAGTACTTAAGCCTGGAGTTCTAGAGTTCGAATCCTGGGAGAGGCAAAAATCCACTGGCTAGGGGTTGAAAGTCCTAGTGAGTAACGGCACGGCCAAAGGTCGTTGGTCGACGACATGCGAGGTCGCCAAATGGGCCGACGACATAAGGGCCGCCAGTTGGGCCGCCGCAAGGGCCGCCCAAGAGGCCAAAGGGCCGGGTAGTTACATTCAGGACCTTCTTCCTCCTTGGTTTCTTCATATCTTTCTGGTTTGGGCAATTTGCCTTGATGTGCCCCTTCTGATTGCACCCGTAGCACGTTACCTCGAACTTCACCTTTGGTTGAACTTCCTTGGTTTGAATTGCCTTCTTCAGGTCCTTCTTGTTGAAACCTTTCTTTTTCTTGTACAGTTTCTTTACCAGGTTGACGAGTTCCGTTGTTAGCTCGTGATCTTCATCGTCTGAGTCAGGTTCTTCTTCTGACTCTGGTTCGATTCTTCGTCGTGATCTTGGATCGCATGTTTTACTTGTACCTGCAACCAAAGCTATACCTTTCTCGGTTGGTCGTGCATTAGTTTTCTCATGTAATTCAAATTCAAAAAAAAAACTCATCTAATTTAATTGAAGACTGGTCCTTAGAAACCTTGTAGGCATCTACCATTGGCGCCCACAAGGTATTCCTCGGAAAAGCATTAAGTGTGTACCTTATTACATCTCTATTTTCCACTTTCTGCCCGATCGCGTAGAGGCAGTTAAGGATATCTTGTATACGTGCGTGAAGTTGACTAGACGTCTCACCTTCCTGCATTTTTAGGTTATACAAGTTATTGAACAACAAATCATGTTTACTTACTTTGGTTTCGGAGGTGCCTTCGTGTAATTCGATAAACTTTTCCCATAGCTCCTTGGCGCTTGAGAATGGGCCGACGCGGTTTAGCTCCTCCTTCGTCAATCCGCACTGGAGAGTGTATGTTGCTCTGGCATTTGCTTCCACCTTCTTGATTGTTACTGGATCCCAGTCTTTGCAGGATGTTGGTTTGCCATCTCTGTCAGTTGGTAGTTCGAGATCAGTCTTGATGATCATCCACATCTCGAACTGGATCTTCAGGAAAATCTCCATTCTGCCCTTCCAGTAACCGAAGTCTTCTCCGGTGAAGAGCAGGGGACGGACGGTGTTGTAGCCTTCTTGTTGTGCCATTTAGAGGATATGCACACACGAAAAAATTACAATACGTTCCAAGACTAGGTCTTGGATTAGTAGTGCGGGAATAAGGTTAATAACGAACTCGAGTGGTGTTGTACCGACTTCGAGCAAAAATCGATTTGAACGGTAAAAGAAATTGGAATTTAGCAATAATACTAATTCCAAATGACTCCGAAAAATTGAAAAACACCACAAAAAATTGCTTGATTGGTGGTTGCACCAAATCAAAGCTACCCCGCTCTGATACCAATTATTGGATCGAGATGCGCTAGAGGGGGAGTGAATAGCACTCGTGGCTTTCACGCATTTCGGATTCATAAAACTGTCGAGTTAAAGTAGCGGAAATAAAAGACAACAAAAGTGAACACAAGTATTTACTTGGTTCGGAGCCTAGGGCGACTCCTACTCCAAGGCCCGCGATCGTTGATCGGTTTATGTGGGCAACAACTATATCGCGCAAAGAGAGTACAAATTTGTATTACAATAAGTGCAATAATAAAAAACAATTATACCGACGACAGAATCAAAATCTCGGAGCTCCGGGTCGTCGGGGACTTGTAATAGCACTTCAAGGCGTCTTTTGAAGCAGCGCATTGTAGTAGAAGCACTTGAGAATTGTTATCCTGCTGCTGCCTCGAACACCCCTTTTATGCACTGCAGGAGGCGCCTCAAAGCCCTTCCGAGGTGCCTCAAAGCAGCCGAGTCAGCCACGTGGATCAGCGCTGAAATCTTCTCCTCTGATCCACTTGAGGGTGCCTCCAAGCTGGTCCAAGGCGCCTCCAAGTTGTGGTCCAAGGCGCCTCCAAGCTGTGGTCCAAGGCGCCTCCAAGCTGTGGTTCAAGGCGCCTCCAGCTCTGCCACGCAGACTTCAGCTCCTTTGCACCCGAGGAGCCTCCAAGCTCCATGGAGGCACCTCGGACACTGTTCATCCGAGGCTAGCCTTACTTATTTGTCCCTGCAAAGCATGTTAGTTCACAAAACACACACATACCCTGCAAGACAAAGTTAGCACACATAAATATAGTAAAAGCAGTACTTGACAGTCGTCGGACTGTCCGGGTCTGACTTTGGATCTCCGACCGGAAACCCTAGGTTGACCCGACGCCTACTGTTCCCTCTACGGGGAACACATCCTCACCTACTCTCCTTAGGAGAGATTACCTGATGTCAGTCCGGTCCTCCAGACCGACTGGACTTTTCACCTAGGGTTACCACCTCCTATGACCTAGGGTTACCGCCCCCTAGGGTTTTTCTCCACCTAGGGTTACCACCCCCTAGGACCTAAGGTTACCTTCCCTTAGGATTTTCCTCCACCTAGGGTTACTGTTGGGTTTTTCGGGCCGTAAAAACTGCTTTTTGCATTACGGAAACCCCGAAATTCCCATGCCACAGATCCGTGCGAGGAAATAAAATTTCATATACATGTTTTCTAAGCCTAGATCTACTTTAGATCTACAAGATAAAGAAGTTACCCTTGATGCGAAGCCCTTCGCGTAATCCCGCTCGTCCAAGGTTCGCCGGATCTCGAAAGTATCAAAGTAGATACTTCTCTATGTGTATCCACACGAACAAATGATGGAGAAACCTAACAAAAAGTGTGCTAGCACCCTTTGAAAGATTCAGCCAAAGAGGAGGAGAGGGAGAGAAGGAAGAGCTTGAGGAAGAAGAAGATGGAGTTACCACACAAAATGAAACTCCTACCACACTAAAGTGGCCGGCCACATTCAAGAAGGGGTTTTTAAACCCCATGGGATATCAAGAGTCACAACTCTTGATCTCCCTCATGATGTGGCACACACATGTGCTAATCTTGATGATGTGGCACATCATCATTAGCCCACTTAATGCCAACTCACCAATGAGGTGACAAATGGTCAAGTCAAACTTGACCCTTCATCTTCCTCTCAAGTCAAGTCAAACTTGACCACTTCTCTCCCTTGGTTGATCTAAACTAACCATTAGTTCAAGTCAATTTTAATTTAATGAATCTCTATTCATTGAATTAAATTAATTAAATGAGTCTAAGTCCAAATTAGACTCACTTAACACATGAACCAAATTGAGTCCAACTCAATTAGCTCAATTTGGATTACTCTTAATCCAATTTGGTTCATCACATGAACCTGATCCTTTAGGTTCATCAAATGAACCTAATCTCTATCTAATTGTCTTTTGTGTGTGACCCTATAGGTTCTTATAATGTTGGCAATGCTTCTAAACTCATTTAGAAGCATAAGTAATAAGCGGTATCTAGCAACACATCATTACTACCCAAGTTATAAGAATATTGAGATCCAACATCACCTTGTGACTACTAATTGTGACCCCTCACAATATATGACAAGTGTCCTTCTATCCTTGACATCTAGATTGATCAATATGAGGCAAAGACAGTGTCATCCTCTAATCAATCTAAATCTTGAATCCCAAGTAGACTCACTCAATCAAATGAGCTCAACATCTCATATTGACTCATTTGGGCATGACCATGCACTTAGTGGTCTCACTCTATCAAGAATATCGATGTCACTCCTGTCATATAGGAGGGATAGATCCCATCTACATCACTCACATCACTCTGCATAATTTGTTACATACCCAGTAATCGCCTTTATACCCAGTTACGGGTGACATTTGACGAAGCCAAAATATGTAACTCTTTATGTAGGGAACCATGGTGACTTCAGGTCCAAGGACTAAAAGTCATACTAATAGCCACATCAGAAAGTATATGACACTCATATAACGATCCATGATACTTTCTCATGGCGGGTCATTCAGTATACATTCTCCAATGCATACCCATGTGTCAACTTGATATCTCCATATCCATGACTTGTGAGATCAAGTCATCAAGTTGACCTACATGCTAGTATCGTCGTATTAACATTGTCCCTGAATGTTAATATTTGACTAGGAATGATTAAGAGTAGTGTTCCCTATATCAGCTCACTATCGATTCAACCAATCGATTGATATAGGTAAGAACCTTCTACTCAAGGACGCTATTATACTTAGTTATTTGGCACCAATACAAGTAAGTATAATAACCAAAACAAATGTCTTTATTAATATACAAGAATATGATACAACGAGTCTATACAACAATCATCAAAGATTGGCTCTAGGGCACTAACTAACAATCTTCCACTAGCACTAGTGTCAATCAGTGTAGGCTCTAAGGCCTAATGACCTAGTGTGACTATCATGCTTTCTCTGTGCCAAAGCCTTAGTCAAGGGATCTGCGATGTTAGCCTCTGTGGGTACTCTGTAAATCTTCACATCTCCTCTCTTGATAATCTCTTGAATGAGATGGAAGCGCCGTAGTATGCGTTTGGTCCGCTGGTGTGAGCGAGGTTCCTTAGCTTGTGCTATTGCTCCATTGTTGTCACAATAGAGCTCTATGGGATCAGCTATGCTAGGAACCACCCCAAGCTCGGTAATGAACTTGCGGATCTAAACTACCTCCTTTGCTGCTTCTGATGCAGCAATATATTCGGCCTCTGTCATAGAATCAGCTACTGTGTCCTGCTTCGAACTCTTCCAGCTCATAGCACCACCATTTATACAAAACACGAACCCTGACTGCGATCGATAATCATCCTGGTCGGTCTGGAAGTTGGCATCACTGTAACCTTTACAGCTAATTCGTCATTGCCTCCATATATCAAGAAATATTCTTTAGTCCTTCTTAAGTACTTAAAAATATTCTTAACCGCTATCCAGTGACTTTCACTTGGATCTGACTGGTATCTGCTCGTCATGCTCAAAGCATACGAGACATCAGGATGAGTACATAGCATGGCGTACATGATAGATCCTATGGCTGAGGCATAGAGATCTGATTCATGCGGTCTCTCTCCTCTCTAGAAGAGGGACCTTGAGTCTTCGAAAGACTCACGCCATGTGACATCGGCAGAAATCCCTTCTTGGAGTTCTGCATGGCAAACCGAAGGACTACCTTGTCAATATATGTACTCTGACTTAGGCCAAGCAACCTCTTAAATCTATCTCTATAGATCTGTATGCCTAGAATGCGGGATGTTTCACCTAAGTCCTTCATTGAGAAACAAGTCCCTAGCCAAGTCTTGACAGACTGTAGCAAAGGGATGTCTTTCCCAATGAGTAGTATGTCATTCACATACAATATAAGGAAAACAACTGTGTTCCCTACAACCTTCTTATAGACACAAGGTTCATCTTCATTCTTGATGAAACCAAACTGTTTGATTGCATCATCGAATCGAAGATTCCAGCTCCGAGAAGCTTGCTTTAGTCCATAAATGGACCTATGCAGCTTGCATACTCTGCCAGTATGTTGTGGATCTACAAAACCTTCAGGTTGTGTCATGTACACATCCTCGAGCAGGTTTCCATTCAGAAACGCGATTTTGACATCCATCTGCCATATCTCATAGTCATGGTATGCTGCATAGCAAGCATGATCCTAATGGACTTAAACATTGCTATTGGAGAAAAGGTTTCATCATAGTCAATACCATGAATTTGCTTGAAACCTTTAGCTACCAAGCGACCCTTATAAATAAGTCCATCCATGTCAGTCTTTCTCTTAAAGACTCACTTACACCCAATGGGTTTCACCCCCTTCAGGTGGATCAACCAAAGTCCATACTTGGTTAGTGTACATGGATTCCATCTCGGATCTCATGGCCTCTAGCCATTTCTCGGAATCTGGACTCATCACAGCTTCCTGATAGGAGGTAGGCTCATCCTCAATAAGCACAACGTCATCATGGTCAGACAAGAGAAATGAGTTTCTCTCAGGCTGACGACGTACCCTATCAGATCTGCGAAGTGGTAGGTCTACTTGAACTGGTTGTGGTTCCTCAACTCCTTGTGGAACAACATCATCCACAACACTTTGTGGTTCCAGTTCAACTTCCATCGAGGCTTTAGTGCTATGGTTCACATCTTGAACTTCTTCAAGATCGAACGTACTCCCACTAGTCTTTCTAGAAACAAAGTCTCTTTCTAGAAATACCCCAGTCTTAGCCACAACTACCTTGTGTTGACTGGGAATGTAGAAGTAATATCCCTTCGTTTCCTTGGGATATTCAATGAAATAGCACTTGTCAGATTTGGATCCCAGTTTGTCCGAGACTTGACGTCGAACGTAAGCCTCACAACCCCAAATCCTCATAAAAGACACCTGGGCATCTCTCCCAGTCCATATCTTATATGGTGTCTTTATTACAGCCTTAGATGGAACTCGGTTGAGAATGAAGGTTGTTGTGTCTAGAGCATAGCCCCAAAGATACATAGGAAGATCTGTGTGACTTATCATAGATCGTACCATATCTAATAAGTTACGATTCCTCCTTTCGGATGCACCATTCCACTGTGGTGTTCCAGGTTGTGTGAGTTGAAATAGGATCCCACACTCAGCTAGATAGTCACGAAACTCATGGCTAAGGTATTCACCACCTCGATCTGATCGAAGTATCTTAATACTTTTGTCAAGCTGGTTTTGTACTTCATTCTTGAATTCTTTGAACTTTTCAAAGGATTCTGACTTATGTGTCATCAGGTACACATAACCATATCTACTGAAGTCATCAGTAAATGTAATGAAGTACCTATAACCACCTCTAGCAGCGACATTGAAAGAGCCATATACATTGAAAGGGCCATATAAATCACTATGTATAAGACCTAACAAGTCAGTCGCTCTCTCATTGTGTCCACTAAAGGGAGTTTTGGTCATCTTGCCTAGAAGGCATGATTCGCATGTCTCATATGATTCAAAATCAAATGAGTCCAGCAAACCATCTTTATGAAGCTGGGACAAGCGTTTGTCATTTATATGACCTAAGCGACAATGCCAGAGATAGGTTTGGTTCATGTCATTTGACTTGAACCTCTTGGTACTTATGTTATAGATAGGGTTCTCAAGGTCTAGAATATAGAGTTCGTTCATCAGAGGTGCACTACAATAGAACATATCATTTAAATAAACTGAACAACACTTGTTCTTTATTATAAATGAAAAACCTTTCTTGTCCAAACAAGAAACTGAAATTATGTTCTTAGTCAAGGCAGGCACATAACAACATTCATCTAATTCTAGTACAAGCCCAGATGGTAGAGATAGATAGTAAGTTCCTACAGCAACAGCAGCAACCCATGCTCCATTGCCTACTCGTAGGTCTATCTCGCCCTTCGTCAATGCTCTGCTATTTCTCAGCGCTTGTACATTAGTACAAATGTGAGAAGCACATCCGGTATCTAATACCCACGATGAAGAAGTAGAGAGGTTGACTTCTATAACATGTATACCTGAAGTAGAAATCTTATTTCTCTTCTTCTTAAGATCTTCCAAGTATCCTGTGCAATTCATCTTCCAGTGCCCTGTTTGTCCTTGATACAGTTGACGAAGATTTTCAACCATATCATAAGCACCCATCAACTCGTGTTGCTTCTAAAGCTCAGAGTTCATGGTTGTGTGCATGAGACAAGACACATCTAATGCGTCATCTTGATGCTTCTTGTAAGCATCTCGGTCAGCTCGCATGGCAGTGGTAGGAGGTGCCTCAGGAATGGGTTGCTCCAGAACGTACAGTTTACGTTCTTGTGTGAGAATAATTCTCAGATTCCTGTACCAGTCCAGGAAATTAGCTCCGTTGAGCTTGTCCTTCTTAAGGACAGAACGTAGGGAGAAAGAGTTCGTATTTGACGTCATGGTAATCTACAACAGAAAAATGCAAATAAATAAATATCATATTTAATTAATCATTTAATTAGGCCTTTTAATTAAATGATGCTCCCACTGAATTCTATAATTCATGTGGGACAAGATCCACATCATACTACGCCTTGAGTTAGCTTTGGCTAAATCGCCCAAGACTTAGTATGATCGGTAGGTAACTAATTTACCAATTACATCTCTATGCAACTCTTGTTTATAGGATCAAGATCCGCATTTATATTAAAACTCGAGTTAGCTTTGGCTAATACGCCCAAGAGTTAATATAAACGTGATTTTGACCTATGTACCAACAATTGGAAAATACCTATAGTTAAACTCGATCCAATTGAGTTAACTAGTTACTCAATCTAATTGAGTTGTACTCACCCATGCGTTGATAGGCGGGATCAAGATTGTCCCTCCGTACCCTACCAAGATAGTATGTGTTGCTCTGCTTTGGCAGATTCAACAACAACATGCGATCGAGGTAGTGATGGGTATCACGGCATGGTAGGCATTTCGAGTTGACACGATTGAGATCTAATCTAATCGACGAGGTGTATCATATACACGATTTAGATCTAATCTAATCGTTAGAGCGCATCATGTACACGATTTAGATCTAATCTAATCGTCAAGGCGCTAATTAATTACTATTCTAGCATGCATCACATATACACACACAAAAGCAATTAATTAAATATTTTGTGATTAGTCATGGCCCTACTACGATCTTCTCAAACCAATGAGAAGATCGGATGGTCAACCTATGGTCAACAGCTTCTCAAGCTCCTTCCTTTGACCACCTTGTGTTGCTCGCGCCCTCCTTGTAACTCCGTCACGAGTGGACCCTCCACCGCTCCATTTTTGTACATTACAATGGTGAAACTCGAGTTACATTCGAGTTTAAACTAATTTACAACAGGAATAAATAAATAGAAAGGCATGACATGCAAGTCGCGTATAAAATATACAACACGCACAATCACACGACGGCACGCAGGCCGTATTATAAATTACAACACAATTTCCAATCTAATTGGGTCTTTTGGGCCATGACCATCACAAAATAATACATAATTCTAAATTATGTAATTTCTATAAATTTCTGTAATTTTTCTTACAATTTTTATGAGTAAAAATTCTCGGCGGTCCCGTTTAGCGATTTTCGGGCGCAATCGCGGAACGAATCCCCTTGCGGGGTCAAGGGCAGCACCCCTACCCGCGATATAACCATCGCGAGTGTTCCTTAGCGATCCTACAAAGCCTTAGCCCGCTGTCCCAAAACGATTTGGGGCGAAACCTTGTCGTTTCGAAAAGATCTTCTCGGTAGTCGAAGCCTACAAGTGTCTAAACACTTGTGCTTCGCTTCTACGAGAAAAATACCCATAAAAACTATAAAATTCATAAATTCACAGAAAGTTACATATCTGTAATTTTCAGAAAAATACAAATTAAAACATGTATACGCTTCGCACGTGGCTCTGATACCACTGTTGGATTTTTCGGGCTGCAAAAATCGCTTTTTGCGTTGCGAAAACCCCGAAATTCCCATGCCACGGATCCGTGTGAAGAAATAAAATTTCATATACATGTTTTCTAAGCCTAGATCTACTTTAGATCTACAAGATAAAGAGGTTACCCTTGATGCGAAGCCCTTCGCGTAATCCTGCTCGTCCAAGGTTCGCCGGATCTCGAAAGTATCAAAGTAGATACTTCTCTATGTGTATCCACACGAACAAATGATGGAGAAACCTAACAAAAAGTGTGCTAGAACCCTTTGAAAGATTCAGCCAAAGAGGAGGAGAGGTAGAGAAGGAAGAGCTTGAGGAAGAAGAAGATGGAGTTACCACACAAAATGAAACTCCTACCACACTAAAGTGGCCGGCCACATTCAAGAAGGGGTTTTTAAACCCCATGGGATATCAAGAGTCACAACTCTTGATCTCCCTCATGATGTGGCACACACATGTGCTAATCTTGATGATATGGCACATCATCATTAGCCCACTTAATGTCAACTCACCAATGAGGTGACAAATGGTCAAGTCAAACTTGACCCTTCATCTTCCTCTCAAGTCAAGTCAAACTTGACCACTTCTCTCCCTTGGTTGATCTAATCTAGCCATTAGTTCAAGTCAATTTTAATTTAATGAATCTCTATTCATTGAATTAAATTAATTAAATGAGTCTAAGTCCAAATTAGACTCACTTAACACATGAACCAAATTGAGTCCAACTCAATTAGCTCAATTTGGATTACTCTTAATCCAATTTGATTCATCACATGAACCTGATCCTTTAGGTTCATCAAATGAACCTAATCTCCATCTAATTGCCCTTTGTGTGTGACCCTATAGGTTCTTATAACGTTGGCAATGCTTCTAAACTCATTTAGAAGCATAAGTAATGAGCGGTATCTAGCAACACATCATTACTACCCAAGTTATAAGAATGTTGAGATCCAACATCACCTTGTGACTACTAATTGTGACCCCTCACAATATATGACAAGTGTCCTTCTATCCTTGACATCTAGATTGATCAATATGAGGCATAGACCGTATCATCCTCTAATCAATCTAAATCTTGAATCCCAAGTAGACTCACTCAATCAAATGAGCTCAACATCTTATATTGACTCATTTGGGTATGGTCATGCACTTAGTTGTCTCACTCTATCAAGAATATCGATGTCACTCCTGTCATATAGGAGGGATAGATCCCATCTACATCACTCACATCCCTTCGCATAATTTGTTGCATACCCAGTAATCGCCTTTATAGTCCACCCAGTTACGGGTGACGTTTGACGAAGCCAAAGTATGTAACTCCTTATGTAGGGAACCATGGTGACTTCAGGTCCAAGGACTAAAAGTCATACTAATAGCCACATGAGAAAGTATATGGCACTCATATAACGATCCATGATACTTTCTCATGGCGGGTCATTCAGTATACATTCTCCAATGCACACCCATGTGTCAACTTGATATCTCCATATCCATGACTTGTGAGATCAAGTCATCGAGTTGACCTACATGCTAGTCTCGTCGTATTAACATTGTCCCTGAATGTTAATACTTGACTAGGAATGATTAAGAGTAGTATTCCCTATATCATCTCACTATCGATTCAACCAATCGATTGATATAGGTAAGAACCTTCTACTCAAGGACGCTATTATATTTAGTTATTTGACACCAATACAAGTAAGTATAATAACCAAAACAAATGTCTTTATTAATATACAAGAATATGATACAACGAGTCCATACAACAATCATCAAATGATTGGCTCTAGGGCTCTAACTAACAGTTACCACCCCCTAGGACCTAAAGTTGCTGCCCTTTAGGGTTTTCCTCCACCTAGGGTTACCACCCCCTAGGACCTAGGGTTACCACCCCCTAGGGTTTTCCTTCACCTAGGGTTACAACCCCCTAGGACATAAGATTACCACCCCTTAGGATTTTCACCTGCCTAACCGCAGTTAGGACTTTTCTGAAACACTTATTCAGGTACGTCAGACAACAATTAATCTTAACTTTGAACCCTTTGCCATTATCAAAACTCGGGTTCGATCGTCGGATGCTTCCTGCACCAACATATCACACTCTGTGCCCCATTAGAATTTCGTCACTTGGTGTAGCACCTTGAAGAATGGATGACTTCGGTCGAATGACTTGGAAATGAACCTTAACAGTGAGGTGATCTGTCCAGTCAGTCGTTGGGCCTCCTTCAAGTTGTGGGGCAGGGGCATGTCTTGTAGCGCCTTCACCTTGCTTGAATTCGCCTCGATGTCCCATTCGGTGACAATGTATCCGAGGAAGCGGTCACTTTTTACGATGAACAGACATCTGTTCAAGTTCAGCTTTATCCCATATGCCCTTAAGGTTCAGCATGTTTCTTTGATATCTACACAAAGATCAGCAATTCAGAGAGATTTTATTAATATGTCATTGACATACACCTCCATGTTACAATCGATCTGCCGACGGAACACTTTATTCATCACCTCTAGTAGGTGTTACATACCGCAAGTGCACGGTTACGTCATCAGTAGTACAAAAGATTATCGATCCCACAAGGATTGTTGATTAAGCACTAGTTAACTTTGCACAGCGAATTATCTAGACAATCTAAAATAGTTCATAAATGCTAGAGAGAAAGAAAAGAGAGGAGAGTAAAAAGCGTAAGTGAATGAAGGGGAATAGATACTAGGATTTGGGTTTCGTTGCGATGCTAGTTAATGTCCCTATGCATTGTTCATCTCCCTAACTCCATGCTTACACTCGTGTAGTAGTTCTAACTAGAGTTCGATGCAACCTTGTGAAGATTGTACCGAAGAGTCTACCCAAGTTCTAACACCATTAAGTAGAAAAGGTAATTTAGAAAGTCCGATTATAGGGCTATTCTTCTATCATAAGGGCCCTCGGTCCACGTTCATAGATTATACAAGTCACTTCGTAACGGTAGATTAATGCAATTAAGTAGAAGAAGTAATTTAGGAAGTTCGATTATAGGGCTATTCTTCTGTCACCAGGGCCCTCGGTCGACGTTCCTAGATTACACAGATCACTTCCTAACATTAATTTGGGAGAACCCTCTAAACTCTAATTAATCTTCCTAACAAGGATTGGTCCTTATATTAAGATCTTTTGACTCTAGAAATTAGGTAAGTATCAATGTCCTCTGTCACGAAGGGCATAATATATCTGGTTGAATGGGTATCTTTCTGTCACAAGGATCCCCGGTTATCCAATCTAGTAGCAACCTTAACATAAAGATAAATCCCTTATATCTACATGAATTATCCTCACACATATTTCGTCAAACACATACAAGGCACAATACACAATAGAATATTATATAAACACTTCATAGCATCGGAAAATATCCAAATACATAGTTCATACATCACAACTACTTCCTACATCCTAAATTTGGAGATCTACTCCATTACAAGGGAATTACAACCAAAGACAATAAGTAAAGCAATCTACAACTCAATACATGGAGATAGAGAGAAAAGAATGCTTATATTTGAAGCGTAGCGTCCTTGGAAGCACTCCCTTGCTCCGGAAGAGGACGGATCGACGAAGATGGAAGATCTAGGGCCTCCTCAAAGGGGAGAACCCTTCCCCAAGCAATGGGGAAGAGCCCCAAGCCAAAGATCAGTGAAAAGGGGAGAAAATCCCCTTTTATAGAGCAGGACACGGGCACCACACGGCCCGTGACATGGTCGTGTGGCCTCCACACGGCCTCCTTCTTCTCGCTCTCGGCCAAGGTGACACGGTCGTGTGGCTCACACGACCATGTTCTGCTTTAGTTCTGGATGGGCTACACGGTCGTGTGGCTCACACAACCTAGCTATATTTGACCTCTGGAAATGCTGCACAGTCATGTGGCTCACACAGCCAACCACTGTTTACTCTCTGGAAGTGTTGCACGGCTGTGTGGATCTCACATACCCCTTGCATGGCCCTTGGCATAGCTATGCATGACTATGTCTCATTGCAACATCTTTTATACCATCAAGATGGGGTTTTCTCTGGTTGAAGTCTTCATCAAAATTGTCGATCTTGAAGTTATCTACATTTTGATATAAAGAACAACCCATAACTCCAATCGAGCACAAAGTTATGGACGTTTTAGTTTCAGTCTGCAGTGTTGAAAATTTCACACAACCGTGTGAATTCCACATGACCCCCACACGACCGTGTGGTTTCCACACGGCCAGAACATGGAAATACTTAGTTTTCACATGCCCGTGTGAGTTCCACATGGCCCAGACACTCTGGAAACTCTAGACTTCATTTAACCTCGATTTTTGCTCAAAATCGTGTCCTATCAATCAAAATAAGTAAAGAGCAGATCTCCGAACAGAATATAATGGAAATATGTCATTATAATGAAATAAGGTGCAATAAACATAGATTATGCTAATGAAATGCAAGTAGATGTGCATAAATGTGCGTCAAAATATGATTAAAAGTGTATATAATCTACGCACATCAGTAGGTGGCACCGGTATTCTTCAATCCGAACAGCATAACGTTGCAGCAATACATTCTGTCGGCTGTGATAAAGTTTACCTTCTCTTGATCCTCCCGGGCGAGCGACACTTGGTGGTATCCTTGGTACGCGTCGAGAATGTAGATCCACTTGCAGCCCGTCGTAGAGTCCATCATTTGATCTACCCTAGGCAGCAGATAGAAATACTTCAGGCACGCTTTATTCAAATCATGAAAGTCGATGGACCTCACCACTTGTTTCCCATCTTGGAGTCTAGTATAACATTAGTTGCCAGTTCGGGAATTGAACTTCTCGGATGTGGTCGGCCTTTAGTAATTTTTTATCTCCGCCTGGATGATCAGGTTTTGTTTCACGCTGAAGTCCCTATTCTTTTGCTTCACCGGCCGAGCGTCCGGTCAGACATGAAGCTCATGTTGAGCTACGTTCGGTGAGATGCCCAGGAGCTCGTGTGTTGACCAAGCAAATATGTCATGGTTTTTTCTAAGGTAGGTGATCAGTTTTGCCTTCTCCTAGGTCTCCAGGTTGGCGACAACAAAGGTGGTTGCTTCCCATTGGCTTAGGTGGATTTGAATCTCCTCATTTTCTTCATAAACCAGCGTAGGAGGCTTTTTCGTGATAGAGTTCACCTCCAGGCGCTAATTTTTTCGAGCGACCCTTGCTTCGGATTTGACCATCTCGACATAGCATTACCGAGCGGCTAGCTGGTCGCCTTTAACTTCGCCTACCTTGTCGTCCATCGGGAATTTAATCTTCTGGTAGAAGGTGGACACCACTGCTCAAAACTCATTGAGTGCTGGTCGGCCCAATATGACGTTGTAGGCCGACAGTGCATCCACCACAATGAAATTTGTGGTCCTTGTCCTCTTTAGCGTCTCCTCCCCAAGCGAGACAGCTAGGTGGACTTGGCCGATCAGCAACACTTCGTTGCCTATGAATTCATAGAGTGGAGTCGTCATGGGCAGCAAATCGCTTCAGTCGATTTGCAGCTGATTGAACGACTTCTTGAATATGATATTCACCAAGCTCCATGTATCAACAAAGGTTTGGTGAATAATGTAGTTAGCAATTACCGCTCGGATAATCAGCGCGTCGTCATGAGGGATCTCTACTCCTTCTAAGTCTTTCGGGCCGAAATTGATCTCAGGTCCTTCGGTCTTCTCCTTGCTACAACCAACGACATGGATCTCAAGTCGCCAAGTGTGTGGCTTCCTCGCTCAGTTGGAATCACCATCAGTCGGTCCACCAGCAATCATTCCTATTTCTCCCTGAGCGGTGTTACTCCTATTCTCCTCCTCTTGAGTCGAAGGTCTGCTCCGCTCGGCAGAGGCTCAGGCAGGACTCTAGTTGTTCCTCCTCTGAGATTGATGAAGGTGTGGTTCGACCGTCATCCTTTCTTCCTCCCTTCGCTCGGCTGATTGGTGCCTGCGCCACCGATGAAGAGATGGTGATCAACGGTGATATCCCTGTGGAGCCAGCCTGCTAGCTATTGGCGTCAGGTCGTAGCAGTCCTGTGTGTTATGCATCGCCGACTGGTGGAAGGAGCAAAATATTGGCGTTCACACTTTGCCTTTTGCAGCCTTTGGGCGACCGACTGTCACGTGTTGTACGACATGTGTCCTGGGCTCGTTGTGTGGCTGCGCTCCACCCGATCGAGGCCCCTTGGGAGGTTGATGGCTGCTCGACGGACGCCGCTCAAGAGCTGCTACGGGCTCGTTCAGCACCTCCCTTCTTCTGGCCACTTGGGCTTCCTTCACATTTATGTATTATGTTGCCTTCCTTTGCAAGTGGTTGAAGTCCCTCAGCGGCTTCCTAATTAGCAATCGGAAGAATTCTCTCTCAGTGAGCCCTTGGGTGAAGGCGTACACCAATACATCTGAGGAGAACACTGGGATGTCCATAGCCACTTGGTTGAAGCGTTGTTTGTAGGCCCTCAATGCTTCCCTGGGCCCTTGCTTCAACGAGAATAAATCCACACTCGTCTTCTAGTGGCGGCGTCTGCTGGCAAAGTGGTGTAGGAACACCGCTCAGAAGTCCTTGAACCTGTGGATGGAGCCGATTGACAATCTCTTAAACAATATTGTGTCGATCTAGAGAGCATGGTGAGGAAGACCTAACACTTCACCCCATTGGTGTACTGATGAAGTGTGGTCACGTTGTCAAATTTGGCCAAATGGTCATCCTGGTCGTTAGTAGTGTCGGGGTAGAAGGTCGTTCAGAATCCCTTGTGAAAATTATTGATTGATCCGCTCGAGTGAATCTTTGTCCCTTGGCGCCTTCCTTTTCCTTGCATCCCGAACGGGTGCATTATCTGAGGAAGACCCCCAATCCTTGTACACTCAGCCCCGTTCCTTCGATGGGGTCTTGAACATCGCTCGATGGAAGGGGATCGGTGCATTGGTAGCTTCCCTATACATGTTAGACGGCTTCTTGTTCTTCCCTTGAGTGGATATTTGATCGCTCGGTCTCCGTGTTTAGCCAGTCAGTCAATGGCTAATGCTGTGGGTTCCAGTGCTTGGCGCTCGACCAGCGCCTGTTGTGTTGGTTGCTACTCGGAATATCGTACCAGTTCCCCTGTACAAAAATTTTACACAAGTCCCGAACCTTTCCTAACAACCTATTGTGTTCTTTAGAAATTAAATTTGGAATTACAAACAGAACTTAACATTTTTGATTCCAAATTCAACTTATTTGTTCTTAGAGGTTTAGACTTGGATCACAAACGATGCTTAACATTATTGATCCAAATCCACCCATGTTACAAAGTTGATTAAATATTTATTTCAAAGATCGGCTTCCAGGTTAAACATGGCGAGGCACTAGGCCTTCTTGAGTATGGGATCATACACTATTTCTTAGATAAAGCCTTTCAACGAAATTCAATATTTTATCTCCTTACAGTAACCCTAGGTTTAACCATCAAGAACAATCGAATCACAAGATCGAAAAACAAAAGAAACACAAAATCGAAATATAAAATCGATTGCATAGAATCGTTAGCCTCTTGTGTTTGGTAATTCAAAATCCGTACAAAGAAAACTAGTATGATGCGGAATAAGACAACTAGTTATACCTTTCTTTGTTAACAAAAACCTCCTGATCTTCTATCATATTCCTCTCATTCTCTTGGACGTTGTATGAGCGACGATCTACCAAGAAGAAATCCACCAAAGCCTTCTTCTCTTCCTCCAAGCTTCGGTCACCAAAGGGATCTAGACAAGAGGGCCTCCTTTCTCTTCTTCTTCTCCTCCTAATAACCGGCCACCAAAGCTCCTAGTAGACTTGATGCCGCCGGCCACAATGTGGAAAATAAAAGGAGAAGAGAGAAAGGAAGAGGGTTGACCACTAAAGGAAAAGAGAGAGGAATAATATAATAGAAGTTGTGTCCCATGAAGACACTCTTTACCTCTCTTTTATAATCCTTGGTGAATCCAAAAAAGGAAAGTTTTATAACAAAAAATAAAACTTCCTTTTCTATTTATGACATGATCGGCCACCTCTTACAAAACAAATAAGGAAAGATTTTAAACAAAAATTAAAATCTCTCTTTTAAAATATCTCTTTTGGGGTTAGCTATAAAAGGAATGTTTTATAAATTAAAATTTCTCTCTTTTAAATCCTTTTATGGATATCTATAAAAGATAAGATTAAAAAAAAAACTCCTTTTATATCATGGTTTCAAAAAGGAAAGTTTTCTTAAAAAATTAAAATCATTCTTTTAACATTATAGATATCTACAAATAAGGAAAGATATCTAATCTCTCTTTTAATCCTTTGTAGAAAATCTATAAAAGGAAATATTTTAAAATTAAAACTCTCTTTTAAAATCATGTGGATAAAAACATAAAAGGAAAGATTTTAGCAAAATTTTATTTTTAATAAAATTCTCTTTCCTTTCCGTACTTGGTCGGCCACTTGCTTGGGCACCAAGCAAGGCTTGGTCGACCCTAGCTTGAGCTCCAATCTTGGCTTGGGTGGCCCCTTGCTCTCCAAGCAAGGATAGGGGGCGACCCCTAGCATGTGCTAAGAGGCTAGGCTTTGGGTGGATATAAGACTATATATTAGATGCTACAATAGGGACCGAGAGGAGGAATTGGTTTTGGTCTCCCGATGATCTTGAATTTCCAGTGTTCGCCCCGAACACCGAACTCAAGTTCATCAATAATAACTCATACCACTAAGGAGCTATCATTGAACTACCGCACCAATGCCAAATTATATTTTTGGGCTCCTTCTTATCATGAGTGTGTTAATCTCCCAGTGTTTAAGATATCGAATGCCCACTAATTAAATGAGTTACTGACAACTCACTTAATTAATATCTAACTCCAAGAGTAGTACCACTTAACCTTATTGTCATGTCAGACTAAGTCCACCTGTAGGGTTTACATGACAATCCTTATGAGCTCCTCAAGGGGGCATTATCAACCTAGATTACTAGGGCACAATTTAATTCTATAATCAACAACACACCATATAAATAATATCATTTTCCAACTTATCGGGTCTATTGATTTATCGAACTAAATCGCACCCTTTGATAAATTAAAGAAATAAATATTAAGTATGTGTGCTTGTTATTATATCATGATTAAGAATACACACTTCCATAATAACAGATGTTTTATTCTTGTTAAAGAGTCAGTATAAAAAGAAACTATCTCAAATGGTCCTGCTCAATACACTCATAGTGTACCAGTGTAATTTATTAGTCAAGATAAACTAATACCTAATTACACTACAACCACTCCAATGGTTTGTCTCATTTCATCTTGGTTGTGAGCAACTGTTTATAATTTATAAGGAACTAATAACATGAACTTCTGTGTGTCTCCTCACACCATGTTATCTATGATATAAATTAAATGAACAACTACACTTAGCATAAATATAGACATTTGACCAATGTGATTCTTATTTCTAAAATATTTATACAAAAAGTTAGGCTTTTAGTATACATTCAACATGTTGTTGTTGCTGCTCACATATTTTTGCCGCTCGGACTTGTATTAGCATGTCGAGCTCCTCTTGCATCAGCGTCACCGTGGTGAATCGTCCAATGTCCTTCATCTTCTCGTTTAGATGCAGGCTACATTTCCACATATGGCGCCAAAATGATCCTGTCTGAAAGTGGGAAGGTGGAAAGCTGGGTATGTGACGGCTTCACTGATCGGCTGTAGACCCCGCTCCGCTCTGCAAAACATGTAAAATACCGAAAATAGGTGAATATTAATAAGGAAATTTTCTGGAATTTTTCAGGAATTTTTCGGAGCTCGTATGGATGAGTTCACAAGGATAAAAACGGGGCCGGGGAAAGCCAGTTTAAGCTACCCTGTTTTAATGAGGAAAAGATTTATTTTCTTTTCCTTTTTCTTTTCTTTTTCTCTTATTCTTTCCCTACGAGCCGTGCGTGCCCTATTTCCCCGACCCCGAGCGGTTTCCCTTTCTTCCTCTCTTCTCACTCGGCGCCGATCTCTTCTCATCTGTGCCCTAGCCATGTTGGTTGCTACTCGGAAAACCTAGAGGTTCCACTGTACAAAAAATTTTGTACAAAGGTCTGAACCTTTTCCTAGCTACCATGTGTTCTTTTAAATTAAATTTTGGATCACCTGCGGAACTTAACACGTTTGATCCAAAACTTAATCTATTCGTTCTTTTAGGCTTTGACTTGGGTCTCCTGGGGAACTTAACACGTTCGACCCAAATCACCTTAAGTTATTAATTATATTAAATATTAATTTCCATAATTGGTTCCCAGTACTGACGTGGCGAGGCACACGGCCTTCTTGGATATGGGAGCAACCACCACTGACTAGACAAAACCTTTTATAGAAAGCTAATATTTAATTTCCTAAAATAACTTTAGGTTAACCGAAAAGAACAATCAAATCACAAGGAAAAATAAAACAAAAGAACACAACATCGAAAAACATATTCGAAATACTAGAATCGTAAGCCTCTTGTATTTGGTATTATTTCCAAAAATAATTAGTATGATGCGGAAAGAAAAATTACTAGTTATACCTTGTAGAAAAACCTCTTGATCTTCTACCGTATTCCTCTTCTAACCTCGGACATTGTGTGGGCAACGATCTTCCGAGATGAGAAACCACCAACCACCTTCTTCTCCTCCTAGCTAGGTTCGGCCAACAATAAGGAAGCTTCACCAAGGAAGAAGATCAAAACTCCAACCAAGCTCCAAGAGATGCTAGCTTTCTCTCCTTCTTCTTCTCCAAGTAGTATCCGGCCACCACAAGAGCTCCAAGGGGAGAGAGAGGTTCGGCCACCACAAGAGGAAGAGAGGGAGAGGATGATGATGGCCGGTCACACCAAGGAACAAAAGAGGGAGAGAAATAATAGAGGGTTGTTACCATGAAGGCACCCTCACCTCTTCTTTTATATTCCTTGGTCTAGGCAAATTAGGAAATTTAATTACAATAAAATTTCCTTAATTTCCTTGACATGATTTAATTGAGAAAAATAAAATAAAATTTCCCCAATTAAACTATATTGGCCGGCCACATCAAAAGGAAGTAAATTAGACAAATTTTAATCAACAAATTAAAACTTCCTAATTTGTTTCCGGAAATTTTAAAATTAAAATTTCTCTTCAAAAAACTCTTCATGGTTGATAAAAAGAAATTTCCATAATTTTAATTTTACAACATGTGAAAAATTTTTAAAGAGAAAATAAAATATCTCACCAATCTACAAATAAGGAAAGAGATCTAATCTCTTTCTTTAATCTTTTGTAGATCTTTTACAAGAGAGATATTTTAATTTTAATTCTCTTTAATAAATTATATCTTCCACATAATAAAAATTAAAATTAAAATTCTTTTTAATTTAATATAGCCGGCCCCTCTAGCTTGGGTTCAAGCTAGGGCCGGCCACCTCAATTCATGCTTAGGCCGGCCCTAGCTTGGTTCCCAAGCTAGCTTGGCCGGCCCCCTTTTTTGGTGGGTATAGAAGGTGGGTATAGGTGGGTATAGTACTCTATAAATAAGAGGCTATGATAGGGACCGAGAGGAGGAATTGGTTTTGGTCTCCCGATAAAATTAAGCATCCCGTGTTCGCCCCGAACACACAACTTAATTTTATCAATAATAATTCATTCCACTAGAGAACTATTATTGAACTACCGCACAAATCCCAAATTACATTTTTGGGATCCTTCTTATTATGAGTGTGTTAGTCTCCCTATGTTTAAGATATCGAATGTCCACTAATTAAGTGAGTTACTGACAACTCATTTAATTAATATCTTAGTCCAAGAGTAGTACCACTCAACCTTATCATCATGTCGGACTAACTCCACCTGCAGGGTTTAACATGACAATCCTTATGAGCTCCTCTTGAGGACATTATCAACCTAGTATCTCTAGGACACAGTTTCCTTCTATAATCAACAACACACACTATAAGTGATATCATTTCCCAACTTATCGGGCTTATTGATTCATCGAACTAAATCTCACCCACTGATAAATTAAAGAAATAAATATCAAATATATGTACTTGTTATTATATTAGGATTAAGAGCACACACTTCCATAATAACCGAGGTCTTTGTTTCTTTATAAAGTCAGTATAAAAGAAACGACCTCAAATGGTCCTACTCAATACACTCTAAATGTACTAGTGTAATTATACAGTCAAGATAAACTGATACCTAATTACACTACGACCTTCTAATGGTTTGTTCCTTTCTATTTTGGTCGTGAGCTACTGTTTATAATTTATAAGGTACTGATAACATCATCTTTTGTATGTGACACCACATACTATGTTATCTACAATATAAATTAATTGAACAACTACAACTAAATGTATATCATTTGACCAAATGTGATTCTTTATTCATAATGAATGTTTACAAAGCTTAGGCTTTCAGTATACACTCCAACAATCTCCCACTTATACTAATGACTAAGCTGTCATATCTTCTACCATACATCTGATTCTTATTCCCTCCACATGTCGATCGAAAGCTTTCGCCGGAAGGGCCTTAGTGAAAGGATCTGCCAGGTTATCCGCTGATACAATCTTGGCGATGACAACTTCTCCTCGCTTCATGATATCTTGTATCAGGTGGTACTTGCGCTCTATATGTTTACTTGCCTTATGAGCTCGTGGTTCCTTCGAGTTTGCAACTGCACCGCTATTATCACAATAAATTGTGATGATTTTGGGCAAACCAGGAATCACATCTAAGTCCATTAGAAAGTTCCTGAGCCATACTACTTCTTTAGCTGCCTCAGAGGCTGCTACATACTCAGCTTCCATGGTTGAGTCTGAAACGCATTTCTGCTTAACACTCCTCCATGAAATGGCTCCACCTCCTAAAGTAAACACATAGCCTGATGTAGACTTACTGTTGTCCCTATCTGATTGGAAATCTGAATCCGTGTAACCCACAGGGAGCAAATCATCTGCTTGATAAACTAGCATATAATCTCTAGTCCTTCTCAAGTACTTTAATATATGCTTTACCGCAGTCCATTGTCCTTGTCCAGGGTTACTCTAATATCTGCTGACCATGCCCACGGCAAAAAAAATATCAGGTCTCGTACATAGCATTGCATACATAAGGCTTCCTACAGCTGAAGCATAAGGAATTACTTTCATGTCTTCTATCTCCTTTGATGTCTTTGGAGACATCTCTTTAGATAGAGCTATTCCATGCCTAAAAGGTAAGAAACCTTTCTTGGAATCTTGCATGCTAAAACGAGTAAGGATTGTATCTATATATGAAGCTTGGGACAGACACAACATTCTTTTCTTGCGATCCCTTATCACTTTGATCCCAAGAATGTGTGCACACTCTCCTAAGTCCTTCATATCAAATTTTTTGGACAACCATACCCTTACGTCTGATAATACCTTGACATTGTTGCCAATTAACAAAATATCATCTACGTATAGTACAAGAAATACCACCACATTTCCGTTACACTTCTTGTATACACAAGACTCATCCGGACACTGAATAAATCCATATGACTGGATTACTTCATTAAACCGGATGTTCCAAGACCTTGAAGCTTGCTTCAGTCCATAAATGGACCGATTGAGCTTGCACACTAGATGCTCTTTGCCTTTTTCAATGAACCCTTCTGGTTGCTTCATATGGATGTTCTCTTCAAGACTTCCATTAAGGAAAGTTGTCTTGACATCCATTTGCCAAATCTCATAATCCATATGAGCAGCAATGGATAAGAGTATCCGGATAGACTTAAGCATGGCTACCGGTGAAAAGGTTTCCTCATAATCGATTCCCTCTTTCTGAGTATACCCTTTCGCAACAAGCCTAGCTTTGAAAGTTTCTACCTTCCCGTCTGTCCCTCTTTTCCTTTTGTAGATCCACTTGCATCCAATGGTTTTTACACCATCAGGTGGTTCTACAAGCTCCCAGACTTTATTAGAGTACATAGACTCTATTTCAGAATTCATCGCCTTTTGCCAAGATGTTGCATCTATATCTTGGAGTGCTTCGTCATATGTTCGGGGATCAGGTTCATGTTTACCCTGGATCAAGTCCGAAGACTCTCCCAAAAACATGAATCTCTCAGGCTGCCTTACAACCCTCCCACTACGATGAGGCACTGTCTGTGGTTGTGTATCATGTGTGACACGTGTTGCAGTCTCTTGTGGTACTTCATCTTGTACTGTTGGTACTAAAGTAGACGTGTCCTCTCTTAGTTCTTCTAAAACAACTTTACTACTGGGCTTGTGATCAATTATATAGTCTTCTTCTAAAAACTGGGCATTTGTGCTAACAATGACCTTTTGGTCTTTAGGACTATAAAATAAACCACCTTTCGTTCCTTTGGGATATCCTACAAACACGCGAACTTCTGTACGGGATTCTAACTTATCAGCATCTGGTTTCAGCACATGTGCTGGACTACCCCAAATCCGAATATGTCTTAGACTTGGTTTTCGCCCATTCCACAATTCTATGGGAGTAGAAGAAACTGATTTAGAATGTACTAATTTCAGAACGTATACTGCTGTTTCCAGAGCATATCCCCAAAACGAATTTGGTAATTCTGAATAACTCATCATCGATCTAACCATCTCCATAAGAGTCATATTCCTTCGCTCGCCACACCATTCTGTTGGGTGTATGCGGACAATTGGGATTGAATCCGGCCTCGATAAGTAATTCCTAAACTCTCCTAAGAGGTATTCGCCACCACGATCAGATCGTAGTGTCTTGATACTTTACCTAATCATTTTCCACATCGACCTTGTATTCTTTGAACTTATCAAAGCACTCGGACTTGCGCATTAGGTAAATGTATCCATATCTTGAATAATCATCTATAAAAGAGACAAAATATTCAAACCGCCTCTCACCTGGACATAGGACCACACAAATCAGAATGAACCAATTCTAACACTTCTTTGGCTCTATACCCCTTGGCCTTGAATGGTCTCTTAGTCATTTTACCTTCCAAGCAAGATTCACAAGTTGGAAAAATTTTCAACTCTAATGAACTCAAAAGTCCATCAGCTATAAGCCTCTGAATCCTACTTAAGTTAATATGACCAAGCCTTAGATGCCAAAGATATGCTTGGTTCATTTCCGAAGGTTCTTTTCTTTTATTAGAGTTAGAAGATGAGTTATAAATTTCCATGTTTGTGGAAGAAATTGGATTTAAAATATACAAATTGCCAACTAATGCACCAGAACAGATAATCACTTTATTTCTTTTAATAACTACATCCTTACTGAAAGAAACTGAATATCCATCTAAAAACAGTTTAGAAACTGAAATTAAATTCTTTCTAAAACTGGGTACATAAAGACAATTTCTTAAAATCAAATTTCTATTTCTACTAAAAGATAAGTAGACGTCTCCCACTGCAACAGCTGCCACGGTAATCTCTCCTTCAGATAGTCGTCGGGTTTCCTGGAACCCCTGCAAGGAATTGCAAACATGATCAGTGGCTCCCGTATCTACACACCAGGTGCTGGTAGATAACACCGCTAAACATGTTTCAACAACTAGAGCATGAGATATACCTTTGTTTTGGTTCTTTCGAGGACAGTCCGCCTTCCAATGTCCTGACTGCTTGCAGATGAAGCACTTGCCCTTCGGCTTCTTCATTCCAGCTTTAGGTCCCGTACTCTGATATTTATTCACTTTCTTTGCTGAACCAACTTGTTTCTTCTTCTTCTTTCCTTTCGGTTTAGAAGTAGAACCATTTTCAGCATAGTGAATATGAGAATTGTGACGAAACAAACCTTCTGCTGTCTGAAGTTCTGTCAGTAGTTCCGCCAATGAATATACCCTTTTATTCATATTGTAATTCAGGCGAAATTGCTCAAAACTTCTAGGCAGTGTTTGGAAGATCATATCGATCTGGGTTTCCCCATCAATTTCTCCTCCAAGATCTGTATCTCATTCAGATAAGTCATCATCTTTAGGATATGATCCCTCACAGGAGTACCCTCTTGCATAGTGGTTGTCATTATCTTTCTCATGGCTTCTTGTCTAGAAGCCCTATCCTGATGACCAAAGAGTTCCTTGAGATTGTTCATAATATCATAAGCTGTTGGTAAATCTTGATGCTGATGTTGCAATACGTTTGACATTGAAGACAAAATGTAACACCGCGTCATCTCATCTGCCTTTACCCATCTCTTATGATATTCAATCTCCTCTTGGGTAGATTCACCAGTGGGTGCATCAGGACAAGGTTCAGTCAGTACAAATTTATAGCTTTCAGCAGTCAGAACAATGTCCAGGTTCCTTTTCCAGTCTATGTAATTAGGTCCAGTAAGTCTATTCTGTTGAAGTATGATGGACAGTGGATTGAAAGTCATCGTAGGAATCACAAATAACTTTTGGTCAGAACTCTAAATTTAGAATAATATTGATTCCTCAAACAATACTATTTTAAATTAACCAACACCTCAAAACACTGTGAATTTTGTATGTTGCGTTAGTGTGGACGTATACAAATTCAACATTTGTAAAAGGAGGATTTTAACCCATTAATTTTATTATCTTGTCAACCTAACTTTTTGACAAATAAAATTAATAGTTGGTATCATTTGGTCACACAAATAATAGCAGTGACTCCGATGGGGATGATACTATTAGATGTGTCTAAGTGTATACCATTACTTGACACTAAGTCCATTAATAAGATTATGCCCCTTCCGTTGGGGAAGATCACACGCTCTTAATTAACTTCCTATAGTCATCCAAAAATGGAAGTCTGTTCTAGTGATCCACAAACAAGCTCATCCGTTATGGAGGAAGGCACTCAGAGCCAATGCGCAAGCTTGTTTGCATCACTTACAAACCAGTAATGGAGACTATGGGATTTATTTAAAAATCCCTCTCCCACTTAGTTATTTATAAACGAGGAATTTTAACTATGCTAGCATACTAGTCATGTATACTAACATGCACACACAGCACAATATAAAAGTAATAAATAAAAAATTTAATTTTCAACTATTATGCCTTTTATCTATAGTTGTCTTCCGTGTGTTGTCATCCCAAGCTGCTGCCATATTTGGCCACCGCCACCGGGTCTAGCTGTCGCATCCATCTTGCTCCTAGTTCCACTGCGCCTCTGGTCCTTAGAAGGTTCCACGCTTTGCAAGATTCGATCCGCAACATAAATAGAATTTTTATATTTTTGATCCTATATTCCATAAAAGGAATGTACATGTATCTAGATCAAAAATAAAATCCTAATAAAACTAAATACAGCTCCTACTGTATTTTAATACAATCATGCACACACATATAAATGCCCTTGACATGTCCAAGGGTCCAATCACACACATAATAACTAAAAGCCATAATAGTTGGATCCTGCATCCACAAAGTTAGCACATCCTACTATTAACTTGCCTAAATTATGTATGACATGTGCATAATTAACCTAATACCAAATACACAGAGGCAAAACCCTCGCTCTGATACCAATTGTTGGTTGCTACTCGAAAAACCTAGAGGTTCCACTGTACAAAAAATTTTGTACAAAGGTCTGAACCTTTTCCTAGCTACCATGTGTTCTTTTAAATTAAATTTTGGATCGCCTGCGGAACTTAACACGTTTGATCCAAAACTTAATCTATTCGTTCTTTTAGGTTTTGACTTGGGTCTCCTGCGGAACTTAACACGTTCGACCCAAATCACCTTAAGTTATTAATCCATTAAATATTAATTTCCATAATTGGTTCCCAGTACTGACGTGGCGAGGCACACGGCCTTCTTGGATATGGGAGCAACCACCACCGACTAGACAAAACTTTTTATAGAAAGCTAATATTTAATTTCCTAAAATAACTTTAGGCTAACCGAAAAGAACAATCAAATCACAAGGAAAAATAAAACAAAAGAACACAACATCGAAAAACATATTTGAAATACTAGAATCGTAAGCCTCTTGTATTTGGTATTATTTCCAAAAATAACTAGTATGATGCGGAAAGAAAAATTACTAGTTATACCTTGTAGAAAAACCTCTTGATCTTCTACCGTATTCCTCTTCTAACCTCGGACGTTGTGTGGGCAACGATCTTCCGAGATGAGAAACCACCAACCACCTTCTTCTCCTCCTAGCTAGGTTCGGCCAACAATAAGGAAGCTTCACCAAGGAAGAAGATCAAAACTCCAACCAAGCTCCAAGAGATGCTAGCTTTCTCTTCTTCTTCTTCTTCTTCTCCAAGTAGTATCCGGCCACCACAAGAGCTCCAAGGGGAGAGAGAGGTTCGGCCACCACAAGAGGAAGAGAGGGAGAGGATGATGATGGCCGGCCACACCAAGGAACAAAAGAGGGAGAGAAATAATAGAGGGTTGTTACCATGAAGGCACCCTCACCTTTTCTTTTATATTCCTTGGCCTAGGCAAATTAGGAAATTTAATTAAAATAAAATTTCCTTAATTTCCTTGACATGATTTAATTGAGAAAAATAAAATAAAATTTCCCCAATTAAACTATATTGGCCGGCCACATCAAAAGGAAGTAAATTAGACAAGTTTTAATCAACAAATTAAAACTTCCTAATTTGTTTCCGGAAATTTTAAAATTAAAATTTCTCTTCAAAAAACTCTTCATGGTTGATAAAAAGAAATTTCCATAATTTTAATTTTACAACATGTGAAAAATTTTTAAAGAGAAAATAAAATATCTCACCAATCTACAAATAAGGAAAGAGATCTAATCTCTTTCTTTAATCTTTTGTAGATCTTTTACAAGAGAGATATTTTAATTTTAATTCTCTTTAATAAATTATATCTTCCACATAATAAAAATTAAAATTAAAATTCTTTTTAATTTAATATAGCCGGCCCTCTAGCTTGGGTTCAAGCTAGGGCCGCCACCTCAATTCATGCTTAGGCTGCCCTAGCTTGGTTCCCAAGCTAGCTTGGCCGGCCCCCTTTCGTGGGTATAGAAGGTGGGTATAGGTGGGTATAGTACTCTATAAATAAGAGGCTACGATAGGGACCGAGAGGAGGAATTGGTTTTGGTCTCCCGATAAAATTAAGCATCCCGTGTTCGCCCCGAACACACAACTTAATTTTATCAATAATAATTCATTCCACTAGAGAACTATTATTGAACTACCGCACAAATCCCAAATTACATTTTTGGGATCCTTCTTATTATGAGTGTGTTAGTCTCCCTATGTTTAAGATATCGAATGTCCACTAATTAAGTGAGTTACTGACAACTCATTTAATTAATATCTTAGTCCAAGAGTAGTACCACTCAACCTTATCATCATGTCAGACTAAGTCCACCTGCAGGATTTAATATGACAATCTTTATGAGCTCCTCTTGAGGACATTATCAACCTAGTATCTCTAGGACACAGTTTCCTTCTATAATCAACAACACACACTATAAGTGATACCATTTCTCAACTTATCGGGCTTATTGATTCATCGAACTAAATCTCACCCACTGATAAATTAAAGAAATAAATATCAAATATATGTGCTTGTTATTATATTAGGATTAAGAGCACACACTTCCATAATAACCGAGGTCTTTATTTTTTTATAAAGTCAGTATAAAAGAAACGACCTCAAATGGTCCTACTCAATACACTCTAAATGTACTAGTGTAATTATACAGTCAAGATAAACTGATACCTAATTACACTACGACCTTCTAATGGTTTGTTCCTTTCCATTTTGGTCGTGAGCTACTGTTTATAATTTATAAGGTACTGATAACATCATCTTCTGTATGTGACACCACATACTATGTTATCTACAATATAAATTAATTGAACAACTATAACTAAATGTAGATCATTTGACCAAATGTGATTCTTTATTCATAATGAATGTTTACAAAGCTTAGGCTTTCAGTATACACTCCAACAAGCCAGCCCCGGCCTTCTTCTCCTCTGTCGTAGCCCTTGCCGTGGAGTTCCTAGCACCGGCCACTGGTGCCCTAGCCACAGCCGACGCCGCCTGGAGAAGCGCCGAGCCGATCCTCTTCCCCTGCTGCCGATTCTCTGCTGCCGTCGAACGGAGAGTGCCGGCCACCCTTCCTCTGCCCTCGAGCCCGAGCCACATTGCCGAGTTCTCTTTTCCCTCCGTCCCGTCTGCTCTAGTCGCCTTGCACCGTCACCACAGCCTCTCTGCCGACGCCGACCCACCTTCACCGGCCACTAGGTTCTGCCGAGCCCTAGTCTTGATTTTCTTCTTGATTCCTTTGATTCCAGCACTGAGGGTTTGTTCTACCAAGATTTTGTGCTGTGGAGTACCTGATTTCCAGGCGCTAATCCTCTCCGGCAGTAAATGGCCTTGGCTGTGATTGAAGGTGAGGTGCACAGATTGATCTAGAATTATGTTATCATTAGTGTGATGATTTCTTAAGCTCTATTTTGATATAGACAATGAACCGCAGGTTATTGCTTGGGTTCCAGCAACTACCTCTGTTCCGGCAGCAACGTTGCCGGTTGAGGCTTCAGAATTAGGTAAGTGGAGGAGGTAATTTTGAATACGAACTAGATTTAATTCTAGCTATGAAAAGGATAGGGTTATTGGAGCGATAAGAAATGATTAGGGTTAAGGAACTAACCCTAGTTGACCAATTGATTTTATTTAATTAAGGTTCGTTAATTGTGTTGGGTGGATTAGTTGGATCCAATTTATAACTTCTTAAATTGGATTAGAATTTAATTTGGCTAATTTTGGTATGATAGAATTAGCTAAACTAGACCTTATGTTTAATACACAGGACTTTGACGCGAGATGAGTATCTCGACGTCGGATTTGGACCGATTGGACTTTTCCTATTGGAGGCGGGTACTTTTGACTTATTGTCTTTGATATGCATAGTAATGAAATTAACAAGTTGCATTAATTGTGTTCCTCATTTGTTTCGGTTAATCACTACCCGATTACCTAATACCTGCTTGATTGATTGTTTGTTTTGCATTTCGTGTTGTTATGTACCTGATTACACATGCTCATAGGGGTAGTGATATAACCATGCTTCACCATGTTCAGGACCTAGGTATGATACCTTATCTGATCTATGCACCCTTTATATGATTTACTGACTATGGTGCACATCATATATGTATATAGATTTGGTTCAGTATATTACCATGCTTAGTGTCATGCACCATTCGTATGACTGCATACTGTGTGATAGATTGCTCTATTATTGTCGAGCACATCGCCAGTTTCATCACTGTTCGGTGCTCCGTTGTTGACACTCAGGGGTAGCGTGACGCAGCGTAGTAGCACGTCAGTTTGCTCTTCCGGTGCTCCGTTGGTCCGCTCATGGGTAGTGTGACGCAGCGTGTAGCACGTTAGGGACCCCTCCCCGTCATAGTGTACTGGGAGATGAGAGCATTGCGCTCCCCCATTTACGATTTGGGGTAGGAGTATGTATGTACTCCGACAGCATCTCGTTCTCTCGGTCACTCATCAGGAGTAGTGATGCGGAGTGCACGGTTGTCATAGCCCTACCCACTCGGTCCCACTTTTATTGTGAGTTGGCTGACTGGCGTCAGGGGTGACCTTGACATTGGCACTATATGCATGATGCATTTACTGTTTGTGTTTGTGTTTGCTGCATTTATATGTTGCACATTGTTTGGATACCTATGTTTGACATGCATACAGGATTTCTATACCTCTCAGACTGCTTGTCTTTATACCCAGGTCCTGGTTAGTACAGTATTCTCCTGTTTACTTCAGTTTGTATTCACCTTTATTACATCAGGAGACTGTAGGCATGATTAGTGCTAGGTGTTATTTCCTTACTTTGCATATTAGTTGTACCTGCTGAGTGTTGGACTCACCCCGCCTCCATTGTTGATATTTTCAGGTTGAGGCTGTCCGGAGCAGTTCAAGTCGCTAGTCCCCATCTGCACGTAGTGCTAGTCCTCTGCTGGTCTTGAGTTGTTATTTTATCTTAGTTTCTCTATCAGACTTTGTTTTTAGTCTTGTATTGTTTTACTTATGGATATTGTATGGATTTATATCGTTTGATGGATTTTTGGTATGATTTGGATTTATTCTACTACATGCATGCCTAGACGGCAGAAGAGGTAAGTTGATCTTATCGACGGATTTGAGCTTTACGAGTGTAGTGGAGTAGGGTTGTTTTCGAGTCATGGTATACTGATTTGTTTATTTCTTATTAAACTGCGTGGAATGCCTGTGTGATGTGTTTTATTACTGTTATTATTCCAACCGCATGTGGCTGAGGTAGGTGGATATGTAGAAAGTTTCAGATTGTCCGCCGTACAGGGGAGATGCTGCCGAAATTTCTTCGGACAGAGACTCCTCTGGGGCGTGACAAAACAACTAACGTCAGTGCCAAGCCAGGGAATGGGTCCCCGGTGTTGGCCCTCCGACGCTCAAGTAAGTCATCGGAATAGTGGAAGAAAGTGGAGCAACAGTAACTCTAGTGCAAATAATGAATCTCACGTACCTCCGCCGATGATGGACCCCCCCCCCTCTTTATATAGAGCCCTGGCGGACGACGTGCACACTCCTTAAGAAATTGCCATGTTATCCAATATGTCATATGAAGGGACCTGTCAGAAAAGTACCTTTGGCATCATACCTTAACACATATCGCTGACAAAACAATAGAAGCTTCCGTCGTACGATCCATCTATCGACCATGCATCGTGTTAGTGGCACTAGTTCCCAAAAAGATATCGAGAGATACGACAATGGTCCTGTTGCTTGGCCGAGCAGGGTAGCCGCTTGGCCAGGACTCTCCCGCTCCATCCATGGCCAAGTCCCGCTGCTTGGTCGAGTGGGATAGCCACTCGGCTAGGACTCCTCCACTCTGTCGGTCTCAGTTGCTTTTTCCTGTGGTGATTGTGTAGTAACATGTCCTCCCCTGTTCGGACAAGCTATCCGGTCTCCTCAGCGTCATGCTGTTCCACACTAAACTCGGATTATTTTATTATATTATCCCGACCTAGACGGGTGGTCTGCTCGGCCATGTCTCCTATCAGTTGGGCACTGAATGCCTCGACCGACCATTGCAATTGTCCTCCGTTCGACCCTTTAACACTCTGGCGTTAACTACCTTGACTTTGACCTCCACCTTGGCAGTTGACCCCGTGCCAGGTGAGCCTCCCTATATCGCCGCATCACATGGCATTTTTTGAAAGAGATAAGTCCAAGAAACTTATTTGTGATATCGGTTAGTAAGTATCATCGTCATGACCCTTATAATGAGCCTTTGACATACTTTCTCATGCCCGAATCGAATTGGAAAAATCATTGTTATCAATAGAATGTATTGCTTTGATGTTTGAGAGCATGAATATATTCAGGAGCATTAGACGAGTACATAGGATTTGGTTTGAAGTGATTTAGAGTTCTCTAAATTCATTAACTACTTTTGGATAAAACCGGCTGATAGACATTTGTTATTCAAAAAATAAAAAATTTGGTATTTTCTAAAAAAAAAGCCCAATGAAATCATTTGTGGGGTCAGTTAGTGAGTATTGTCGTAGTTTTATAATGAGCCTTTGACATAATTTATCATGCTCGAATTGAGTTGAAAAAATCATTACTCTCAATATAATATATCTCGGGTCATCTCAACTATTCCTCATGCCCTAGGCGGGCAAAAAAATTAAGACCTTAATATGTTTTTAAAAAAATATATTAAAAATATTATTAGAGATATTTTATTTTATTAGTAAAGTTTAAAAGAGCAGTTTCTATATTGTCGATGATTATCTATGCAATTGGAAGGAATGACCAACTAGGTCACATAACAATAACTTTATCTTGTGTCAAACCTCACTTCTTTATTAGTAAAATTAAAAAAATAAAAATATCCTATGTTAACTAATTTGACAATAAGTAATAAATTATTGTAATACTATTAATATATATTTTAGTTGCTATTTTAAAGAAAATATCAATCAATTTTAACTTCAATAAAGGAAAGTCTTGACACAATGGTAAAAATTATTATTCTGTGACCTACATGTAATAGATTCGAATAGTAGATATATGCGCTGCGTACAATAAATTTTTCCCTAGGATCCTATATTGCAAGACTTTCATGAATCAAGCTGTCTTTTTATCAATTTTAACTTCGATAAATTATCAATTAAATTTATTTAGTCAAAAATACTTAGCTAATAAACATCGATGGCAAATTATTTTAAAAAAAATGTGCATAATAACTCGTGAAAGAGCAATGACACAATAATAATGGTATAAAAATGATAATAGAGAGAATTAATAATACAATATTAAATATGTTTTTAACCTTCAAAAGTAATTTTATAAAAAAATATCAATTAAGTATTTTTAATTAATTATCCAAACTTAATTTTGATTATTAAATTAAATTTTTATCAGTAAAAAATTAAAAATTACTAGTCAAATTTTAATAAAAAATAAAAGTAAATTACCAACCAAATTTAACTTTAATATTAAAAAATTAAAATTATCAATCAAAACTAACCTAAGTAAAAAAAAATAAAAAATGATCAAATTTAATTTTAATCTATAAAAAATTAAATTTATTGATTAAATCTAAAAAAATTAATAATTATTGACCAAATATAATTTGGCTAGTAAAAAATTAAAATTATCGATGAAAATAAATTTTAGTTTAATCAAATTTAACTTTAATCTATAAAAAAATTAAAAATTATTGTTTAAATCTAAAAATTAAAAATTATTGACCAAATATAATTTGGCTTAGTAAAAAATTAAAATTATCAATGAAAATAAATTTTGACTAAAATTTATTTTAACTATAATTTTAAATATTTAACATATATATATATATATATATATATATAATTTGGTGGGTGCTAATATAATAGGGGTCCTAAGGATAGGCCTTAATGGCCTATGCCTTGAGCTAACCCTAAATATATCATATTGATATTTAAGGGTATGAAAATATTTAGAGCATTAGATGAGTACATAAAACTTGGTTTGAAGTGATTCAAAATTATTTAGGTTCATTAGTACTTTTGGATAAAATTGCATTAATGAAACTTCGTCAAATTTGATATTTTCCAAAGAGAAAAGTTAAAAAAACTCATTTGTGATATTAAATAACGAGTATCATCGTTGTAACTCTTATAATAAGATTTTGATATACTTTCTTTAAAAGATAAAAAAATCACTACTCTTATTTGAGTAGAAGAGAATGTTTGAAGACGTGAATATATTTAAGGGCCCTTATAAGAAGCTCCACTTTAACCATGCATAAGTGCAAATACTGACTTCAACATTCATACTTAAATAAACATCAAATCAAGCATATCAAAATGTAATCAACATAAGATTAAACATTTAATAGCCGACACATAGTCTTGTAGCATTCACGTCAGCAAAATAAATACAATATCTATACAAATTCATAACAATCAAAAGTTTAACAAGGGGAACAACACTAAACAATAGGAAGATTAGCTTGCTGCCTTGGAGGCCAAGAACAATGCAAGAACTTGAACAACTCGAGCTGTCGTTATCGGATGATGTTAACACCTTCGTTTAACTGTGAAAACCGTTGATCAACTGAGGACTAAAATTGTTGCTGATCCATCGTGAATGCTGATGTCCAGACTTAGCTCCTCAAAGCGTGTATCGATGGATTCCTCGAGCACAAACAACTAAGACTTGCACGTGCAGATGAGGCAATTTGCAAATTTTGTCCCCCCTACAATCAAAAATTTTTTAAGTATGAAACCAAAATATACTACTAAGACAACAAAATAATAGGGTTTAGTTTTTCTATGAAATCAAAATATATAGGGAAAAAACTACAAGTAACGAATAACAAACTAAACTTACCAACCTAAAACAGAATTAGATTGGAGAAATAACTACAACATAAGCAATTCGTATAAGATTTCCAATGCAATAGTTACTAGTACAAACTAAGTTTACAAAATAACATGTTAAACTAACTAGGGGGAAATTTTCAGACTGCAAAATAAACTTCATGAGATCAGTACTACGAAATTAAGAAACTTTAAAAATACAAAGACAGGATAGAACCGCAACTTTCCATGAGCATTTTCTTCATGCAAAATTGTCCATGTAACAATTCCTATATTATTTCACAAGCAATACTAGCTTTACCATTGTACTTGCTGCAATAATAGCCTTGAACAATAGAAAAAAACAGTATATAATGTTTAGAGTTACTATACCATGAAATTCTTGGAATTGAGTTTTTCCTTCATATATTAAATAAAGAATCATCGATTTCTACTTGAAAGTTTACAAATTAGATGTCATAGTCACTTCAACATATCTACAAGTTTTTTCACCATCATTTTTTTGTTGGACATTGAAAAAAGTTAATGCAAGCAAGCTGATTAAGTCATTTGATTGCATACAACTAGTGCACGTATTAAGCAAAGAAATGAGCAGACAATTAGTGAATGCCCAACTTCTCCATAGTTATAACACATTTTTTTCTGCTGTAACTCTCTAGGCAATTCTTAAGACTATGCCCCCACTGTCAGCAAATCAAACATATCTAGAAAGAACATGATTCATTATTGTGACTACTCTAAATGTCTGTACTATCAGAACATGTTTCTATTATGAACCAGGAATACACATTAACTGTTGGGTTCTTAGGCTTTTTGAAAAGTAGTAACTTTTCAATAATTTCTGGCCCGACATCGTGGAAAAACAAATGAAGATGAGAAATTAGGTTAAACAAGGGGGGGAAAAAAGGCTACCTTCTTCCTTTCCCATACGGCCTTCTCGGGGCACAGCTTGGTGATGTGGCTAGTTGACTTGCAAATATAGCAGCTCTCTCCGGGACGCATCCCCGGGACCCTGAGTGGGTGCTTCCTTAGAGCTGAAGTTCCGCTCTTCTTCTTAAAGCCACCCTCCTTCCTCCTCTTCGTGTTTCTCGACTTCATACCCTTCTCCGCCTTGGGGATCGAAGTGGTGGCATCCTCCGGTCGGGCATTCGTCCCCTCGAACCTCTTCCGCGCCTCCTTCTGCCTTTTGCTCACCATCGCTCTCCATCGATCTCGAGCAAGTCGGCGATAATGGGACGGAGATGATGGAAAACGGCTACGGGAAACGATAAAAGCGGTTCGGGTTTTGACCTTCATGTGGCAAGGTATTACTTTAGTAAAGGTGAAATTGTGACACTAGCGTGGTCCACATATTTGGAAAAGGGATAAATAGCGAAGACTTATTCAGTGTTAACCGAAGCGACATTTCTAAATAGGGGCACAAGATAATTCAAAATAATATTTGCACGATCAAGAATCAAACCATTCATCTCTGGCGGCGCGAGTATCAATCCCTCTACACTCACGGGAGCAATGATTTAGATATTCCTTGGTGATAAAAAGTGAAGTTGGTATTTTGATGGTTCCTCCAGGTGACCCCACGTATTCTTAAAAATAGATAAATCATGAGAACTTATTCAGTCTTAGCCAAATGTTTTTCCTATATAAGGGGTACGAGATAATTCAAAACAATATTTGCACCTATCGGAAATGATTTACGTATTCCTTGGTGGCACCTTAGCGGCATCTCTAGAACTTCACACTCTGAAAGAGGGTAAGTCACAAGTGCTTATTTAGCCTTAGCCGAATGACCTTCCTAGACAAAGGGCACAAGATAACCCAAAGTAATATTTGCACTCGTCAGGAATCGAATTATGCCTCTTTGGTGGCAAGTTCTACCCGAGTACTAACTTGGCTACACCCGTGGAGAGCATGACTTAAATATTCCCTATGGTGGTAAAAAGGGAAAATCATCACCTTAGCATAGGTGATTTAGATATTCCCTGGTAGCAGATGGTGAAGTTGTCACCTTAGTAGCCCCTCAAGGGTAGTCTTACACACTCTAAAAGGAGATAAATTACGAGAGTTTATTTAGCCTTAGCCGAGTGATCTTCCTAAATAAGGGCACAAGATAACTGAAAATAGTATTTGCACCTATCGTAAATCAAACCATGCCTCTTTGATGGTAGGTCCTGATCGAATACCAACTCGGCTACACTCGTTGGGGCAAAATCTAAACAGAATGACATTCCTTGTGGTGGAAAAATGTGAAGCTGCCGCCTTAGCAGCACCTCTAGGGCCGCCTACACAGGAAGGGGATAAATCATGGGAGCTTATTCAGCTTTAGTTGAGTAGCCTTCCTAGACAGGGGGAATAGAATGATATTCCCTATGGTGGCAGGGAGGTCCCACACTCTTTGGAAGGGGTAAATCACAGGGGCTTATTTAGCCTTAGTCTATCGACATTTCTAGGCAAGGGACGTGAGATAATTTGAAGCAGTATTTGCAGAATAATGATATTCCTTGTGGTGGCAAAAAGGTGAAGCCGTCACATTAGCGATCCTTCCAAGACGACCTCACACACTCTAGAAGGGGCTAAATCACGGGGGATTATTTAGTGTTAGCCAAGTAACCTTCTTAGACAAAGGTTACGAGATAACCAGAAATAGTTTTGTACTTGTCAAGAATCAAACCATGCCTCTTTGGTTACAAGCCCTATCCAAGTACTAACTCAACTACACCCATGAGAGAAGTAGAATGATATTCCCTGTGGTGGCAAAGGTGAAGCCACCACCTTATTGGCCCTATAGGGTGGCCCCACACACTCTGGAAGGGATAAATCATGGATGCTTATTCAGCTTTAGTCGAGCGACATTCCTATACAAGGGGCACGAAATAACCTGAAACAGTATTTGCCCCTATCGGGAATCAATCTATGTCTCTTTTTGGCATGTTATGCCTAAGTACCAACTCAGTGACACCTATAGGGAGAGTGATTTAGGTATTCCCTATGGTGGCAAAAAGGGGAAGTCGTCACCTTAGTATAGGTGATTTAGGTATTCCCTGATACCAAAAGGTGAAGTTATCATCTTAGCGTCCCCTCTAAGGCGGCCACACACACTCTGGAAGAGATTAATCACGGGAGTTTATTCAACCTTAGCCAAGTGACCTTCCTAGATATAGGGCACAAGATAACCCAAAGTAGTATTTGAACCTATTGGTAATCGAATCATGCCTCTCTGATGATAATCCCTATTCGAGTACCAATTCAGCTACACTCGCGAGGGCAAAATCTAAATAAAATGATATTCTTTGTGGTGGTAAAAAGTGAAGTCGTCACCTTAGCGGTCTTGACCCCTCCATGGGGCCACCCCACATACTCTAAAGCGGATAAATCATAGAGGCTTATTTAGCCTTAGACGAACAACCTTCCTAGATAGGGGGAGTAGAATGGTATTCTTTGTGGTGACAAAGGTGAAGTCATCACCTTAGTGGCCCCTCCAGGGCAGCTCCACACATAGGGGTTTGTTTATCTTTACTCAAGCGACCTTCCTAGACAAGGGACATGTGATAATCTGAAGCAGTGTTTGTAGTAGAATGGTATTCCTTATTGTGGCAAAAAGGTGAAGTTGTCACATTAGTGGTCTTTCTAGGATGGTCCCACACACTCTAGAAGGGGGTAAATCACAGACATATATTCAACCTTAGCCAAGCGGCTTTCCTAAACAGGAGGCGCGAGATAACCCAAAGAGTATCTGTACTTGTCGAGAATTGAACCATTCCTCTAGTGACAAGCCATTCCCGAGTACCAACTCGATTAAACCCTCAGGAGCTGCAAAATGGTATTCCTTGTCATGGCAAAGGTAAAGTCGTTACCTTAGTGAAACCTTGATAATCATCATTCTTTCACATTATTAGGATCCTATACTTGAGTTTTTGAGTGTATTGTGTGTTAAATCCATGATTATATTATATTTTGTAAGTTGTATGTATTTTTGGACTTAATTATAAATTCTCTCATATTTGTGATATTTGATTCTAATATTTGAATATTATTTTTGTAGACATCAAGGGATCATGGACTCAAGTTGGATCGATCCAAACTGGGCTCAATTATAAGATTAATTGGGGAGATCAAGTTTCAAAGCAATCTAGACGGTCCATTCGAGATCCGAGGAGATTTGTGTCATCCGTCAAAGATTTGTTCCATCCAAGTCAAAGAGAGGGTAGATCAGGACCGTAGATTAAGATCTGAAGCCTTTGAACCAGATCTGAACCGATCTGACCGTTGATCAAGATATGGAAGAATCTCAGTCGTCCACCTAAATTTGAGCTCATATTTAAATTCTATGAGAAGCTACAGTACTAGGGGCCTTCATCAATTTGAATAGTACTTCATTGTTTTTCACGGGAGAAGAAACGGGGATCGCGGAGCTCCAGAAGCCGACTATCAGAGCTTCATCATTCTTTGTCCACCGAGGTCAAGGGTTTTTCCTTTGTTATCCATCTGCATCTATGTTAGAGAAAATAATCCGTTGCCAGAGATTTTGGGACTTTGTCGAATTTAAATTACACGAAATTAAATTCAGCTTAACTGTTGAGATGACCTGAGTTGATAATCTCAGGTTGTCAGTAAGGGTTGGTGTCTGCCTAGTGTCAAATGTAACCTCCACAGTGGTCGAGCGAGCCGAGCGAACGTCTGTCAATAATCAGGTCGGGCAAGTGAACTGAGCGATTAGTCGGGCAAGAGGCCAGCGGGGTGAGTTAACCGAGTGAGTAGATGACCAAGCGAGTTGGAGGTTGGCCAGGCACAGAGGTAGTCTGGGTGAGTGAAGCGACAGGGCGAGTGAGCCTTTGGCCGACAATTCGACCAGGCGGGTATAGAGATCGACTGGGTATAGAGACCAATCGGGTGAAGAGGCAGTGCACGTAGCTGGCTGGGCGAACTGACAGAACGGGCGAGTGAACTGAATGAGCTGTCGAGTGAGTGACCAGTCGGGCGAACTATCGCTCACTCGGTCGGGCGAACTATCGCTCACTCTGTCGGCCGCTCTCTCGCTAGCTCTCTCGGTCGATCATTCACTAGCTCGCTCGGCCAGTCATTCACTCGGCCACTTGTTCGGTCGGTCATTTACTAGCTCACTCGACCGATCATTCATACGACCACTCACTCACTCGGGCGGGTGGGTGAAGCGACTGGGCGACTGAGCCTTTGACCTATAGAATCGACCGGGTGGGAAAAGAGACCGATTGAGTGAAGAGGTAGTGTGCGTCGCCGACTGGACGAACTGACAAAGCGGCCTAGCGAACTGAGTGAGATGTCGAGTGAGTGACTGGCCAGGCGAACTACCGAGTGGGCAGCCAATAGAGCGAGTGGCCGAGCGGATGACCGACCAAGCGAGCTAGCGAATGACTGGTCGAGTGAGTGGCCGAGAGAATGACCGGCTGAGCGAGCTAGCGAATGATCGGTCGAGCGAGCTAGCAAGAGAGCGGCCGACTGAGCGAGTGGGCGAGCAAGCTATGCAACTAGGTGGGCGCTGCAACCGAGCGAGCAATACGAGCACCTGGACGTGTGAATCGAGGCATGCAATACATAATTTCCTTAAAACAAATTCGTCCCACATCCGACTATGATTCGAGACTTTCTTGGGTCGTCTGTTTCTCAAGATACAACGGTGAACCGTGATTCCCACCAAGCACTGATGGTCACAGTGAACTGAGAAGTACTCGATTGCTATCACAGGCACTCCGCCGAGCAAGAGATGCACGACAGAGAAAAAGGGAAACGTTGGTGGAGAGCTTCTGCTGTTGCTTTTCTATGTGTGTAACCTTTTGCTTGTGGTCGCAACTGTTGGTGCGGGAAGCACCGGACGATCGAACCTGAGCGTTATTCACCCCCCCCCCTCTAGCGCTTTACGATCCTACAATAACCTCCTTATATAGGAGCTTAGACCAATGGACAACGTTAATAATCGTTTAATGATCATTATTTACTAGTTGTGAAACGTCAACATTTCACTCAGCTACATTAATCTTAAATTTAATGCATCTGTTACACCCTTAAATAAGCAGCAAAAAGTTATGTGGCAAAATGTTGGTTATTCCACTTGAAAAATTCTGCCCCGACCGATCCAGCATTCGACACACGCAGGTCGTGCTCACACAAGAGTCAACTTGGTTCAGTACAATTCAGACCCCTGATTTGCACCCCCCCCCTGCGCACCCACGCGTGAGAGAGAGTCTCTCTCCTTGCATTTGTTCACATCATCAAAGCATGTAAATAAATATAAACCAACCAATTTACCTTGAAGCTCCCAATGTGGGACTAAAGTCCCATTCGCAATGGAACTTCATGCCTCTTCCACCTCTTCTCCATTTACATATATCCAACAATCCCCCACATGAATGGAGATAGGGTATGTAATAGCATTCAACAGTTGAGTCTAGTATAGGACATGTGGGTTTTACCCTTTGAACCTTCCCTTGTGAAGATCTGTTTGCTTACTGGCTGATAGTAGACACGATGTCATTGAACTGTTCTACCGTCTGTGACATATCTCACCTGATACAACTCAGTTCTCATGAGTGTTTTCGTTCTTGGCCATAAATACGCCTGATTCTGTGAGAAGCTCTAAGAATTATGCCTCTAATTCTCTTCGAAGAGGCCCCGCCTCTTTCTCACATAGGTGATCTCTTAAGAGTATTCCACATTACTTTTCTTGGATCCTTAAAAGCTATGTGCTTAACCTCCATCCTTCACTAATTCATTGGGTTATTCCCCACAGTGAGCAACTTTGTCAGTACAATTAGGTTGTCTCTTTGAACCTAGTTCTTAGGATCTTCAGTCTGCATAGGTTGAATTTCCTTTGCACCAACATTTCTCACCGTCATCAAACACATCCCTTATGATGAGTTTGCAACTAACTCTTTGTTCAACCCCTTAGTTGACGGATCTGCTAGGTTATCCTTTGACTTCACATAGTCAATAGCGATAACTCCCATTGAGAGTAGTTGTCTAGTGGTATTATGTCTACGACGTATATGTCTAGACTTACCATTATACAGATGACTTTGTGCCCGACCAATTACTGATTGACAATCACAATGTATACAAATTGTAGGCATATGTTTCGGCCATTTTGGATTATCTTCTAAGAATTACCGTAACCATTTAACCTCTTCATCATATTTGTCCAGAGTTACAAACTTAGATTCCATCGTGGATCTAGTTATTATCATTTGTTTAGAAGATTTCTAGGAAATGGTTGCACCCCCAGAGTGAATACATATCCACTCATAGACTTAGAGTCTTTTATGTTAGATATCAAACTCGCATCGTTGTATCATTTGATCACAACAGGATATCTAGTATAATGCAGACCATATTCATGAGCATACCTCAAGTATCTTAGTAATCTTGTTATCCCTTTCCAATGCTCAACACTGGGATTACTCATGTATCTACTCAGTTTACTTGCTACATAGGTCAAGTCTGATCGTGTACAACTCATCAAGTACATCAGACTATAATCACTCGAGAGTACTCTATCTGAAAGATACTTTCACCTCACTTTTTCAAGATGTTGACTCGTATCTATCGACGTTCGTGCCAATGCAGTATCATCTTTGGTGAATTTCTTAAGAATTTTATTCACATAATGAGACTGACTAAGAACAAGTCTTTATGTTGTTCTAAGAATTTTGATTCCTAGAATTACATCAACTAGGCCCATGTCTTTCATGTCAAATCTTGAGTTCAACATATTTTTAGAGGATTTGATTATCTTATCATTACTCCCAATGATAAGTATGTCATTTACATATAGGCACACGATGACGTAGTCATTCTCTTTGACTTTCATGTAGACACATTTATTACATTCATTAATCTTGAATCCACATTCTGTTATGTCATTATCAAATTTCTCATGTCACTACTTTGGTGCTTATTTCAAGCCATATAATGACTTCACCAATCTACAGACCTTATTTTTTTATCCTAGCATAGAAAACCCCTCAGGTTGCTCCATGTAGATTTTCTCTTCTAAATCCCCATTTAGAAAGACAGTCTTTACATTCATCTGATGCATTTTGAGACTCCATAGAGCGACAATAGCCAACAATACTCTAATAGAAGTTATTCTCAACACCAGAGAATACGTATCAAAGTAATCGAGGTATTCTTGTTGCCAGTATCCTTTGATCATCAATATGGCCTTATACTTATCAATTGTGTCATCTGACTTTATTTTATTCTTGAAGATCCACTTGCAACCTAGTGATTTACTTCTAAGAGGAAGATCTATAAGTTCCCAAGTATGATTTTACAAGATAGAGTCAATCTCAGATGTAATTGTCTCTCACCAATGAGGGCCATCAGAAGAGCCTATAGCTTCTGAGTAACTTCGGGGCTCACTTTCCAACATGAAAGTGATAAAATCCAATCCGTAGGATTTTTCTACCCGAACTCTTTTGCTCTGTCTAAACTCAACCTCCACTGGTTCCTTATCATCATCTTCAACTTGTGTTTCATATACCCGCTTTGGGGAGCTAGCATCCTCTCGGGTCTTATACAGAAACACATGCTCGAAGAATGAGGTATTTCTCAATTCGATTATCGAGTTCTTGTGTATCTCCGGTATGTGTGACTCATACACACAAAATCGATATGCACTGTTGTTATGTGCATATCCAATGAATATGCAATCAACAATCTTTGGTCCTATCTTAATCCTTTTCGGATCAGACACCAAAACTTTCGCAAGACACCCCTACATTCGTAAATATTTGTAGGACGGTTGTCTTCTATTTCATAACTTATAAGGGCTCTTATTTATTTTCTTTCGAGACACCTTATTTAAAAGGTAATTAGCTGTTAATACAGCTTCCCCCATATGAACTTTAGCAGTCCAGAGCTCAATAGAAGAGCACTCATTATCTCCTTTAGAGTTCGATTCTTTCACTCAGCAACTCCATTTTGCTGAGGAGTATAAGGAGCTGTTGTTTTGTGTTTGAACCCATGCTCGACACACAACTCAATGAACGGTGATACATATTCACCTCCTCGGCCACTTCAAACCACCTTAATCTTTCTATTAAGTTAGTTTTCAACCTCATTCTTATAGAGAGTAAATGTATCTATAACTTCATCTTTACTTTTGAGAAGATTCACACATAACAATATTTTATATTATCATCTACAAAATTAATGAAGTATTTGTTCCCACCATGTGTTGAAGTACCTTTGAGGTCACACACATCGGTGTGAATTATCTCGAGTGGTTCGTTGCTTCTCTCAACATGTTGAAAGGATGATATTGTCATTTTCGATTCAACACAAATCTCATACTTGTGTTTTAGGTCAAGATGGAATGTAGGTAAGCTTTGCATGTTTATTAATCTACGCAACATATTGTAGTTAACAAGTCTACCATGCCACAAATAAGAAGACTCAAGCATATAAGTGGAAGAGCTTTCATTTTTATTTATCTTAAGCCTAATCGCCATTACATTAAGCTTAAGCAACCCATTAGATACATATCCTCTTTCTACAAATATTTTATTCTTAGATAGTACAACTCTGTCTGACTCAAAAATAATGCGAAAGCCATACTTGCTTAACAGTGATTTGGATACTAGATTCTTTCGAATCTCCGGAATATACAACACATTGTTCAGAGTGAGGTCCTTGCCTGAGGTCAACTTTACCACCACTTTTACTTGGCCTATGATATCTGAGGTTGCTGAGTTCCCCATGAACAGCTTGTCTCCATTGACTTCTTCAAAGTTGTGGAGCGGCTCCTTATTGCAGCACACATGTCTGGTGGCTCCAGTATCGATCTACCATTGTCACAGATTTGAACTCACCAGGTTTAACTCAGAGACCATAGCACAAAGGTCGTCCATTTCTGGTCCCTCGTTCAGGTTGACCTCCTGCTTCTTCTTCGACTTTCTACATTCCGAAGATTTGTGACCCACCCAGTCATAGTTGAAGCACTTCCTAGAGAACTTTTTTTTGTTTATGTCTCCTCTGGGTCCGATCTTGGAAGACTTGGTGTTCTTCCGCTTTGAATTTTGACTGTGCTCGACCACATTGGTTTTTAAAGTAGCTTGAGAGAATAACTTTCTCTCTGAACTCTTGTAGTTTTCTTCGATGAGAAGTCTAACAATGAGTTCCTCCACATTCATCTCCTTCTGCTTATTCTTCAAGTATTTCTTGAAGTCCTTCCAGCCTGAGGCAACTTCTCAATAATAATAGCCACTTGAAAGGTTTCACTCATAACTATCCCTTCTGAGTGGATTTCGTGCAAGATCACCTGAAACTCCTGGTCATATCACCATCTTAGAGTCAACCATCTTGTAGTTTAGGAATCAGCCCACGATAAACTTCTTAGCCCTTGCATCCTCTGTCTTGTACTTCTTATCCAGGGACTCCCACAGCTCCTTTGTCGTTCTTTTTATGCTATACACATCATACAGTGAGTCGATAAGGTAGTTGAAGATATAGCTTCAGCAAAGGAACTCAAAATGAGTTCATGCCTCCACTGCACTAATAGTATGCGCATCAACATCCTCAGTATGCTTGGAAGGGTCCTCAATCAAGAACCAAGGTAGATTGAGCGTAGTCAAGTAGAAGAACATCCTTTGGCGCCACCTCTTGAAATTCAGTCAACTGAACTTCTCGGGGTTTTCCCCGTGATTGATTAGTATAGTTCCAATCGGGGCGGAGGGGGCCTTCATGTGTTGAGTCTGTTGCACCTCAACATTTTGTTCGGTGGTCATCTCAACAAAAGCGAATCTATTTCAAAATTGTTGGAGAAAATAATCTGTTGGCAGAGATTTTGGGACTTTTTCGAATTCAAA